>NC_082711.1:15685164-16005558 GCF_030144855.1 Hypanus sabinus
GGGGAACCTGCAGCCCTTGTTAAGTTGTATAAGACCGTATTCTTGCATAGTTATGCATTATCCACTCTTTTAAGTCTTTCCTGATAATGCAGTGTCTAGTGCTAGACAACATTTTGGGGTAGATTTAATTTGGAGCATCCCTAACTGCATGCTCCTTAATTTGAATACTAATCACCCATATAATATTTGTCAAATACATTCATAAGGTATAGGATGAGATCTTTTCCAGTGAGAATAAACCCAGTCTATCCAACCTCATATTACATCTGCAGCCCTCCATGCTTGATCATTTCTGTGCACTGTCTGTTGCTACCACATTCTATAGTATGGTGACCAGAACTGTACACATACTCAGTGTGGTGTAAACCAATGTTTTGTACAGCTGCAACATGACATCAGCCTATGAACACAAAAATACTAAATGCCTTTTTCACCACTCTGTTCATCTGTGTTGCCGCTTTCAGGGAGCTGTGGACTTGCATCCCAAGATCCCTCTGTATGCCAACACTTCTATAATCCTTGCGTTTTACTCTACATGACCTGCCAGAATTTGACCTCCCAAAATGCATTATCTCACTCTTGTGTGGGTGAAATTCCATTAGCCACTGCTCTACCTATTTGTTCCACCTTTGTATCTATTACTTTAACTTGCATGCAATTTGCATACCTACCACTTTTACCACCAACATTTGCACCCAAGTCTCATGTATATTAGAAACATCAAAACTCAGACAATAGTACAACACAGCATAGGCCCCTAAGCCCATGACATTGTGCAGACCTTTTAATGTGCTCAAACTAACCCATGAGATCAATCTAAACCTTCACTCTCGCATAACCCTCCATTTTTCTTCCATCCATGGCCTATGCAAGATTCTCTTAAATGTTCCTAATGTATCTGCATCTACCACCACCTCTGGCAGATCATTCCATGCACCCACCAATCTCTATTTAAAAATCTTGCTTCTGACATTTCTCCAACCCCCCCCCCCACCAAATTGCTCCAATCATCTTAAAATTATGCATCTCATATTAGTCATTTCTAACCTGAGGAAAAGTTTCTGGCTGTTTGCTCTATCTATGGCTCTTGTACACCTCTTGCCCTCTTATACACTTCTAGCAATCACCTTTCATCTTTCTCCATTTCAAACAGCAAATCCCTAGTTTACTCAACCTACCCTCATAAGACATGCTCTCTCATCTAGGCAACATCCTGGTAATGAGGTAACCAGAACTAAACACAAAACTCCAAGTGTGTGTTTAACCTGAGTTTTATAGAGCTGCAACATTACGTCATGGCTGGTGAACTCAGTCCCCTGAGTAATGAAGGCCAACACTCCATATGCCTTCTTAAGCACCCTATCAACTTGTGAGGCAACTGAGGGATCTATTTACACCCTTCCACTACTACGTGCCTTCTATCACCAAGGTTTGCAGTGAGGCTTTGTCAGAATCAGGTTTTGTATCACCGATGTATCTTGTGTAATTTGTTGTTTTGTGGCAGCAGTACATTACAATGCATAATAAATTTCAATAAGTATATACAAAAGTACTGTGCAGAAGTCTCAGGTACTTATGTAACGAGTGCCTAAGACGTTTGCACAGCATTGTTAGTAATTTTATGCATTGCACTGTACTGCCACAAAAAATAACAAATTTCAGGATATATGTGGGAGATGATGAACCTGATTCTGACGTGTCTAAGAGTGGGAAAGGGCAGGGTGAGGGGAATCATGTTTGGGAAAAGGGGAGCGGGAAGCACCAGAGAGGCATTCTGTAATGATCAATAAACAAATTGCTTGGCATCAAATGACCTTACCTGGTGTCAGGGTTGGGTGTGTCTGTACCCATGCCATCCATTTGCTCTGGCACTCCTTTGCCATCTGTCCCACTTCTCTTCTGCAGTACTTCACCGTCGCAATTCCCAACAGCCTTTGCTCCTGCCAGACTTATAAACTTTCTTCACTCCACAATGACAAATACAGAGCTGTGCAAAAGTCCTAGGTACCCTAACTATATATATGCACCTAAGACTTTTGCACAGTACTGTATATAGGTGAAAAATAAATTAAGTAATGCAAATAAGAGGGAAAAAATACTGAGGAAGAGTTCATAGGTTCATTATCCATTCAGACATCTTAAGCTGGAGGAGGAGAAGCCATTCCTAAAACATTGAGTGTGTCTTCAGGCCCCTGTGCCACCACCACTGAGAAGAGGGCATGTCCTGAGTGATGGTGGACCTTTTATTGTTGGTTGCTGCCTTTTTGAGGCAACACCTTTCAAAGGTGTCCTGAATTTTGGGGAGGCTAGTGCCCATGATGGAGCCAGCAGAGTTTACATCTTTATGCAGCTTTTTTCCATTACCACCTCCTTATCAGAATGTGATGCCTAATGGTTGATGTGAAGAATGCAAAAGGAAATTCAAAAGTGATGCATAAACATTACCATGAATTAAATTTTATCCAATTGCTTGTTTTTCTGTAGAAAATAATTCATGACTAACTGTGACCACTTCAGTTTTTAGTCAAGGTCACTGATTTTATTCTTAACCTACAGTAAATAAAACTTGAATACAAAATCAAGCAGATTCTAACATGTGAAGATTCCTGACTTAAATGTAATTTCCAAGATTAAAAGTCTGATGCAAAATACTGTTCGTCTCTTGAAACCAACTAATAATACGGCTTTATACATTGAGTTTTCTCATGGCCATTTGATAGTATTGAGTGTTTTATCAGTCTTTGTGAAAGTATCTTCTACATTACAAAAGTGAAATTTTCTGGTGCTTGGTACTCAATAAAATAATGCTGGAAATGCTTACAAGCTCGGAAGTCTAACTGCTCTAATCAAGAGGGGTTCAACAAAATGGTTAAAAATTTGCATGCACACCATTGTTTACAGAGTTGCCTGGTTTAATAGATTAATGACACAGCTTTAAAGGGAAGGACTTTTTCCTTGATCTTGTGCACAATTCATCCTTTAACCAATGTCTAAAAATAAATATTTTGGTCACCATTGTACACAGCAAGCTTCATTGGCCAATGTTTACTTACCCTGACTCCATGCACAGCTTGATGCAACATGCCAAGAGGAAAGCTACTTTGAGTGTATTTATCCATCCATCTCTGGAGACCTGTACCTCATGCCACGACAAACACAATCCATTTTGGACCACTAGATGAAATGAAAAACAAAAATTCCTTGTATCATATCCTGCTCCAGCCCTTCAGCAATCACCCAATTCTATCTAACATCGCTCTGCTCAATTTACCAGCTGATCAACACTGTTCTTGTCATTAGACACTGGGTCTTGTGTAATAGCCTCTCAAATGCTTCTTTGAAGATGAAATATGTGATTTTCACACATGAAGATATTGAATTGCTTCCTTCAGTAGATGAATATAATGTCCGGATTGTTACTGTATAGTTTATGAGTAAATTCTAGGTGTGTATTTTCCTCTTCTGGTAATATTGCTGTTGTTAGTTTTACACATCTGGGTCTTGCTCAGTTACTCTGTTGGGGGGGGGGGGTCTTTATGGGATCATATGAACAGTAGCTGTTCTAGTACCCATATTTTTTAAATAAATTAAAAACGGATTTGGGTGATTGCCAAGGTGGAAGAGCAGGGGGAGAAAAACGTGGCATTAAGTAGGCAGTGCTGCCCTTGCCTTTCCAGTCAGCGGTGTAAAAGGTTACGGGTTTCATTATTGTTAATAGAGGTGTGGTTAGTTCTGACTTGATTAGTTATCTCACGAAGAATGGATCCCAAACTTGGACAAACTAACCGAGGTTCCATCATTTAATCTCACCCTCACACCTGCCATTTGGTCCGGGGTGGGGGAGGAGCGCGAGGACGGAGAGGCGGCGGGTGGCGGAGCAGCGCGGGCCGAGGGCGGGAAGGCGCGCGCGGCTGTCGTCCGTTGGCAGTTGGGTGCACGAGGAGAGTCACTGACGACCGACCGACCGGCCGGGGCAGGATGGTGGCGAGTACAGCGTTGTAACCGGAATTACAATTCGATGTCGGTGAGTGTTTGGTGGGATGGTTTGGAATATTTTTCTGTAAAACATGCATTCAGTGTTCCGGGGGCACTGGTTTACCTCAAATTTTTCTCTCTCTGTCTCCCGCTAATCTCATTTTGAAGTGATTTTGAAAGGGAAAGCTCAACAGACCGGGCACATTCTCCTCTAATACTTATCCACGCCATCTCCGCGTCGGTGGTGGTTCGGAAGAAGGGGTGAAAACAATGTTAAAAATTGGTCTGTTTTAAAGTTGTCGTCGTGATCCACATCTGAGAAGAGGGCTGAGACTGATCAACTGGGTACGAGGTTCTTGCAACCTGTGTGGGCTAGAGCTAAAACGGCAGGGTGGGTGAGCTAGCAAGTTCTTTGGTACAACGGACGATTCAAGTTGGGATGATGTTTTTGTAGGGAAATGTACTATGGACATGTGGTCGATGTTTAGGGATCTCTTGCGGGATGTTAGGGATAAATTTGTCCCGGTGAGGAAGATAAAGAATGGTGGGGTGAAGGAACCATGGGTGACAAGTGAGGTGGAGAATCTAGTCAGGTGGAAGAAGGCAGCTTACGTGAAGTTTAGGAAGCAAGGATCAGATGGGTCTATTGAGGAATATAGGGTAGCAAGAAAGGAGCTTAAGAAGGGGCTGAGAAGAGCAAGAAGGGGGCATGAGAAGGCCTTGGCGAGTAGGGTAAAGGAAAACCCCAAGGCTATCTTAAATTATGTGAAGAACAAGAGGATGACAGGAGAGAAGGCAGGACTGATTAGAGATAAAGGTGGGAAGATGTGCCTGGAGGCTGTGGAAGTGAGCGAGGTCCTCAATGAATACTTCTCTTCGGTATTCACCACTGAGAGGGAACTTGACGACAGTGAGGATGAGTGAGGTTGATGTTCTGGAGCATGTTGATATTAAGGGAGAGGAGGTGTTGGAGTTGTTAAAATACATTAGGATGGATAAGCCCCCAGGACCTGATGGAATATTTCTCAGGCTGCTCCACGAGGTGAGGGAAGAGATTGCTGAGCCTCGGGCTGGGATCTTTATGTCCTCGTTGTCCACGGGAATGGTACCAGAGGATTGGAGGGAGACGAACGTTGTTCCCTTGTTCAAAAAAGTTAGTAGGGATAGTCTGGGTAATTATAGACCACTGAGCCTTACATTTGTGGTGGAAAAGATTCTTAGAGATAGGATCTGTGGGCATTTAGAGAATCATGGTCTGATCAGAGACAGTCAGCATGGCTTTGTGAAGGGCAGATCGTGCCTAACAAGCCTGATAGAGTTCTTTGAGGAGGTGACCAGGCATAAAGATAAGGGTAGTGCAGTGGATGTGATCTACATGGAGTTCAGTAAGGCATTTGACAAGGTTCCACACAGTAGGCTTATTCAGAAAGTCAGAAGGCACGGGATCCAGGGAAGTCTGGCCAGGTGGATTCAGAATTGGCTTGCCTGCAGAAAGCAGAGGGTCGTGATGGAGGGAGTACATTCATACTGGAGGGTTGTGACTAGTGGTGTCCAACAAGGATCTGTTCTTGGACCTCTACTTCTTGTGATTTTTATTAAAACCCTGGATGTGGGGGTAGAAGGGTGGGTTGGCAAGTTTGCAGACGACACAAAGGTTGGTGGTGGTGTAGATAGTGTAGAGGATTGTCGAAGGTTGCAGAGAGACATTGATAGGATGCAGAAGTGGGCTGAGAAGTGGCAGATGGAGTTCAACCCAGAGAAGTGTGAGGTGGTTCACTTTGGAAGGACAAACTCCAAGGCAGAGTACAAAGTAAATGGCAGGATACTTGGTAGTGTGGAGGAGCAGAGGGATCTGGAGGTACATGTCCACAGATCCCTGAAAGTTGCCTCACAGGTAGATAGGGTAGTTAAGAAAGCTTATGTCAAACCTGCCAGCATCTCCTTCCAATTAACTTTGGCCAACTCCTCTCTCATACCACTGTAATTTCCTTTACTCCATTGAAATACTACTATGTCAGACTTTACTTTTTCCCGATCAAATTTCAAGTTGAACTAAATCATATTGTGATCGCTTTCTCCGAAGGGTTCCTTTTCCTTAATCTCCCTAATTGCCTCCTGTTCATTACATAAAACCCAATCCAGTATAACTGATTCCCTTTCAGCCCAAAACGTCAACTGTACTTTCTTCCATACATGCTGCCTGACCTGCTGAGTTCCTCCAGCATTTTGTGTGTGTTGCTCGGATTTCCAGTATCTGCAGATTTTCTCTTGTTTGTAAATGATCCCCTGGTAGGGTCAACAGGTAGATAGGGTAGTTAAGAAAGCTTATGGGGTGTTAGCTTTCATAAGTCCAGGGATAGAGTTTAAGAGTCACAAGGTAATGATGCAGCTCAATACATCTCTGGTTAGGCCCCACTTGGAGTACTGTGTCCAGTTCTGGTCGCCTCACTATAGGAAGGATGTGGAAGCATTGGAAAGGGTACAGAGGAGATTTACCAGGATGCTGCCTGGTTTAGAGTGTATGGATCATAATCAGAGATTAAGGGAGCTAGGGCTTTACTCTCTGGAGAGAAGGAGGATGAGAGAAGACATGATAGAGGTGTACAAGATATTAAGAGGAATAGACAAAATGAACAGCCAGCGCCTCTTTCTCAGGGCACCACTGCTCAGTACAAGAGGACATGGCTTTAAGGTAAAGGGAGGGAAGTTCACGGGGGATATTAGAGGGAGGTTTTTCACTCAGTGGTTGTTGCATGAAATGCACTGCCTGAGTCAGTGGTGGAGGCAAATACACTAGTGAAGTTTAAGGGACTACTAGACAGGTATATGGAGGAATTTAAGGGGGGGGGGGGTTATATGAGAGGCAGGGTTTGAGGGTCGGCACAACATTGTGGGTCAAAGGGGCCTGTAATGTGCTGTATTGTTCTATGTTCTTAAGTTGAGGCAGTGAAAAGGAACATAGCGAGAGGAAAACAAGTACTGTTATCTGCCGCTGAAGTTTTCAAACCCGAAGGCTTGTTCAGTGCCTGAGTTAAAAAATATCTCCTTTCGGTAGGAGAGGAGCTAGGCATGGGATAGGGACAACGCAGTTGTTGTGGTCTGTGATGGGAGCAGGTAATATAAGACAAGGCGGTTCTGCTGAAGGGATGTAAGCAAATTAATGAGCAGAATCACAAGTGAAAGTGAAACTTATTAACACAGTAGGTACATGTTATCATCTATTATCCTGAGATAAATCTTTTTGCATGCATTTACATAAAAATAAATAAATACAATGGAATTTATGAAAAACTAAGTGGAAACAAAAAATGACAAACCAATGTTCAAAAGAAGACACATTGAGTAAATAAAAAATACTGAGGGTATGATTTGTGGAGTCCTTGAAAGTGAGTCTGTAGGTTGTGGAATTTTTGGTGATAAGGCAATAATCTCTGGGTCATGTGTTAATTGGCATTAGAACAAGGAGAAATGGGTTTCATGTCATGAGGAACTGGAGGAGAGCTACTTTGATGACATTACTTGAATTGACTGGAACCAGTATGTTTGCAAATTGAGTGACTTGGCTTGCATTAAATTCATTAAACAGTTGAGGGGTGAATTTTAGTTTACAGTGCGAAAATAGGTAATGATAACCAACCACAGACTTTCACCAAGGGACAATGTACAGTCGTACCTCACGTATGCTCACTACAAGAGCATTAATGGAATCAGCCCTATTGTAAAAAGGCATCTCCTTATATAGACATGTCACTTGAATGCTGTGCTCTCTCTCATACTCTACTGTTGAATGTGATGGAATTTGTTGTCCTCCCCTTGTGTGTGTTTGGCTGACAATCTATGGTAATAGGCTGAGTGGCCAACAAACACTTGAAATAATGGACCATGCATCACATCAAAATTCAAAGTAAATGTATTATCAAAGTACATATATGTCACCGTCCAACCTGGAGATTCATTTTCTTGCAGGCATTCACAGAAATCATTGTCTCCTAAAGGCGATTTGACGGTATGGTAATAAAGTAATTTTTTTTCATTACTTAGAAATTACAAGAAACACGGTATGTATAATCACTGAAAGACTGCACCCAACAGGACAGACAAACAACCAATCCTAGGGAAATAAATCTATTTAGTGGGACTATGAAATTAGATTAGAAAAAGGTAAATGAGTAGAAAAATAAACTCATGGAGTATAAAAGAGATGGGCGAGGAATAATGAAAGAACAGGCTATTTAAAGTAATATTATGTAATGAAAAAAAATTACTTGATTACCATACCGTCAAGTTGCCTTTAGGATACAATGATCACAATATGATACGAGTTTTATATAAAAGTTAGAGGTCATTTTCGTTGAATCTGAAACTAGATTATTAAATCTGAATATAACAAGCCATGAAGGCGTGAGGTGCAAGTTGATGACAGTAGATTAGGAAATTATGGTATGTTAAAACTTCCAACAGTTAAGTGTCTACAGTTCTCACTGCCTGAAAAATGTCGGCACAATCAAAGACTTCTCCAAACCTGTACATTCTCTCTTCTCCCCTATTCCATTGTGCAAAAGATACAAAAGCTTGAAAAAATGTATCACCAGACTCAAGGACAAGTTCTATTTCACTGATGTAAAGTTCTTGTATGTTAAGATATACAAGATCTATCTCTTGCACTTTACTGTTTCTCTGTAACTGCAAAACTATATTATACATTCTATTATTACTTTTCCTTTGTTTTGTCTCAATGCACTTGTCTTTTGAAATTATCTCACACAATGTCTTAAATTTGTTATGTAATTTTATGCAATGAGTTGAAAGTTGGAATATAAAAATGTATGTAGTATATAAAAAATGTGCTGAAGAAAGGTTTTGGCTCAAAATGTCAACTGTTTACTCTTCCATGGATGCTGCCTGACCTGGTGAGTTCTTCCACCATTCTGTGTGTGTTGTTTTATATATGATATTAATTAAAGTAGTTTGATCTAAGTATTATATTCATTTAAAATTTTGACAACACCAGAAGCAGTTTGTGGGCAGCAGAGTGCCATAGCAGTTAGCACAATCACTTTACAACGGCAGCAATTGGAAGATTGGAGTTCGGTTCCTGCTGCTGTTTGTAAGGAGTTTGTATGTTCTTCCCATGACCATGTTGGCATGAAGCATGGTGACACTTGTGGGCTACCCCAGTATAATCCTTGGACTGTGTTGGTTGTTGGCGCAAAAAGACGCATTTCACAGTATGTTTAGATGTTTCATTGTACATGTGACAAATAAACCTAATCACTTTATTTTGCAGCTCTGAAAGTGTAAAAGGTATTATGTGTAATGGAACTAGATTTAAACCAATTGAGACAGGAGGTAGGTGCCATTTCCTCAAAGTCAGAAAAGCATTTGACCTGATACAGATCATAGAGTAAAACAGACCTTTCAGCTCAACTCATCTATGACGATCAAGATGCTCATCTAAGCATCCCATTTGCTCACAAATGGCTCATATCTCCCTATTCCTATCCATATACCTGTCCAAATTTCTTCTAAATGTTGTTATGGCACATGCCTCAACCACTTCCTCTGGCAGCTTGTTACTTGTGCATATGACACTATGAACAATTTGTCCTTTAGGTCCTTTTTAAACCTTACCCCTTTGCCCTTAACCTATGCCCTCTAGATTTTGATTCCTGCCTGATGATTTTATACACCTCCAGGCAAATTCCTATGCTGCAAGAAATAAAGTGCTAGTCCTAACCTTTTCCTGTATATCTCAGGCTTTTGAATCCTGGCAATGTTCTTATAGACAATAGGTGCAGCAGTAGGCCATTTGGCCCTTTGAGCCAGCACCGCCATTCAATGTGGTCATGGCTGATCATTCACAATCAGTACCCCATTCCTGCCTTCTCCCCATATCCCTTGACTTTGCTATCTTTAAGTGCTCTATCTAACTCTTTCTTGAAAGCATCCAGAGAATTGGCCTCCACTGCCTTCTGAGGCAGAGCATTCCATAGATTCACAACTCTCTGGGTGAAAAAGTTTTTCCTCAACTCCGTTCTAAATAGCCTACCCCTTATTCTTAAACTGTGGCCTCTGGTTCTGGACTCCCCCAACATCGGGAACATGTTCCCTGCCTCTAGCATGTCCAATCCCTTAATAATATTGTATGTTTCAATCAGATCCCCTCTCATCCTTCTAAATTCCAGTGTATACAAGCCCAGTCGCTCTAATCTTTCAACATATGACAGTCTTGCCATCCAGGGAATTAACCTCGTGAACCTAAGCTGCACTTCTTCAATAGCAAGAATGTCCTTCCTCAAATTTGGAGATCAAAACAACTGCAGAAGGACCTCTTTGCTCCTATACTCAGCTCCCCTTGTTATGAAGGCCAACATGCCATTAGCTTTCTTTTGAATCTCTTTTGCACTGTTTCCAGCTGAATGATGTATTCCTTTAACAGGACAACCAAAACTCTGCGTAATACTCCAGGTGTGACCTCAGCAATGGCTTTAGAGCTGCAATGTAACATCCCAGCTCCTATGTTCAGTACCTTAATGATGAAGATCAACATACCTCGTATCTTCTTCACCATCCTGTCTATCTGTAATACTATTTTCATGGAACTATGTGCTTATACTCCTAGGCCCCTACAACATTCTTCAGGGTCCTGCTGTTCACTGTGAAAGTTGTACCCTGGTATGACTTCCCAAAAATGCACCATCTCGATCTGACCTGAGCTTTTCTGGCATTTTCTGTTTATATTTCAGAATTCCAGCAAAAGCAATTTTCTCAAATTTTCATTAAAAGTTAGATAATTTTTACTTGGCTATTTCGTCTAAGTTATATTTGTAACACCCAATAAGTAACAGTCAGGCAACCTTGAATAACTTATTTACTCCAACACTCATGATCTTTTTAACAAATTACAACAGAAAAAGAAAAATATTTTAATAATTTAAAAATTGTTATATTATTATATGATGTGGTAATGACAAACTAGAAATGTCAAGTCAGTCTTTTGGAGTTAAAAGAGTTGTTGAGTAATTTGGGCTTATTATTGCTATTCTCAATTTCACTTCAAAGATTTGTACAATTAAGTTCGCAAGAACTTACGATTATTCACAATTCAGGAGTGACAACAGAGTAACTTGGATTCCTACATTAATCAGAATCAGGTTTAATATCACTGGCATATGTTGTGAAATTTGTCGTTTTTGCAGCACAGAACAATGCAATATATAACAATAGAAAAAAAATCGATTACTCTGTGTGTGTGTGTGCATTTATGTTTATATATGTATGTATATGTACATAAGTAGTGCAGAATAGAAATAAAAAAGTGAGGTAGTGTTCATGGGTACTATATCCATGCAGATATCAGACAGCAGAGGGGAAGTAGCTGTTCCTGAATCATTGAGTGTGTGCCTTCAGGCTTTTTTACCTCCTTCTGATGGGAGCAATGAGAATAAAGCATGACCTGGGTTTTGTATGTCCTTAATGATGAAGGCTGCCTTTTTGAGGCATTGCCCCTTGAAGGTGTCCTGGATACAATGGAGGCTGGAGCCCTTGATGGAGCTGATTAAGTTTACAATTCTCTGCAGCTTATTTTGATCCTGTGCAGTAGCCCCCTCCCATAGCAGTGCAGCTAGTTATAATGCTCTCCATGGTACATCTGTAGAAATCTGCATGTGTCTGGTGACATACCAAATCACCTCAAACTCCTAATGAAATATAACCGCAGTCATGTATTCTCTGTAGCTGCATCAATATGTTGGGTCCAAGATAGATCCTCTGAGATACTGACACCTACAAACTTGAAAATACTCACTCTTTTCGTCTGACCCCTCTATGATGACTGTGTGTACTTTCTCCCAATGTGATTCTGAGATCTGCCCTGTCAGCCAGCCTTGTTTTTGTTGCCTGGTACCAGATACCTGAAGTTGACACTATTCCAACCTCTCAAAGGAAGAGAATGGATGGATAGAAAAAAAATCAAGGCTATGCTAAAAACTTCTTGGAAAAATTGCAAAATACTGTTGTCTCTCTGAATCTTTGGCCAATGACTACTTGAAGTGTTGAAAGAATACTTGAGATGGTATTGAAGACCTCGAGACCATTCATTGGGAGCACAGAGATGCCATATGTAAATAGCAGGAGCAGCTCACCTCACAAATAATCTTGTCTGCTTGTCGCCACTTCCTCATGAGTGGAAGAACTGGCAATCCCAACGGTGGATGTGGGTTAAATTTCAACATTTAAGAGAAATTTGGATAAATATGTGGATAAAAGAGGTATGGGGGAGGGCTATGGTCTTGGTGCAGGTTAATGGGTTTAGGCAGCATAATGGTTTGTCATGGACTAGATGGGCCAAAAGGCTTGTTTCTTTGTTAGAGTGTTCTGTGGCACTATTAATGTAATTACTTGACTTGGAACCCACAAAGTCAGAGTATCCTTAATCTTGATGACTGCCTAAGAAATGTACTCCATTTGCTCCGTTGTACCAATGAGTACAGGTAGCTTCATTTGTTTCTCATCTCTATTTCACAACATTTTTCCATACAAAACTCAACTGCAGTAGCCATGTATGGAAGGTACCTACGAGGCAGAGGCAGGTTGAGTAACTTGCCTATTCCTCAAAGCCAATCTGCCATCTGCAAGGCTCAAGTCAGGAGTATGGAGGAACATTCTCCCTTTACCTGGATGCGTACAGGTTTGAAAACACTCAGCAGCATCACACCATACATGACATAGCAGCCTGCTTGATAAGGCACACTATCCACAACCATTCACTTACTCCACAAGTAATGCACGATAGCAGCAGTTTGAACTATGTGTGGGCTGCAGTCAAACAACTCAGCAGTCTTCTTAGACCACACCTTCCAAACGCATGACCTCTAATGGCTAGAGTGACAAGAGCAATAAAAATTTAGGAACACTCCCACATGGAAGTAGCCCTCCAAGCCACATACCATAATAGTAGTGTTCCTTTCAGCACTTCAGGGTGCATTGGGCAGCAACCTTGTCATTTCTTTAGAATCTTCTGTATGTTTTATGAGGCCAAGTTGCTAGTTCAACCCAGCACAATGGAAAGTGTGCAAGGAGCTGGCCAGATTTGAACCCAGGACCACTCGCCTTGAACACAGGTGTGGATGCCTCTACACCGCTGGACGGCAAGTCACACCATCCTGATTTGAAAATACATCGTCCCATTAGGGGACTAATGACCCTGTGATTTTAATCTCGGAGGCTGATGTGACAGCATCCTTCAGGAGGGTGAATCTACAGAAGGTATCCAGCATAGATGGGGTACATGGCCTAATACTAAAGACCTGTGCTAATCAACTGGCTGGAGTGTTCTCCAATATCTTCAACCTCTTAGTTCAGCAGTCTGAAGCACCCACCTGTTGGCTCACAGACCTCCATTGATACCCCTGCCCCCCCTTACCCCATCCCTATCTATAATTTTAGTCTGGTTCTCTTTCTCTCTCTGTTTCCCCCCTCACTATAATCTCCCCTCAGTGCTACCTTTCTTTCTCTTATTTCCCATAATTCTCCACCTTCCTCCAGCCTGTCACTACCCAGCTCTCTACTTCATCCCTCCTCCCACCATCCCATGTTACTTCACTCCTGATGAAGGGTTTCGGCCGAAACGTCGTCCCTACCTCCTCCCATAGATGCTGTCTGGCCTGCTGAGTTCTGCCAGCATTTTGTGTTTTTATTTGAATTTCACTTAACTTATTTTTTTTAATCATTTTCGTTCTTAGGTCCCTAATTCTATGAATTGTATTTTCTGCTATCTTGTTTTTTCATTTTCTTTTGTTGTTTATCCATTGCTTTAGTGCATAAACAACTTTACAAAAGGGAGTAACATACTCAAAATGTTTGTGGAATTCAGCAAATCATTAATGGTGACGATTCAGGCAGGATTTGTTATAGGGAGATCAAGATTTCTAAATAGCTTTCAAAGATTTTAAGTCAGTTACAGCAGTTTGGTTATGTTGCATGAATTTTCATGCTAATAATAGGGACTGCAGCACACACCGGAATTAACCTCTGGCTCTTAAAAATTAAAATTCGTGCACATTAAGTAGACACACCAAATAAAGTTCACTTCATTCGATTAACAATCAATACTAAAAGATTGAGTACAGAGGCGGTTCGAGTTCTGCAATATTTACTACTGCATTTTTTCCCCAAAGGAGACGTAAAGTAATATAGCGGCTCATTTGCATTCTACTTCTCAAAGCGTTATATGCCTTAATATCGAACGATGAAAATAGTAAATCTATGAATTAGTAAGGCCGGCCAAACTAAAACATTTCTGAAATTATATCATGCCTTGAAATACTCAACACGTTAGTTTGATTCCGTGGTGTCGTCGGCCCGAAATGGCAATCCTTTATCTTTCCACATGTACTGCCCAATAATTAAGCCGTTTGGTTCTATGATTTCAAATGTTCGCATCCAGGGTATTTCAGTTGTAGTAGTTTTGGATATTAATCCACACTTAAACTATATTTGTGTTTATTTTAACGCAATACCATGACTGATCCTCATTCCCAGCTATGCTTCTGGGAAATCCCGATTGCCCTGGCTTGTCAACTAAGACGTCGGTGCACAGGAAGGAAAATGTTAAGATTTGATAATCCATTTCCTGCTTGTAAGGTTGAAAGTGCGTTTCCTGTTAGCAACTCAGAAGGTGCAGAACTAATGGCGACTCTTTTCCTTGGCACTATTCGTAAATGGACGTCGTGACTGTGACAGAAATGAGACGACTTAAATATTATTAAACGCAACTCAAGTGAGTACAACATAATTTAGAAGACGATATTTCGGTTTGCTCTTGATCCTCAGCCAGAAAATGATTAATCTGCATATTGATTACGTAAACGTCGATCAAGAAACCATCATCACAACCGCAAATGTCAATTTTTTTCCTAGTGCGCTTGAGCTCCGGTAATCTTTTGAATATCGGACTTATTTTGAACAGTATCTGCACAGCATTTGTGCAATCGGTTTGCAGGGTATTTGCCAATTGAGCAAATAACATAGAAAAATAATCATTTATATTTAAGTCCCTCTATCTGATTAAATGCGCTTAGGAACTTGTTTTTCCTTTAAGAAAAACTGCCTTTTAAACTCCAGATTCTGAGGTAACGAATATGTTAATTAAAATTTATTGTCATCCACAAATGAATATAATTTCATTGAATAAATGTTGCAATTAGTTGGGGGAGGGGTGGCTGTGCACCTGCTAATGTTCAACTTTGAGAGAAGGAAGGAGTTTGGTGGAATACAGTTTACACACAAGCCTTTTCAGGATAGATGGAGCGTTGGGGTGATCAGAACAAATGGAAGTACATCCTTAAATAAGCAACGAATGCCTGCTTTTAATTGAAAGCGTGCAGGTGATAAAATAATTACATAATTTAGGTAGATAATGTCTCATTTTTGTGGAATGCCTCAAGTAAACGAGGTTTAAATGTAATTGTGCTCCACAATCATTGAGATACATGTATGGAGGGATTTCATTTTAGCAGGTCAAAATTAAGTGTATGTGATTGCATTCTAAGTTGTTATTTAGTCTAATTGTATTTGAGTTTTAGTATCTTTATAAACTACATTTTCCATAAACCAATATCAGGAAAACTTTTAGACCTTTCATACAGATCTGAATTCTCTTTACTTTTAACCAAAATCTCAGACTTTATTGGGTAGAAAAATAGACTTCAGTTAAAGACCACAGAACTTAAATACACCTCATCTCTTACTATTAAGAAGGCAATTTGTCTTTCACAGAACTGCAATGAGTGGCTAACCCAAGGGCACTCCATATTGAAACTTGATACATAGGTATGCTGGTTGCCTTTTAGTAAATTCTATCAACATATCCTACTGTTTGACTCAACTTTACAATTTGCAAATACTCACAATATTTTGTAATTCCCTATGACACTGAAGGTGGCTACCCAGCCCATCAAGTATGTTACCTCAGAACAATCCTGTTCTTCCACTTATCTTTCCCCATAACAACTTTTCCCAGATTCCCATTAATGTCCCACTGATTCTAGCACTTAGCTATATTCTGAGGCTAATTTAGAGTAGCCTACTTCCTTGCCAATTTGTATGTCTTTGGGATGTGTAAGGAAACTGTGTACAGTGGGAACCTAAACGAGAAAATTTGCAGATGCTGGAAATCTAAGCAACACACTCTTGAAGGGTCTGCTGAATTCTTCCAGCGTTTTTGTTTGTGTTACAGAGGAAACCTATGTAGTCTACTAGAAGCACCACTGTGCTTTCATCCAAGTCATTAAATTGTTAAATTGTTTACATGGGTAGGAAAAGAAAAGGACTTCAAAGCATACATGTGAAAAAAAGACCTTTTTATTGCCGGCCCTCATCAGTGCTAGAGATTTCTCTCTATTTATATTTAAGGTGATGAGTTATGTCCAGATATTTTTAACTATTTCACCAATGATCTATCCTTTTGCAATAAGACCTGGATGACTCTTAGCTATATCCTGAGATGAGGTAATGAGATATATTTTAACTTTTATGTGAACCCTCAGGCCATTGGACCAGGAAGCAGATTTAAAAGAAATGGTTAAATGCTTTTTGGTTAAATTTCCTTAATTTTATTTTAGTTGGAATTGTATGGCCTTTCCATTTTGTCTAATTGCATTCATTTTCAAACTTAGACTGATTTCTGTCTATGGCTGTCATTGCGAGAAAAATTATCTGGCATTCAGGATTTCCAATTCTTAATGGTTTGCTTTATGACAACAATAGCTTGAGCTTCAGTTACCTAATTAGCTGCAAATGAACCTAATTGTTTGTTGCTCTTAATTACTTGTAAAGTGCAAAGTCCTTTGAATGTCCTGAAATCATACATTCACTTTCTTCTGCCAGCCTGGTACCCTCTGACCACCCCTTCCCTGGCACATTTGCTCGTTTGTTATGTATATAAACAACTTAGAAATTTGATGTTTTGTGATTTTTCATCTCCTGGGTCGTATCATCCCTGGAGTCTTTTGATTTGATAAAGTTTGGTTTATTAGAATTTATTTATTTAGAATGAGAAACCTACATATACATCATGTGGATTAACTCTAACTGAAAAAGATCAGTTGCTTTATACAATTGCAGTTACCTGCTATTCTTGGGATATTTCTGGGATACCTTGCATGAACAACCCATTTCAGGTCATGTCACAGCATCTCAATTGGGTTAAAGTCACGATTCTGACTTGCATTCCAAAATACAACTTTTCTTTTTAAACCATTCTGTTGTTGATTTACTCTTGTGTTTCAGATCATTATCTTTTGCATTATCTATCTTCTATTAACATTCTCCTGTAGAATGTATTGACACAATTCAGAATACATTGTTCCCTCAATGATCGCAAGCTGACCAGCAAAGCAAAGCAGTTCCAAACCATGATGCTCCTTCCACCATGCTTCATAGTTGGGATGAGGTTTTGGTGTTGGTGTGTAGTGCCCTTTTTTGTCCAAGCATGGCAGTGTACATTTCTGCCAGAAAGTTCAACTTTTGTCTTATCTGTCCATAGAACATTGACCCAGAAGTGTTGTGGAACATCTAGGTGGTCTTTTGCAAACTTGAGACGTACAAGCAGAGCAGTGGTTTCCTCCATGCTGTCCTTCCATGAACACCATTCTTGTTCAATGTTTTCCTTATAGTGGGCACATGAACAGAGTCTTTAACAAGTTCTAGAGGTTACTTCAGGTCTTTTGGTATTATCCTTGGGTTCTTTTTCACTTCCTTCAGCATTGGTGTGATCTTTGCAGGATGCCCACTCCTCGGAAGAGTAGCGACAGTACTGAATTTCCTTCATTTGTAGGCAGTTTCTATTAATGTGGACTGATGAACACTCAGGTCTTTAGAAATGCATTTGTAGCCTTTTCCAGCTCTATGCGTCTCTATAATTCTTTTTGTAAGGTCCTCAAAAAAGTTGTCTTGATTGAAACATCAAAAATTGATGTTTCTTGAGAAGAGCAGGCTCTGTCAGTAACCTGACTTAGCGTGTCTTTTTTTTATATAGGGCA
Organism: Hypanus sabinus; assembly: GCF_030144855.1. Lineage (NCBI taxonomy): Eukaryota > Metazoa > Chordata > Chondrichthyes > Myliobatiformes > Dasyatidae > Hypanus > Hypanus sabinus. The sequence goes on from NC_082711.1 coordinate 15,703,182, forward strand.
GGGCACCTGGACAACCCACACCTCCAATTTCATGTAATTGAATGGAACACCTGACTTCAAATAGCTTTTGTAGAAGGCATTATCCCAAGAGGTTCACATACTTTTGAACCTAGATGGTGATTTTAAATGGTGTACTCAGTATCAATGAGAAGAAGTTCAATTGTCTATGTGTTGTTAGTTCAGGCAGATTGTGTTTATCTATTATTGTAACTTAGATGAGGATCAGACCACATTTTATGAGTAATTAATGCAGAAAACTAGGGAGTTCACAAACTTTTTCTTGCAACTGTTTATGGAGTAAACTATTAATATTTTCTCATATATGTAGCTTTAAAAAGATCACCTGACTGATAACAACTGCTTTAAAGTTCATATTTCAGTTGTTTTAATTTCTTGAAGTAAAGGTTTTTCGAAATGTTTGTTGTAAAGTAGGTTTAAAAATCTACCTTTCTCTGATATCACTTTCTATCTGAAGTGAAAAATAATAACATGAACGTTTGTGTGAAATTTTCTTATAAGAAAAAAATCCTTTATTCTGGTTTATTTTCAAATTACTTTGGGAAATAACTTGTACTCCTATTGTCACATCTGAAACATGTTTAGACAGATGTAATTTCTCACCTTTATGCAATTATTGAATAATACAGCAAAAAGACATTTAGAGACATGAGACTGCAGATGTTGGAATCTGGATCAACAAACAAACTGCTGAAGAAAATTAGTGGGGCATGCAGCATTCATGGGGGGAGTAACAGATTCCAGCTCCTGCAGTCTCTTGTTTCTCCATCTACAAAGGGAAATTGGTCATTCAGAATTGATCTGGACCAGATGTAGCATCTTGAATCAAAATGTCAAATATTAATTTCCCTCCTTAGATGCTGCCTGAGTCGCTGAATTCCTCCTGGATCCAGTGTGTCACCGTAAAAACCATTTAACTTGTATTTTTCTCCATGCTTGTTCTATTTTTGTCATATTTTTCTTTCCATGCAGAGTACGAAGGGTTTTTTTTAAAAAAAAACACTTCATTTATTTCAAGAATATTTTTAAGAATAAGGGCTAGGCCATTTAGAACGGAGTTGAGGAAAAACTTTTTCACCCAGAGAGTTGTGGAAGTTGTGGAGAGTTGAGAGCTCTGCCTCAGAAGGCAGTGGAGGCCAATTCTCTGGATGCTTTCAAGAAAGAGTTAGATAGAGCTCTTAAAGATAGCAGAGTCAAGGGATATGGGGAGAAGGCAGGAACGGGGTACTGATCGTGGATGATTAGCCATGATCCCATTGAATGGTGGTGCTGGCTCAAAGGGCCAAATGGCCTACTCCTGCACCTATTGTCTATTTTCTGAAAAGTTATTTTCTAACTTAAATGGGATGACAACAAAAAATTAAGGTCTTCTAATTGGCGACTGATGAAGTTAATATAGTACAGTCGGCCCTCCTTATCGCAAAATCGCAAAAACCCGGAAGTGCTCTTCCAGCACTTGTTGTTTGAGCATGTACAGACTTTTTTTCTTGTCATTATTCCCTAACCAATGCAGTATAACAACTATTTTACATAGCATTTACATTGTATTAGGTATTAAAAGTAATCTAGAGATGGTTTAAAGTATACTGGAGGATGTGTGTGGGTTATTTTGGATCGGGATCGAAAAAATCGGAAGTTCTCTTACTAAGTAAGTCGGAATAGGTACATCTGATATTATTTAGTGTCAGTCAAACGTTTCCATTTGTATATAGTATATATTTTACCTTTCTATGCATATAAAAGACTTAAGAGCACATGTTTCAGCGCAGGGCTTGGGAAGTTCCCGAGTTCGATCTAGTGACAGATTGCTATGGAGTGCGCTCTGCACCGTGCCGGGTTGATGTGGAGGATCAAAAACCCAAAACCCCAAAACCCAAGAATTAAACCACTGTGTTGCTTAGTAATAATTGTAGCTTTCATTGGGGCACAGCCTTTATCCTTTAAAATTATTCCGATTGTTGACCGAAGTAGCCTGACGCTTTTCCAATGACCGATGGCGTTTCACCTCTTTTCAATCGCTTTATTATTTCCATTTTATTTTCAATTGTTATTGTGATTATTTTCGTGAACAGAAACACTGTGCATTCAGATCTCTACCCCTGGGTCCTAATATCCACTGCCCTGAGACAGGTTAAATAAGGTCTTGGGTTCCGCTGGGTCCTAAGATCCACTGCATTGTTACAGGTTGAATAAGGGATTTGAGCATCTGCGAATTTTGGTATCCGCGAGAGGTCCCAGACCCAATCCCTCGCGGATAAGGAGGGCCGACTGTACTGATTGTTGTATAATCTTAATCTCTCTCTCTCTCATTTTATTATAGCTCAACTTTAATGAATAATTCTCTACCTTACTAATTTGCCTTAAAGATAGTTAAAGACTTAGCTTACATGAACCTTCGGGGTAAGTTCCAGATACTTAAGCCTCTGAGAGAAAAAGATATATTTCAAATCTAACTTGTATTGTTCCTGCTTATTTTTAATATATTACCATACTAAAGGAAACATCTTCCACCCTGTCAAGATCCCTCAGATTTTGTATGTTTATTATATTTATAACAATAGAGGAGATCAGTTGGCTCATCAGTTATGTGCCAGTCCCAATACAGCACTACCCTTAATCCTGTTGCCTCTTGTCTGTCTTTATTTTTCGATACACTTGTAATATGCTGTCTCTTTCACATGTCCATCAATTTTTCTTTGGTTTATTTACTGTTATTAATTATGACCATGTAGGTTACTGTTGCTGGTCATGCATCAGCATTTCTCTACACCATTCCAATGTCAGAACCATCCTTTCCTATACCTTTTTATTCTGTACTGAATAATTTTTTATTCATACGACATTTGCTATGAATATAATTAACAAAAATATATATGAACCATACCTATTGCAATTCATCAACTACCTTGAATAATGTTGATCCTTAACTATCAGCTTCAGGGGCATCATGTGAAGCCTCAGTCCTATTTTCAGAGTATTGTTGTATGTAGCAGGAAGTCTGGACCTTGAGATGAATCATACTAGCACTGGCTTAATAAACTTACTGCATTGCCTAGTAATTTTCTTTTAGATAACTTGTGCTCTTCATTAGTTATTTGCTGAGTAAATTCCAGGGTTGTTTAGATTTCGTTTCATCTTTTCAAATGGGTGGAGTAGATAATAGATAATAGTTGGTTCGCACAAGCATTGCAACATTCTGTGTTGACAGTGGGTAACTAAGGCCATTGGGTTGCAATCTGTAGTGAAATAAGTCACAAGCTTTTCATTTTCTGTTCAAACTGAAAAACGGTGTTGGAGCAAGTAAGATTTGAACACAGCTTTTGCTTCAGAGATTTAGTTTGTGTAATTCTACATGCGTAACACTTTGATATATATTAACACTTAGATTTATTTTGACTTCTGTGTTTTTTTTATCTTACTTGAGACTTGAACAACATGTTAAAATTTAAAAGCTCTTTAAGTTAGGTAAAATTAAAGTTGTAATTATTCACTTTATAAACATGTGAAAAAATAAACATTATTATGCCCAAATTACAGCTTTTAAGGGAATGTTATACTATAAAACATGGTGTTCTTTTGGATTTTATATTAAATGTATGTATTCTAAGTAAACATAATACAACCCATAGTATAATATGAAAAAGAGTGAAGAATTCCCACTGCTCTGACTAATATTTACCCCATAATAAATTCCATTAAAACAATTAAAAGGGATATTAAAACCAAAAGAAATAGAGGGAATACTAATCGATCAAAAGTAAAACAGTTAATAAACCAGTTTTTACAGAACCCTAACAGAGTGCAAAATTAACAGAGATGACGACAGACATTCAGTTAGTGTGCAAATTTGGTGCAAGAGGAAAAAAAAGAGGGATTGTTTTGTGCCTCAAACTCTAGGTTATGCATACTGTGTTTAAATTTTGAGCAAAGTATATGAACCCCTTCTCTTCCTGGGTGTCTCAGGAAGTGGCTTTTTAACCCTCACTAGCAGTCTCCTGTTGGGAAGCGGCCTGGTCAAGGGACGTGCCTGGTGTGAAAAGTGCCAGTCTTTGGCTCGAGAGTCTTCAGTGAGGAGGCTGAGTGAAGAGACTACGCCAGTCACAATTGGAGAGGGTGAAGACATGACCGCTAAGCTGATTCAGTGTGCTATGTGCATGATGTGGGAGGTCAGGGACAGTGATGGTACCCCCGGCTGCTACAGCTGTGGAAAGTGTGTCCAGATTCAGCTTCTGAAGGAGCATGTTGCAGCACTGAGGAAAGAACTGGATGACCTCAGGTTTATCCATGAAAATGAGAGTTTTCTGGACAGGACCTACAGTGAGGTCATTACACCGAGGATACCGGAAGAGAGAAAGGGGGCGATGATGAGGAAGGAAAGGATGCTTGAAGTACAGGAGACCCCAGGGGTTGTACCTCTCGTAAACAGGTTCACCCTCTTGGAAGCTGTCAGAACAGAAGATACTGCCAGTCTGTGAGGCGGACAGGTCTGCGAGCCGAAAATTGGTGCAGAAGTAGAGCCGAGGAGTCAGACATCAGGAAGAGTAGGTAGTAGGGGACTCCATAGTAAGAGGTACAGAAAGGGGTTTCTGCGGCAACAGGCGAGATTTAAGGATGGTGTGTTGCCTCCCTGGTGCTAGGATCCAGGACATCAAGGACCGATTGCAGGGAATCCTCAATGGGGAAGGTGAACAGCTGGAAGTGGTAGTGCATGTTGGCACAAATGACTTCGGGAAGAAGAGGAAGGACATTCTGCAGCGGGACTTCAGAGAAGTCAGAAGAAGGCTGAAAAGCAGGACTTTCAGGGTGGTTATCTCTGGTTTGCTTCCAGTTCTGGTGAGGGCAGGAACAGGGAGATAATGGATCTGAATGTGTGGCTGAGGAACTGGTGCAGGAAGCAAGGATTTACATTCTTGGACCACTGGAATCTGTTTTGGGATAGGGACAAAAGGGACAGGTTGCACCTTAATAGGCGGGGGACCAGCATTCTGGCAGACAGGTTTGCCATTGCAACACGGATGTGTTTAAACTAAGTGGTGGGGGGGAGGGGATGAACTGGAAATATAAGGATGGAGTTAAAGGGAAAGTGAAAATAAGAAAAGTTAAAAAGGACAACAGAATCAAAGGAGTAGAAAGCTCAAGAAGAGATCATACAGTATGGCCAAGTGGAATAGGAATTGATATGAAAGGAGAGGGGAGTAACGAATTAAAAGTATTATATATAAATGCACAAAGTATAAGGAATAAAGTAGATGAGCTTGAGGCTCAGTTGGAAATTGGCAAGTACGATGTTGTGGGAATAACAAAGACATGGCTTCAAGCGGACAGGGCCTGGGAAATGAATATTCAAGGATATACATCTTATCGAAAGGACAGACTGACTGGCAGAGGGGGTGGGGTGGATCTGTTGGTGAGGAATGATATTCAGTCCCTTGCGGGGGGGGGGGGAACACATAGAATCTGGGGATGTAGAGTCAGTATGGATAGAACTGAGAAATTTTAAGGGTAGAAAGACCCTAATGGGAGTTATCTACAGGCCCCCAAACAGCAGTCTGGATGTAGGGTGTAAGTTGAATGAAGAGTTAAAATTGGCATGTCGCAAAGGTAATGATACAGTTGTCATGGGGGATTTCAACATGCAGGTAGACTGGGAGCATCAGAATGGTACTGGACCCCAAGTTTGTGGAGTGCCTCCGAGATGGATTCTAGAACAGCTTGTAATGGAGCCTACCAGGGAGAAGGCAATTCTAGATTTAGTGTTGTGTAATGAACCAGATTTGATCAGGGACCTCGAGGTAAAGGAACCATTAGGAGGTTGTGACCATAATATGATATGTTTTAACCTACAATTTGAGAAGGAGAAAGGAAAATCAGATGTGTCAGTATTACAGTTGAACAAAGGGAACTATGGAGCTATGAGGGAGGAGCTGGCCAAAGTTCAATGGAACAATACCCTAGCAGGGAAGACAGTGGAACAACAATGGCAAGTATTTCTGGGAATAATGCTGAAGATGCAGGATCGGTTCATTCCAAAGAGAAAGAAAGATCCTAAGGGGAGTAAGGGGCGGCCGTAGCTGACGAGGGAAGTAAAGGGCAGTATAAAAATAAAAGAGAAGAAGTATAACATAGCAAAGATGATTGGGAAACCGGAGGACTGGGAAGCTTTTAAAGAGCAACAGAAGGTAACAAAAAAGGCAAAACGCCAAGAAAAAATGAGGTACGAAGGTAAACTAGCCAAGAATATAAAGGAGGATAGTAAAAGCTTCTTTAGGTATGTGAATAGCAAAAAATAGTTGAGACAAAATTGGGCCATTGAAGACAGAAACAGGTGAATTTATTATGGGGAACAAGGAAATGGCAGACGAGTTGAACAGGTACTTTGGATCTGTCTTCACTAGGGAAGACACAAACAATCTCCCAGATGTAATAGTGGCCAAAGGAACTAGGATAAAGGATGAACTGAAGGAAATTTATATTAGGCAAGAAACGGTGTTGGATAGAGTGTTGAGTCTGAAGGCTGATAAGTCCCCGGGACCTGATGGTCTGCATTCCAGGGTACATAAAGAGGTGGCTCTAGAAATGGTGGACGCATTGGTAATAATTTTCCAATGTTCTATAGATTCAGGAACAGTTCCTGCTGATTGGAGGGTGGCTAATGTTGTCCCACTTTTCAGGAAGGGAGCGAGAGAGAAAACTTGGAATTGTAGACCGGTTAGCCTGATGTCAGTGGTGGGAAAGATGCTGGAGTCAATTATAAAAGAGGAAATTACGACACATTTGGATAGCAGTAGAAGGATCGGTCTGAGTCAGCATGGATTTATGAAGGGAAAATCATGCTTGACTAATCTTCTGGAGTTTTTTGAGGATGTAACTATGAAAATGGACAGGGAAGAGCCAGTAGATGTAGTGTACCTGGACTTCCAGAAAGCTTTTGATAAAGTCCCACATAGGAGATTAGTGGGCAAAATTAGGGCACATGGTATTGGGGGCAGAGTACTGACATGGATTGAAAATTGGCTGGCTGACAGGAAACAAAGAGTAGCGATTAACGGGTCCTTTTCAGAATGGCAGGCTGTGACCAGTGGGGTACTGCGAGATTCGATGCTGGGACTGCAGCTGTTTACAATATACATTAATGATTTAGATGAAGGGATTAAAAGTAACATTGGCAAATTTGCTGATGACACAAAGCTGGGTGGCAGTGTGAAATGTCAGGAGAATGTTATGAGAATGCAGGGTGACTTGGACAGGTTGGGTGAGTGGGCAAATGTATGGCAGATGCAGTTTAATGTGGATAAATGTGAGGTTATCCACTTTGGTGGCAAGAACAGGAAGGCAGATTACTATTTCTTGGCTACTTCCTTAAGCACTCTGAGATGCAGACCATCTGGCCCTGGGGATTTATCTGCCTTTAATCCCTTCAATTTACCTAACGCCACTTCCTTACTAACATGCATTTCCTTCAGTTCCTCCATCTCACTAGACCCTTGGTCCCTTACTATTTCCAGTAGATTATTTATGTCCTCCTTAGTGAAGACAGAACCAAAGTAGTTATTCATTTGGTCTGCCATGTCTTTGTTCCCTATGATCAATTCACCTGTTTCTGACTGTAAAGGACCTACATTTGTCTTGACCAATTTTTTTCTTTTCACATATCTATAAAAACTTTTACAATCAGTTTTTATGTTCCCTGCCAGCTTTTTCTCATAATCTTTTTTCCCTTTCCTAATTAAGCCCTTTGTACTCCTCTGCTGGTCTCTGAATTTCTCCCAGTCCTCAGGTGTGCCGCTTTTTTTTGCTAATTTATATATTTCTTCTTTGGACTTGATATTATCCCTAATTTCCCTTGTCAGCCACGGGTGTACTACCTTCCCTGGTTTATTCTTTTGCCAAACTGGAATGAACAATTGTTGTAGTTCATCCATGGCATCTTTAAATGCTCGCCATTGCATATCTACTGTCAACTCTTTAAGTATCATTTGCCAGTCTGTCTTAGCTAATTCACGTTTCATACCTTCAAAGTTACCCTTCTTTAAGTTCAGAACCTTTGTTTCTGAATTAACTATGTCACTCTCCATCTTATGGTCACTCTTATCCAAGGGGCTAACTAACCCTTCCTCATTGCTCAATACCCAATCTAGAATGGCCTGCTCTCTAGTTGGTTCCTTGACATGTTGGTGCAGAAAACCATCCCGCATACATTGTACTTTTACAGATTGTCAGGTATGATGTTGTGGCCATTACTGAATTGTGGTTGTAGTTGGGAGTTGAATGTCCAAGGTTGCACGTTGTATTGAAGGGATAGGAAGATAGGCAGAAGGGGGTGGTATGTTGATAAAGAATGGCATCAAATCAGAAGAATTATGTGACATAGAATTGGAAGATGCTAAATCCTTGTGGGTTGAGTTAAGAAACTGCAAGGGTAAGAGGACTCTGGCAGTCATATACAGGCCTGTAAACAGTAGCTGGTATGTGGACTACAGATTATAGCGAGAGATAGAAAAGGTGTGTCAAAAAGGCAGTGTTATAGTCGTGGGAGAGTCTAACATGCAGGTAGATTGGGAAAATCATTTTTGCAATGGATCTCAAGAGAGTGAGTTTGTTGAATGCCTACAAGATGGCTTTTTAGAGCAATTTGTTGTTGAACGTAGAACATAGAATAAAGTACAGCACATTACAGGCCCTTTGGCCCACAATGTTGTGCCGACCCTCAAACCCTCCCTCCCATATAACCCCCCCACCTTAAATTCCTCCATATACCTGTCTAGTAGTCCCTTAAATTTCACTAGTGTATCTGCCTCCACCACTGACTCAGGCAGTGCATTCCACGCACCAACCACTCTCTGAGTAAAAAACCTTCCTCTAATATCCCCCTTGAACTTCCCTCCTCTTACCTTCAAGCCATGTCCTCTTGTACTGAGCAGTGGTGCCTTGGGGAAGAGGCGCTGGCTGTCCACTCTGTCTATTCCTCTTAATATCTTGTACACCTCTATCATGTCTTCTCTCATCCTCCTTCTCTCCAAAGAGTAAAACCCTAGCTCCCTTAATCTCTGATCATAATCCATACTCTCTAAACCAGGCAGCATCCTGGTAAATCTCCTCTGTACCCTTTCCAATGCTTCCACATCCTTCCTATAGTGAGGCGACCAGAACTGGACACAGTACTCCAAGTGTGGCCTAACCAGAGTTGTATAGAGCTACATTATTACATCATGACTCTTAAACTCTATCCCTTGACTTATGAAAGCTAACACCCCATAAGCTTTCTTAACTACCCTATCTACCTGTTGACCCTACCAGGGGATCATTTACAAACAAGAGAAAATCTGCAGATACTGGAAATCCGAGCAACACACACAAAATGCTGGAGGAACTCAGCAGGTCAGGCAGCATGTATGGAAGAAAGTACAGTTGACGTTTTGGGCTGAAAGGGAATCAGTTATACTGGATTGGGTTTTATGTAATGAACAGGAGGCAATTAGGGAGATTAAGGAAAAGGAACCCTTCGGAGAAAGCGATCACAATATGATTTAGTTCAACTTGAAATTTGATAGGGAAAAAGTAAAGTCTGACATAGTAGTATTTCAATGGAGTAAAGGAAATTACAGTGGTATGAGAGAGGAGATGGCCAAAGTTAATTGGAAGGAGATGCTGGCAGGTTTGACAGCAGAACTGCAATGGCTTGAGTTTCTGGGAAAACTAAGGAAGGTGAGGGATATATGTATTCCAAAAACAAAGAAATACTCAAATGGCAAAATAGGGAAGTTTAAGCGAATGTAAAAGCAAAAGAGAGACCATACAACAAAGCAAAAATTAGTGGGAAGATAGAGGATTGGGAAGCTTCTTTAAAAGAAAACAACAAAAAGAATCATTAGGAGGGAAAAGATGAAATATGAAAGCAGGCTGGCTAACAATATCAAGGTGGATAGAAAAGCTTTAGCATGTAAAAAAAAGATGAAAATGGATATAGGACCGCTAGAAAAATGAGGCTGGAGAAATAATAATGGGGGACAAGGAGATGGCAGATGAACTGAATGAGTATTTTGCTTCAGTCTTCACTGGAAGACGCTAGCAGTGTGCTAGGTGTTGAAGGGTGTGAGGGAAGAGAATTAAGTGCAGTTTTTAACCAGGCCAGTCTGAAAAAAATCACTAAGCAAATACCATCAACAGATCACTTGCAATACTAGAGGAAACAATACACTGGATCATTGCTGCACCACTATCAAGAATGCTTACTGCGCTATTCTATGCCCTCACTTCGGGAAGTTGATCACCTGGCTGTATTTCTACTTCCTAAGTATAGGCAGAGACTGAAGACTGCAGCACCACTAGTGAGCTTCAACGGTTCTTCTAAATCACAGCAAGCAGGCAGAGGAGTAAGTCGCTGGTTTTTCCGGAAAAACTTCAGATTTTTTTTCAAATTACTTGGGATAAAAGAGGCACGACTGCGCAGGTGCGTGACCTCAGAGCACAGAAGATTTTAAAAGGGAAGCAAGCTTCAACGATTCTTCTGAATCACAACAAGTAGGCAGAGGAGTAAGTTGCCGGTTTTTCGGGACAAAGTTCAGATCTTTTTTCAAACCACTTGGGATAAAAGAGGCACGGCTGTGCAGGCGCGTGACCTCAGAGCGCGGAAGATTTAAAAAGAACACCATATCCAGCGGGCAGCGTCAGAGCGGACAGCAGGGTGAGAGGGTGCAGAGTGTTAGGGCGGTGTTCAACGGGCTTAGGCGGAAACGGGAAGAGGCTTCCTGTGACAGTTGAGTCTTACACTTAAGTGGTAGGTTACAGGTGTATTTATTTAGAGCTAACAGTAGCATTAGAGGTATGCATTTAGGATTAGTGTTGTGCCTGGAATGCCAGATGTGAGGACCTTGGGAGACTCCCAGCCTCCCCCAGGAATACATCTGCTCCAGATGCACTGAGATGAAGCTCCTTAGGGATTGTGTGAGGGATCTGAAGCAACAACTTGATGACCTTCAGCTGATTAGAGAAAGTGAGAATGTGATCGATAGTACCTATAGAGAAATAGTTGACAGCACCTCCGTGAATTGATATATAGTTTTAGATACTGTTGGAGAGGTTGACCAGACAGAGGAAGACCACAAGGAACAGGACTCTGGCACTCTGCCCAGTGCCGTGATCAAGAGAGCAAGGAGAAATGCTGTTGTTATAGGGGATTCCATCATGAGGGGAACAGACAAGAAATTCTGCAACCCGGACAAGGATACCCAAATGGTGTGTTGCCTCCCTGGTGCGAGGGTATGAGATATCTCAGATCGAGTCCAGAGTATTCTCAGGAGAGAGGGCGAGCAATCAGAAGTCTTGGTACATGTTGGTACCAATGACAAAGACCGAAAAAGAGAGGAGGTCCTGGGATTACTGGGAGCTAGGAAGAAAATTATAAAGCCGGACTTCCAGAGTAATAATCTCAGGATTACTGCCTGAGCCATGCGCTAATGATTGTAAGAATAGCAGAATTAAGCAGATGAATGTGTGGCTAAGTAACTGGTGCAGGAGGCAGGACTTCAAATTCTTAGATCTCTGGGATCTGTTTTGGGGAGGCATGACTTATACAGAAACTATGGGTTACACCTGAATTCAAAGGGTACTATAATCCTGGCGGGATTGTTTAATATAGCTTTTAGGGAGGGTTTGAGCTGAGTTGGCAAGGGGAAGGAAACCAGGGTGTTATGGTCAAGGAAGAGGAAAATAGAAATAAGTCAAGGAAGTCCTGCTGTTCAGGAGGATTTAAACTAATGTGGCAGGGAGATGTGAACAAGTGCAAAGAGACAGAGGGGTGTAAAATGAGGGTAGAAGCAAAAAGTAGTAAGGTGAAAAGTAAAAGTGGCAGGCAGGCAAATCCAGGGCAAAAAGCAAAAAGAGCCACTTTTCAATATAATTGTATAAGGGCTAAGGGTGTTGTAAAAGGCCTGAAGGCTTTGTGTGTCAATGTGAGGAGCATTCATAACAAGGTGGATGAATTGAATGTGAAGATAGTTATTAATGAATATGATATAGTTGGGATCCAGGGTGACCAAGGATGGGAGCTCAACATCCAGGGATATTCAATATTCAGGAGGATAGACAGGAAAGAAAAGGAGGTGGGGTAGCATTGCTGGTTAGAGAGGAGATTAATGCAATAGAAAGGAAGGACATTAGCCTGGAGGATGTGGAATCGATATGGGTAGAGCTGCATAACACTAAGGGACAGAAAACACTGGTGGGAGTTGTGTTCAGGCCACCTAACAGTAGTAGTGAGGTTGGGAATGGCATTAAACAGGAAATTAGAAATGCATGCAATAAAGGAACAGCAGTTATAATGGGTGACTTCAAGCTACATATAGATTGGGTGAACCAAATTGGTAAGGGTGCTGAGGAAGAAGATTTCTTGGAATGTTTGCGGGATGGTTTTCTGAACCAATATGTTGAGGAACCAACTAGAGAGCAGGCCATTCTAGACTGGGTATTGAGCAATGAGGAAGGGTTAGTTAGCAATCTTGTTATGTGAGGCCCCTTGGGTAAGAGTGACCATAATATGGTGAAATTCTTCATTAAGATGGAGAGTGACATAGTTAATTCAGAAACAAAGGTTCTGAACTTAAAGAAGGGTAACTTTGAAGGTATGAGACGTGAATTAGCTAAGATAGACTGGCAAGTGATACTTAAAGGGTTGACAGTGGATATGCAATGGCGAGCATTTAAAGATGCCATGGATGAACTACAACAATTGTTCATCCCAGTTTGGAGCAGGGAGGTTCTACTGCAATTGTACAAGGCCTTGGTGAGACCACACCTGGAGTATTGTGTGCAGTTTTGGTCCCCTAATCTGAGGAAAGACATTTTTGCCATAGAGGAAGTACAAAGAAGGTTCACCAGATTGATTCTTGGGATGGCAGGACTTTCATATGAAAAAAGACTGGATCGACTGGGCTTATACTCGCTGGAATTTAGAAGATTGAGGAGGGAATCTTATTGAAACGTTTAAAATTCTGAAGGGATTGGAAAGGCTAGATGCAGGAAGCATCCGATGTTGGGGAAGTCCAGAACAAGGGGTCACAGTTTAAGGATAAAGGGGAAGCCTTTTAGGACCGAGATGAGGAGAAACTTCTTCACACAGAGAGTGGTGAATCTGTGGAATTCTCTGCCACAGGAAGCAGTTGAGGCCAGTTCATTGGCTATACTTAAGGAGTTAGATGTGGCCCTTGTGGCTAAAGGGATCAGGGGGTATGGAGAGAAAGCAGGTACAGGGTTCTGAGTTGGATGATCAGCCATGATCATACTGAATGGTAGTGCAGGCTCAAAGGGCCGAATGGCCTACTCCTGCACCTATTTTCTATGTTTCTGTGAAAGGGTTATTGTATGAGCCATATTGTATATGGCTCTGGATCTGTACTTGGGGGATCTCATTGAAACCTTTTGAATGTTGAAAGGCCTAGACAAAATAGATGTAGAAAGGATGTTTCCCATGGTGGGGGTGCCCAGAACAAGAGGACACAGCCTCAGGATAGAGGGGTGTCCATTTAAAACAGAGATGCAGACAAATTTCTTTAGCTGAGTGTGGTGAATTTGTGGAATTTGTTACCACAGACAGCTGTGGAGACCAGGTTGCTGAGTGTATTTAATGCAGAAATTGATAGGTTTTTGATTGACCACAGCATCAAAGGTTATGGGAGAAGACCAGGCAATGGGGCTGAAGAGGGGAAAGAAAAAAGGACCAGGCATAATTGAATGGTGGAACAGACTTGATGTGCCAACTGACCTAATTCTGCTCCCATGCCTTATGATGTTAACATTCGGAATAATGTCAACTGGAAGTTACTGAAATAGATGATCTGGTCATTGTTGCATTGCTGTTTAGGTTGCCTGTGTGCACTTAGCTGCTATGTTTCTTTAGTTACAAAATTAACTGCATTTACAAACCACATTTCCAGAAAAGTTGGGATATTTTCCAAAATGCAATAAAAACAACAATCTGTGATATGTTAATTTACGTGAACCTTTATTTAACTGACAAAAGTACAAAGAAAAGATTTTCAATAGTTTTACTGACCAACTTAATTGTATTTTGTGAATATACACACATTTAGAATTTGATGGCTGCAACACACTCAACAAAAGTTGGGACAGAGGCATGTTTACCATTGTGTTACATCACCTTTCCTTTTAATAACACTTTTTAATTCGTTTTGGAACTGAGGATACTAATTGTAGTAGATTTGCAATTGAAAATTTTGTCCATTCTTGCTTGATATAAGACTTCAGCTGCTCAACAGTCCGTGGTCTCCGTTGTCTGATTCTCCTCTTCATGATGCACCATACATTTTCAATAGGAGATAGATCTGGACTGGTAGCAGGCCAGTCAAGCACACGCACTCTTGTGTCTACAAAGCCACGTTGCTGTAGCCTGTAGAAAATGTGGTCTGGCATTGTCCTGCTGAAATAAACATGGATGTCCCGGGAAGAGTTGTCGCCTTGATGGCAACATATGTCTCTCTAAAATCCTAATATATGCCTCAGAGTCAATGCTACCTTCACATACATGCAACTCACCCATGCCGTGGGCAATGATGCACCCCCATACCATCACAGATACTGGCTTTTGCACCTTTCACTGATAACGATGGTCGTTTTCATCTTTGGCACGGAGAACTCAACGCCCGTTTTTTCCGAACAGTAGCTGAAATGTGGACTCATCTGACCACAGCACATGGTTCCACAGTCTTTTGGTCCATCTGAGATGAGCTCGGGCCCAGAGAACTTGCTGGCGTTTCCGCATAGAGTTGATGTATGGCTTCTTCCTTGCGTAATACAGTTTCAAGTTGCATTTCTGGATGCAGCGACAGACTGTGTTAAGTAACAATGGTTTTCTGAAGTACTCCCGAGCCCAGGTGGCTATAATTGTCTCAGTAGCATGATGGTTTCTTAGGCAGTGCCGCCTGAGGGCTCGAAGATCACGCGCATTCAATAGTGGTTTCTGACCTTGCCCTTTACGCACTGAGATGTCTCTCAATTCTCTGAACCTTTTCACAATATTATGTACTGTAGATGTTGAAAGACCTAAATTCCCTGCAATCTTGCATTTGGAAATGTTCCTTTTGAACTGACTAACAATTCTCTCACAAATTTTGGCAGAAAGGGGTGAGCTACAACCCATCCTTGCGTACAAAGACTGAGCCTTTGATGGACGCTACTTTTATACCCAGTCATGATACCTCACCTGCTACCAATTAGCCTGCTTAATGTGGAGTCTTCCAACTGGTGTTACTTGAATATTCTGTGCACTTTTCAATCTTATTTTAACTCTGTCCCAACGTTTGTTGAGTGTGTTGCAGCCATCAAATTCTAAATTTGTGTATATTTACAAAATACAATTAAGTTGGTCAGTAAAACTATTGAAAATCTTTTCTTTGTGCTTTTGTCAGTTAAATAAAGGTTCACGTGAATTAACATATCACAGATTTTTGTTTTTATAGCATTTTGGAAAATATCCCGACTTTTCTGGAAATGGGGTTTGTATAAGGTATTCTATTAACTTAAGTGTGTTAGGATATTTAACAGGTTGGGCCTAGGATCATGGGTTGCATGTTGTCAAATGCTGCCTTAATGCCAAGTACAACCACTCTCAGGTTACCAAGAGAGTTAGACCATGGCTTTGATGAGTTTTGGAGTTGAATAGGTGATTGATAAGTGAATTTTAATTGACAGCACTTTATTTCATATTGCTGATGATTGTGATTCAGCTGATTGGCTGGTAAATATTTTTGAGTCTGAGCAAGAAGGCTGCGAGTGAATGGCTGATTACTGGAGCAAAGGGATTTTTTTTACCTACTCTGGGTAAAAGAGAGGCAAGTAAAGCGCGAAAGGTTATCAAAAGAAGACTGCCATATCCAGCACCCAGCATTCGGAGCGGGCAGTGGATGTGAGAAGCAGCAGAGTGATAGGGCTTTGGCTCAACAGGCTTAGGCATTAACGGGATGAGGTGAGGTAGGTTTAACTGTAGTATTTGTGGAACGGAAGAAGTATGTGTGTGAGGCCAGTTTTCTGTGCTTGGTGTCAGATGTGGGAGGTCCTGGAGTCTCCCAGCCTCCCAGACGGCCATATCTGCACCAGGTGTATCGAGCTGCAGCTCCTAAGGGACCGAGTTAGGGATCTGGCGATGCAGCTCGATGACCTTCGCCTGGTCAGCGAAAATGAGGAGGCGATAGTAAGGAGATATAGGCAGGTGATCACACTGGAGCCATGGGAGACAGACAAGTGGGTCACGGACAGGAGGGGGAAGGAGAAGAGTCAGGTACTAGAGAGTATCTCTGTGGCTGTACCCCTTGACAATAAATACTCCTGTTTGAGTACTGTTGGGAGGGGGAGGACAGCCTACCTGGGGAAAGTGACAGTGGCCATGCCTCTGGCACAGAGTCTGGTCCCATGGCTCAGAAGGGTAGGGAAGGGAAGAGGAAGGCAGTAGTGATAGGGGACTCTATAGTTAGGGGGTCAGACAGGCGATTCTGTGGACTCAGGAATGAAACTCAGATGGTAGTTTGCCTCCCAAGTGCCAGGGTCTGGGATGTTTCAAATCGTGTCCAAGATATCCTGCAGTGGGAGGAAGAACAGCCAGAGGTCATGGTACATATTGGTACCAATGACATAGGTAGGAAAAGGGAAGAGGTCCTGAAAACAGAGTGCAGGGAGTTGGGAAGGAAGTTGAGAAGCAGGACTGCAAAGGTAGTAATCTCGGGATTACTGCCTGTGCCATGCGACAGTGAGAATAGGAATAAAATGAGGTGGAGGGTAAAGCGTGGCTGAGGGATTGGAGCAGGGGGCAGGGATTCAGATTTCTGGAACACTGGGACCTCTTTTGGGGCAGTTGTGACCTGTGCAAAAAGAATGAGTTGCACTTGAAACCCAGGGGGAACAATTTCCTGGCAGGGAGGTTTGCTAGGGCTACTGGGGAGAGTTTATACTCAAAATTTTGGAGGGTGGGAACCGAACTGAAGAGACTGGGGAAGAGAAGGTTGACTCACAAATAGAGAAAGCTTGTAGACAGTGCAAGAGGGAAGATGGGCAGGTGATAGAGAAGCGACACGCTCAGACCGAAGGTTTGAGATGCGTGTATTTTAATGTAAAGAGTGTTGTGAACAAAGGGAGAGCATGGATCAGTACTTGGAGATATGATGTGGTGGTGATTACAGAGACTTGGATGGCTCAGGGACAGGAACGGTTACTTCAAGTGCCGGGTTTTAGATGTTTCAGAAAGGACAGGGAGGGAGGCAAAAGAGGTGGGGGCATGGCACTGTTGATCAGAGATAGTGTCACGGCTGCAGAAAAGGTGGACACCATGGAGGGCTTATCTACAGACTCTCGGTGGATGGAGGTTAGGAACGGGAAGGGATCAATAACTTTACTGGGTGTTTTTTATAGGCCGCCCAATAGTAACAGGGATATCAAGGATCAGATAAGGAAACAGATTCTCCAGAATTATGGGAAATAAAAGAGAAAGAAAGGTAGGGCTGGGGGGAGATTATAGAGAGGGGGGAAAAGAGAGAGAAAGAGAACCAGACTAAAATAATAGTCTGGTTATTTTAGACTATTATTGGATTGGAGCGTAGAAGGTTGAGGGGGGATTTGATCGAGGTATTTAAAATTTTGAGAGGGATAGATAGAGTTGACGTGAATAGGCTGTTTCCATTGAGAGTAGGGGAGATTCAAATGAGAGGACATGATTTGAGAGTTAGGGGGCAGAAGTTTAAGGGAAACATGAGGGGGTATTTCTTTACTCAGTGAGTGATAGCTGTGTGGAATGAGCTTCCTGTAGAAGTAGTAGAGGCCAGTTCAGTTGTGTCATTTAAGGTAAAATTGGATAGGTATATGGACAGGAAAGGAGTGGAGGGTTATGGGCTGAGTGCGGGTAGGTGGGACTAGGTGAGATTAAGAGTTCGGCACGGACTAGGAGGGCCGAGATGGCCTGTTTCCGTGCTGTGATTGTTATATGGTTATACATAACTGTGGACAGCAAGTCACTAGGTATACTTAGAGAGGGGGTTGATAGGTTCTTGATTAGTAAGGGCTTGAAAGTTATGGGGATAAGGCAGGAAAATGGGGTTGAGGAAGGACATAAATCAAACATGGTCAAATGTTAGAGCAGATTCGATGACCAAATAGCCTAATTCTTCTCCTATGTCTTATGGTCTTCTTCCAATTGTTGGTCAAAATGGAAGAGCAATTATTTGTCATCTGAGGGAGTATGATATGGAGCCATTGGGAGAAGGATTTCTTGTTCATGTTTGACTTAATGTCATGACACTTCATGGGATTTGGCATTAGTGTTGAGGACGTGCATTGCTGCTTGCTCCCACTTGTGCAGCTTTCTCTTGCCATTGAGACTAGATGTGCACAGGAATTTTGAGACGGATCTGGAATGTTGTCTGCAAGTCATGATTCAGTGAGGATAATTATGAAAAGCTAATGCTTGTCTGGTGTTGGAGTGAAATGTCTTCACTTTGATAGCAGTCCCTAGATGCTCAAGAAAATATCATAATAACAAAAGAAATAGAAGAAGGAATTCACTTGATCCATCAAGCCTGTTCTTCTATTTGTTAAGTTCAAGGTTGGTGTTACCTTGGTGTAATTTTTCAGCACTCTTCTTATTTCACTTGAGTTACTCCATGTGAAGAAATGTAATGAACTCTGTTATACCTCACTAAGCCCCCATAACTCTGTGGTATCCAAATTCTCAAAGGTTTATCTCCCTCTCTGAAAAAAAGGCATCCGGGGAAGCATCCTTTTTGAATTAAGCCTGCTATGCGACTTATTCATATTTTGATAAAAATTCTTCTAAGAAATTGTCCCTCTCTCTGCAATCTTTCCTAATGTGGCCAACCGACATTCCCGGGACCAGTCTCAACTGCACAGCCTCAAAAGCATTTATATCATTTATAATTAAGAAGTCTACTGCTCCAGAATGCAGTCTCACCAATGTCTTTTACAGTTCCGGTAAGATTTTCTTCTTTATTCAGATCCTTCTGTAATAAAGATTAATGCACCACTTTGCATCCTAAATGCGTGTTGCACCTGCATGTTTCCTGAAATGACTTGTGCACAAAAACACATTGGACATCAATTGTATCTAATCTTTCACAACTGGAGAAAATTTGTTGCTTTTTTGTTTTATGAATAACTTCACATTTTATTCCACATTGTATTTGTTATGCATAATATCTACTGTGCATTTACTCTGTTTATTCATCTCTTCTTTAATTCTCCTACTTGCTCACGATCCCATCTAGTTTTATTATATCACTAAACTAGGAAATAGTCCACTCTGTTAAATTGTCAGTAAAGTTGGCAAAAAACTGGGGCCCCAATCATCTGACACAATCTGCCAGTGGGAAAGTTACCTGTTGATTTGCATTCTTTCCTTTGTGTCCGTAATCAATTCTCATTCTATGTCAATATATACCCTCAATTTGTTGACTAGCTTCCTATGTGGGTTCTTATTGAATTGCAGATGATGTGTCCGGAGATGCAAATGGGGAGAGAGAGGAATGAAAAGAGAAAAAAGAATTTTTGGAATTGTGAGGTACTAAACACTGTAGTTGCTGTAAGTCTAAAATAGCAGAATTTGTGAAAGGAGACAAATGGAGGGCTCTAATAGGTTAAAAACACAAAATGCTGGCAGAACTCAGCAGGCCAGACAGCATCTATGGGAGGAGGTAGTGATGACGTTTCAGGCCGAAACCCTTCATCAGGAGTGAAGTAACATGGGATGGTGGAGAGGGGATAAGAAGTGGGGGGAGGGATGAAGTAGAGAGCTGGGAAGTGATAGGCTGGGGGAAGGTGGAGAATTATGGGAAATAAAAGAGAAAGAAAGGTAGGGCTGGGGGGGGGAGATTATTGAGAGGGGGGAGAAAAGAGAGAAAGAGAACCAGACTAAAATAATAGATAGGGATGGGGGCAGGGGTATCAATGGAGGTCTGTGAGTTGGATGTTCATGCCAGCAGGTGGGAGGCTACCTAGGCGGGAGATAAGGTATTGCTCCTTTGACCTGTGTGTGGCCTCATCTTGCTACACCTGCCCCAACACTTCTTCCCTCACCACCATCCCCAGACAGTCCTTTCAGGTGAGGCACCACTTCACCTGCAAGTCAACTGGGGTGATATACTGTATCCGGTACTCCCGATGTGGCCACTTATACATAGGAGAGACCCGCCTCAGACTGGGAGACCGTTTCGCCGAACACCGGCGCTCAGCCTTCCAGCAGTGGCAGGATCTCCCTGTGGCCACACACTTCAATTCCACAGACCACTCCCACTCCAACATGTCTGTCCATGGCCTCCTCTACCGTCAAGATGAGGCCACACACAGGTGGATGGCGCAATACTTTATCTCCCACTTAGGTAGCCTCCCACCTGCTGGCATGAACATCCAACTCACAGACCTCCGTTGATACCCCTGCCCCCCCCCTTACCCCTATCCCTATCTATTATTTTAGTCTGGTTCTCTTTCTCTCTCTTTTCCCCCCCTCTATAATCTCCCCCCAGCCCTACCTTTCTTTCTCTTTTATTTCCCATAATTCTCCACCTTCCCCCAGCCTTTCCCGCCAGTCTATCACTTCCCAGCTCTCTACTTCATCCCTCCCCCCACTTCTTATCCCCTCTCCATCATCCCATGTTACTTCACTCCTGATGAAGGGTTTCAGCCCGAAAAGTCGTCACTACTTCCTCCCATAGATGCTGTCTGGCCTGCTGAGTTCTGCCAGCATTTTGTGTTTTTATTTATTTCCAGCATCTGCAGATTCACTCGTGTGGCTCTAATAGATTGATGTCTTTCCTTAAAACAGGTCAATTTTAGTACAAATTATAAAGGCTTATTTTCTTATATTGAGAAATAATTGTTGAGTGCTATAGCATGCCAAGTCAGAAAATGAAATAGTGCTTCTTAAATTTACATTGAGTTTTATTGGATTACCGCAAGCAGCCAAAGATGGAGGTTAGAGTAGAAGTTGAGAAATGATGTGGCAGGCAGCAGGAAACTCAGCTCTTGGAATCTGAATTTAGTTAATTATATGGAATATGAAAAAGACTAGGGGATGACATTGAAACATATTTTGATGAAACTCAGTTTGGTGTTAAGGGAAATGTAATATTCTTGTAGCTTACACAGACACGGGTTAAATTAAATTTCTAGTCAAGCTCTTAAATTATTAACATTTTAGAGTATGTCACAGTTAATAAATTACAAGTTTCAATTTATTTTATTTTTATTTTTTTTTTACCTCCAGCCTAAGTCCAACTAACTATCTATAACTTCTTGGGTCTATTGCAATGGTACTGATGCGGAAAAGGATTCTGCATTTCTCAGTAAGAACTTGGTCAACTCAACCTTCCCCTTCAGTTATTATCAACTGCAGGTCAGTAAATCATTATTTTGTATCATCATTTTTAAAACTGGTTTTAAATTGAAGAGAATCATGAGCCAGCAAAAGTTTTCCTTTGTCTCTGATATCTGCAATCTCTTGTCTCCAGACAGGTTTTCTTGTAGTTTTGTTATGTAATTGTCAAATGTGAAATTATTTTTACCAATCAAATATTGCTAAGAGATAACACACACAAAATGCAGGGGGACCTCAGTGGGTCAAGCAGTATCTATGGAAATAAGTAAACAGTCAAGACCCTTCTTCAGGACTGGAAGGCAGAATAAATAGGGGAGAGGGGAAAGAGGATAACAAAAAGGAGATAGTTGAAACCAGATGAGTAGGAAAGGCAAAGAGCTGGAGAAGAAGGAATCTGATAGGAGAGGTTGAGTGGACTATGGGAGAAAGGGAAGAAAGAAGGCACCTGGGGGAGGTGATAGGTAGATGAGAAGAGGTAACAAGCCATAATGGGGAATAGAAGAAGAGGGGAGGGGAAGGGATTTTTTTTCTGGAGAAGAAATTGATACTCATGTCATCAGGTTGGAGGCTATCCAGACAGAATATAAGGTGTTGCTCCTGTACTGTGAGGATGGCCTCATCGTGGTAAGACTATATGGTATAGGAGCAGATGTAGGCCATTCAGCCCATTGAGTCTGCTCTGCCATTCAGTCATGGGCTGATACAATTCTTCCAGTCATCCCTACTCCCCTGCTTTCACCTCATACCCTTTAATGCCCTGGCTAATCAAGAACCTATCTATCTCTGCCTTAAGTACACCCAATGACTAGGTCTCCACAGCTGTTTGTGGCAACAAATTCCACAGATTTACCACCCTCTGACTAAAGTAACTTCTCCACATCTCAGTTCTAAATGGACGTTCTTCAATCCTGAAGTCGTGCCCTCTTATCCTAGACTCACCTACCATGGGAAATAACTTTGCCATATCTAATCTGTTAAGGCTTTTTAACATTCGGAATGTTTCTATGAGAACCCCCCTCATTCTTCTGAACTCCAGGGAATACAGCCCAAGAGCTGCCAGACGTTTCTCATACGGTAATCCTTTCATTCCTGGAATCATTCTTGTGAATCTTCTCTGAACCCTCTCCAATGTCAGTATATCCTTTCTAAAATAAGGAGCCCAAAACTGCACACAGTACTCCAAGTGTGGTCTCACAAGTGCCTTATAGAGCCTCAACATCACATCCCTGCTCATATATTCTGTACCTCTAGAAATGAATGCCAACATTGCATTTGCCTTTTTCACAATTGACTCAACCTGGAGGTTAACTTTTAGGGTATCTTGCACAAGGACTCCCAAGTCACTTTCCATCTCTGCATTTTGAATTCTCTCCCCATCTAAATAATAGTCTGCCCATTTATTTCTTCCACCAAAGTGCATGACCATACGTTTTCCCACATTGATTTGTATTTGTCACTTCTTTGCTCATTCCTCTAAACTATCTTAAGTCTCTCTGCAGGTTCTCTTGTTTCCTCTCCTCCACCTATCTTTGTATCATCAGCAAATTTAGCCACAAATCCATTAGTACTATAGTCCAAGTCATTGACATACATCGTAAAAAGCAGCAGTCCCAACACCAACCCCTTTGGAGCTTCACTGGTAACCGACAGCTGGCAGAATAGGATCCCTTTATTCCCACTCTCTGTTTTCTGCTGACCAGCCAATGCTCCACCCACGCTAGTAACTTTCCCATAATTCTATGTCTCATCTTGCAAAGCAGCCTCGTGCGGCACCTTGTCAAAGGCCTTCTGAAAATCCAAGTACACCGCTTACTTGACACTCTTGAACGTCCGGTATACTGCAGACGTCTTCCATTGTGAAAACTGATGCAAAATATGCATTCAGTTCCTCTGCCATCTCTGCATCTCTCATTACAATATCTCTAGCATCATTTTTTATTGGTCCTATATCTACCCTCGACTCTCTTTTACCATTTATATACACGAGGAGGCCATGGGCCAATGTGTCAGAATGGGCATGAAAACGTTTGCCCCTTCTCCTGTAATCTTCTGTGGATGTTTTTTAATGCATGTAAAAACTACAATTTTGTATTGCCAATCCCTCCCCTGGACACCAAGTGCAGTGGAAGGGCTTAGGGTTGCGTCTCCCTCTTTCTGACAGAAGTTTACTGTAAATTCAACTTTAATTTCTTAAGTTGGAAAATGAAAAAATCAAAAGGGCATCTTGCCGACTCTGGAAAAAAAAAAGAAAATGTTTGCCATCAGGAAGTTCTGCTTTTGGTGGATGGAACAAAGGTACTTGATGAAGCGGTCAGCCAATTTACAACATGCCTCACCAGTTTAGAGGAAGCCACGTTGGGGGCATCGGACAGAGTAGATCACTTCAGCAGATCCGCAGGTGAAGTGTTACCTCACTTGGAAGGACTGTTTGTGGCCTTGAATGGAGTTGAGGGAGGTGGTGAATGGGCAGGTGTATCACTTTGGCCGCTAGCAGCGATATGTGCTGGGAAGGAGATTAGTGGGAATGGTTGTATACTGA
This sequence comes from Hypanus sabinus, assembly GCF_030144855.1. Taxonomy (NCBI): domain Eukaryota; kingdom Metazoa; phylum Chordata; class Chondrichthyes; order Myliobatiformes; family Dasyatidae; genus Hypanus; species Hypanus sabinus. Next base: position 15,727,124 of record NC_082711.1, read on the forward strand.
TGGTACAACCATTGTTGGTAGAATCTCATATGGAGATGAGAGGGTGTACAGGAGTGAGATATGCCAACTAGTGAAGTAGTGTCGCAGCAACTACCTGGCATTCAACATCATTAAGACGAAAAAGCTGATTGTGGACTTCAGGAAGAGTGAGACGAAGGAACACATGCCAATTCTCATAGAGGAATCAGAAGTGGAGAGAGTGAGCAGTTTCAAATTCCTGGGTGTCAAGATCTCTGAGGAACTAACCTGGTCCCAAAATATTGATGCAGCTATAAAGAAGGCAAAACAGCGACTATATTTCATTAGGAGTTTGAAGAGATTTGGTATGTCAACAAAAACACACAAAAACTTCTGTAGATGTACTGTGGAGAGCATTCTGACAGGCTGCATTACTGTCTGGTATGGGGGGTTCTACTGCACAGGACTGAACGAAACTGCAGAGGGTCGTAAATTTAGTTAGTTCCATCTTGGGCGCTAGCTTACAAAGTCCCCAGGACATCTTCAAGGAGCTGTCTCAGAAAGGCAGCAAACATTATTAAGGGCACCCAACTCCTAGGTCATGCCCTTTTCTCACTGTTACCATCAAGTAGCAGGTACAGAAGCCAGAAGGCATACACTCAGTGTTTCAGGAACAGCTTCTTCCCCTCTGCCATCTGATTCTCAAAATGGACATTAAACCCGTGAACGCTACCTCAGTTTTTATATACATATATTATTTCTGTTTTTGAACAAACTTTATTCAATGTACATATACTGTAATTTATTTATTGTATTTTTTCTTCTATATTATGTATTGCATTGAACTGCTGCTGCTAACAAATTTCATGACACATGCAGGTGATAATAAACCTGATTCTGATTCTGAATGGACAAGAGAATCATGGCGGGCGTAATCCCTGTGTACAGTAGAGAGAAGGGAGGTAAAAATATGTTTAGTAGTAGGAGCCTACATGGGGATGAACATGGTGGAAGTTGTGGATGGTCATAAGGTGGGTAGGTAAGGACAAGAGGAACTCTGTCACTTTTAAGGCAGTGGGAAGATGGAGGTGATTATGTTTGTTTGGGAAATGGAGGAGACAGTCCAGAAGTTAAAGAGGTTATCTATGCTTTTTGTCATTTAAAAATGTACATATGGGCATACAAATTACACAAGATATATTTAATGATAGTTGTTTACCTTGAACAAATGTGCATTGGCTTGTTGCTATATTGCCACAATTGGAGATTAAATAAACAGGTACTGTAATATGATTGTTCAACAGGTAAATTGTAGGAGATTAACATGGAACATCAGGTGTTCTCAACATCTCTGAGTGGCATCAGCAATTCTACATCTTCTATTGATCCACCTATCTTGTACACCCATTGGTCTGTGTTTGCTGATGATGGAATACCTCCAGCTGTTTTTCATGATGGTCCGAAACAGAGGTAAGACATGGGCATTAAACAAAGCCATGTATGTGAAGTCTTCAGGAACCCAGGAACCGCTTTGTATTGAAAGCAAATGATATCACTCAAAAGCAAAAAAGATATTGCAATACTGCAGTTACATACTCTTGTACTAACAAGTGAATTTTAGCAGGAATTGGAGTAGTTTAGTGTCCAATATTCTAATTTCTCATCTCTTTTTACGTGCAATGTACCATTGTACATTTCAACATTATAAGGACTATTGTTGATTAGTAAGTGTGTCAAAGGTTACAGGAAGAACAGGAGAATATGGTTGAAAGGGATGATAAATCAGCTATGATGGAATGGTAGAGCAGACTTGATGGACCAAATGGCCTAATTGTACTCCAAAGTCTTATGGTCTATGGACTAGTGTTTTATTGTGTTACACTACTGTGCAAGGAATGAGTTGGAATCTGAGGCATACTTTTATTTGAGAAGTAGGAAATCTGCCATAGGACAAGTGTTATAAATTGGACTTTGGAATGCCAATTATTGAGGATATTCTTAATACCTATCAGTGCAAATATTTAACAGCAAAAAGTAGGTTAACATATAATCCACCTTAAAATATATAAAATTTGGAGTAGCGCCAGGGCATCCAGGCTGTTAAGCCAGTTGTCAATTTCAAGAAAGATTGTGGCTTATCTGATCTTTTGCCTCAGCACTAATTTCCTTCTTGATCCCCATAACCTTTCCATTTCCCTGTAGTCCAAAAATGTATCTGCTTGGGCCTGAAGTATACTTAATGGCTTAGCAACCAGCTCTTTGTGGTGGGGAATTTATAATACAGAAAATAAATTCCTTCTTGTATATCTTGTATGCCTGATGTTACCTCAATAAGCCACATCAGAAACATTAATGTTTCAATTAAGTCACTTCAAACTCTTCTAGGTCTGCTTTCTTACGTAATTACGTAATGGTCTCAAAAAAGCCTTTTAGGTGTGCTGTTTCATTCTGTTGGCTCTGCAAGAATGGACAAAGCTTTACTTGCCACTTGAATATTTGATCCTTCTAAATGCTAGCTTTGTTTGATCCTCATATGAGGATATTTGCATTTTTCTGAAAGTCAACATACAGTCGTGTCACACCCTTTCTATCAGGTTATGCTTTTCTAAATGCTTTCTTGATGGCTGCTTTCTGACAAATAGTTGTAGAAAATTACAGCATGGTCTGTGCCGATCCATATAAACTGCTTACTCCTGTCAACTTGTACTGGGACCATAGCCCTCCGTACCCGTACTATCCATATACCTGTCCTTTAACCTTTCACACTTAACCAACGACATCTAGTTGTAGTCCCTCACAGCCTCAGTAAAAGACTGTTGAGGAATAAAGTCCTAACCTATTCAATCTTTCCTTTTTTTTTTGTAATTTGTTTTTTATTGAAGTGCATCATCAAACATTTCCATAAGATGTATTTCAGATTTTGTACAAATATATAGTCATATATGCCTCAAATCTCCACATAATATTTATCTGAGGTATACACTTATAGAAATGAGAGGAAAGAAAGAACAAGCGAAAGGAGAAAACTATATACAAGTAGAGAGTGATTTTTTTTAACAACATATTCATTGATTTGTGAGGATAAAATCAGATCTATGAAGTGTTATGTAGTTAAACCATTTTTCCCAGTATGAATCAAATTGTTCAACTTATGATTAACAGATGCTGTTATCTTCTCCAGTTTATAAATGTCCGTTGTAATTTCCATCCATGCATTTAAGGTTGGGCTCTCCTGTGATAACCATTTCCTAGTAAGAGTCTTTTTACTAGCCACCAACAGTATATTCATTAAATATTTATCTCTTATCAACCATTCTTGAGGTATATACCCAAAATATATGGTCTTATTTTCTAAGGGTATTTCACATTTAAAGATGTCTTGTAGGGCATTGTGTATCCCACTCCAGTAGTCTTTGATAACAGGGCATTCTCAGAAAATATGATAATGGTTTGCATTTTCATATCCACAATTTCTCCAGCAAACAGGAAGGTTACTATCATAATGGGATTTCTGAGAGGGTGTAATAAAATATCTTATCAAATTTTTCTATCCAAACTCCCTCCATTTCTGTGAACTGGTACACTTCCATTGATACCTCCATATTATTGTCCATTCTTCCTCAGATATAATTATCCCTCCTTTCTTCTCCCATTTTATTTTAATGTATGAAGTTGAATGTGTTTTAAGATTTGACAAACCCTTATATGTGCCTGAAATGATTCTAATACTGTTATCTGAATTATGTGCTTTTCTAAATAGCTCTGTCAAACATGTTCTTGTCTTGGTTACATTTTTAACCGTCCTGTTAACATATTGTCGCATCTGTAAATAACAATAAAAGTTTTGTTTTTCTAATAAGTGTCAATCTTGTCTTATAACTCAGGTCCCACAGACCTGCCAACATCCTTGAAAATTGTTTCTGTACTCTTTCGACGAAGTTTACATCTTTCCTGTGGGTAGGTGACCGAATGTGTACACAATACTCCAAATTAGGCCTCACCAATGTCTTATACAACTTCAACGTAACATCTTATTTCCTCTACTCAGTACTTTGATTTATGAAGGCCAATGTGCCAAAAACTTTCTCTACGGCGCTTTCAACCCGTGATGTCACTTTCAATGAATTATGGATGTGTATTCCCAGATCCCTTTGTTCTACTGCACTTCTCAATGCCCTATCATTCACTGTGTAAGACTTACCCTGGTTGGTCCTACTGAAGTGCAACATGTCACACCTGTCTGCGTTAAATTCTATCTGCCATTTTTCACTCTATTTTATCAGCTGGTCCAGATCACGCTGCAAGTCGTGATAGACTTCCTCACTGTCCACTACACCCCCAGTCTTGGTGTCATCCATAAATTTGTTGATCCAGTTAACCATATTATTATCCAGATCACTGGCGTAGATGACAAACAACAACAGACCCAGCACCGACCCGTGCAGCACTCCACTAGTCACAGGCCTCTAGTCAGAAAGGCAAACATCCACTCCCTGGCTTCTCCCACAAAGCCAATATCTAATCCAATTTAATACCTCATCTTAAATGAAGAGCAACTGGACCTTGTCAAATGCCTTGCCAAAATTCATGTAGGCAACATCCACTGCCTTGCATTCAACTTTCATGGTAACTTCCACACAAAACTCTATAAAATTGGTTAGACACGACCTATTGTGCATGAAGACATAATGACTATCCTTAATCAGTCCATGTCTTTCCACACACTCATGTATCTGGTCCCTAGAATACTTTTGAGTAACTTTCCCACTATTGATGTCAGACTCACTGGCTTATAGTTTCCTGGTTTATTCTTAGAGCCTTTCTTAAAGAGTAGAACAATATTGGCTCTTCTCCAATCCTCTGATATCTCACCTGTAGTTAAGGATTTAATTATCTACTAGGATCCCAGCAGTTTGTGCACTTGCCTTCCGCTGGGTTCAAGGAACACCTTGTTAGACCCTGGGGATTTATTCACCCTGATTTGCCTCAAGACAGCAAAGACTTCCTCCTCTGTTGGACTGCAACCTATCACTAAGTGGGAGTACAAGAAGGGACCTACGTTTTGAATCAGGTTCGCACAAGATTATAAAGGCAAAACTTTGCAGCAGTTTTTCGGAGTTGGATTGCAACCAATCACAGTGCGTGTACAAGAAGAGAGCGACCTTTTCATTTGTGTTGGCACTCAAGATTAAAAAGGCAAAACTTAGCTGCAGTTTTTTGGAGTTGGACTGTGGCCAGTCACTGAACAGGAATCATTAAGAAGGGCAAATAAAAATAATGCAGTCACAAGCAAAGTGGGCATTCTTGGAGCGGCCATTGTTGTAAGTGGGCCCATGTTTGGAGTAGCTTGGGTGTGGTAAGTATCTGGTAGGTTTCTGTTTTTCTTCTTAATTCTTCATTCCTTGTCTGTTAGGGCATAATAGTACAGTGAGAATGGCTCCAGGGTAGTGATCTGTTCTGTGTGTGAAATGTGGGAATTCCTGGAGACCTCCACTTTCCTGGGCAAATACATCAGGTGCACTGTGTTGCAGCTCTTGAGAACATTTTAGCTTCAATTTGATGACCTTTGGCTCATATGGGAGAATGAGGAGCTGATAGATAGAAGCTACAGAGAGGTAGTCACCCCAAGGTTGTAGGTGACTGGTAACTGGATGATTGTCCAGAGGAGGAAGTGAAATGGACAGCCTGTGCAGAGTATCCCTGTGGCTATTCCCCACTATAATAAGTATTCCACTTTAGATATTGTTAGGGAGGATGACCTAATGGGCAAGTTGCAATGACCAGGTCTCTGGTACTGAGGATGGTGCTGTGGCTCAGGAGAGAAGAAAGTTGAAGAGGACGGCAGTGGTGATAGGAGATTCTATAGTCAAAGGAACCCAGATGAGATTTTATGGGCATGATAGAGGCACCCAGATGGTATATTCACTCCCAAGTGCCAAGGTCAGGGATGTCTTGGATCAGGTCCATGACATTCTAAAGGGGGAGGGAGAGCAGCTAGAATTCTTTGTACATATTGGCATCAATGATGTAGGTAGGAAAGCTGAGGAGATCCTTAAGAGAGATTTTAGGGAGCTAGGTAGAAAGCTGAAAAACAGGACCTCCAGGGTAGTAATCTCTGGATAGCTGCTTGTGCTACGTGCCAGTGAGGTTAAGAATAGGATGATTTGGCAGATGAATGTGTGGCTGAGGAACTGGAGCATGGGGCAGGGGTTCAGATTTATGGATCATTGGGATTTCCTCTGGGAAAGGTATGACCTGTACAAAAGGGGCGGATTACACCTAAACCCAAGGAGGACCAATTTTCCTGCAGGCAGGTTTGCTAGAGCTGTTCAAGAGGGTTTAAGCTAACTTGGCAGGGGGATGGGAATCAGAGTGATAATGCTGAGAATGAGGTAGTGTATAGTGAGAGTGTTAACAAGGAGAGACTGATGATATGGGAAGACTGCAGTCAACAGGATGAGTTGCAGTGTAAATGGCGGACAAAATTGAAAGAGATGGGTACAAGACTGGAGGTGGTATATTTGAATGCACTCAGTATACGGAGTAAGGTAGAAGAACTTGTAGCACAGTTGCAGATTGGCGTGTGTGACGTTTTGCAACACTGAATCGTGGCTGAAAGAAGGTTATAGCTGGAAGTTATAATCTATGTTCCTCGTAGCCGATGCATAATGTAAATCATTATTTAAATGGAGAAAATAAGGATGTGTTCCAGAGGGCTTCATAAGTATGTTTTATCTATAATTTATTCACATTTTCATACCAATATGACACAAAAGCAATACTACAAGGCAACGTTTGTATTATATTTCATCTATTTAAGGTAATATTCAACATAATAAATCAGAAAGTTAACATAAAAGGGTGTACAGTACTCACCAACAGTGGCAGGTGTGTTTGCTCCGGGAGATAAGTGGTTATTGTGGTGTCAGGAAACTTTATGTGAATGAGGTAGAGGGTTGTGGGTCGTCAGGATCATCAAGGACAGCAGGGGGTGAAGAACGCTCAGTACTGCCAGCAGCAGATGACATCAGTTTGAAGAAAGTGGTGAGGGTTGTTTACTTGGCAGCATTTTGCTTTTCAGCATAAATTTGCTTGTAGGGAAGAAGGATCGACTGCAGGGAACGACTGAAATGCTGACTCCATTCTAAACTTGGGTGGATGTCCATCACCATTTGTGCCAAGTGTTCCGCCATCTTAAAAAATTCTGCCAGTTGCTTTACCGTAAAATCCTTCACTTACAGCTCGACACTTTCCTCTTCATCGTTACCTCCTGTAGTCTGAGTTAAATGCAGAAGGCCATTAACACTTAATTCTTCAGCATGAGAATCCAGGAGTTCTACCGCATCAGTCTTGAGATCTGAGAATCCTTCCCCACCAATTTTATGGCTCAGGGCCACACAATCCTGGACAGCTGCAGTGAAGGCAGGAAACCACTTGAGGGTGTGCACACACTCTGCTCAAATTGATTTCCGCGCTCCATTGAGAGTGGAAGACCTGACTTCTTTCCAGGATTCATCAATGTTGTTGATGGCATGTCTAATGTTGAAGGACTTCCACCATTCCCTCACCATGGTAAACTCCCGGGATTTTCAAGATCGTCTGTTGCTTGCAGCATCTGGGAGATAGTTTGCCGTAAAAATAAGCCTTAAATGTGGATATCACACCTTGGTCGAGTGGTTGAATCAGCAATGTTGTGTTAGGTGGCAGGAAACACACTGTTATGTTAGGATGAATGCTGTCCAAGTGTTTAGGATAGGCCAGCACATTGTCAAGCAACAATAGAACTTTAAAGGCAAGATTCTGCTCCCGGCAGTAGCATTCAGCCTCAACAGCAAAATGATTAGCAAACCAATCTTCAAAGATTTGACCATTGACCCACACTTTCTTGTTAGCTGCCCACTGGACAGGAAGCATATTCTTACTCAGACCCTTAAGAGCACGGGAGGGGTGGTTTAGTGAATGGTAAACTAAGAGAGACTTCATCTTACTGTCTCCTTTGGCATTGGAACACATAAGCAAAGTTCTCTGCTGCTTGGCTGATGGCCCAGGACTTGACATTGGACACTTAGGAGGCATAGTTAAATATTTCAAGAACAAAATCACTGCACCATAGGTAAAACCAACAGAAGTTTAAGAGCGCAAGATCGCACATCCACACCTTGCCAAAACCAATGCGAGACTGGCAGAAGTGAGACTGTGAGGCATGTGCATGTGACTTGTATTGGTGGGAAAGCAGTGCTCCTTGCATAACTGTGAGTTTTGGATGCATATAAGGAGACATTGGTAGAAATAGGTTACTCGCATAACTGTGAATCCGCATAGTCTGAAGATGCACATAACGAGGATAGGGTGTATATTGTATTGAAAGGATAAGCATGTAGGCAGAGGTGGCAGGATAGTACTGTTGTTAAATTAAATCATATCATTAGAAAGAGGTGACGTAGGGTCAGAAGATGTATTGTGGGTAGAGCTAAGGAACTGTAAGGGTAAAAAGCAGGATGGGAGTTATATACAGACCTTCAAGTAGTAGCAAAGGCATGTTCTGCAAATTACAATGTGAGATAGGAAATCTATGCCAAAAGGGCGATGTTAACATAGTTATGGAGATTTTAATATATAGTGCCTATAAAAAGTATTCATCCCCTGTTTGGAAGTCTTCATGTTTTATTGTTTTACAACATTGAATCACAGTGGAGTTAATTTGGCTTTTTTGACACTGATCAGTAGAAAAGGACTCCTTCGTATCAAAGTGAAAACATAACTCTACAAAGTGATCTAAATTAATTGCAAATATAAAATGCAAAATAATTGATTGCATAAGTATTCACCCCCACTTTAATATGACACACACCAACTCATCACTGGTGCAGCCATTTGGTTTTAGAAGTCACATAATTAGTAAAATAGAGATCTGTTTTTGGAGACCTATGTGCAGTCGAGGTGTTTAAATTGATTGCAAAAATACACCTGTATCTGGAAGATTTAACTGTTGGTGAGTCTGTATCTTGGCAAAAACTACACCATAAAGACAAAAGAAGACTCCAAGCAACTCCACCAAAAGGTTATTGAAAAACTCACCTCAGGAGATGGATACAAGAAAGTTTCCAGTTACTGACTATCCCTTGGAGTATAGTTAAGTCAAATTATCAAGAAATGTAAAAAATGTATCACAGCTGTAAATCTGCCTAGAGCAGGCCATCCTCAAAAACTGAGTGACTGTGAAAGAAAGGGACTAGAGAGGGAGACCTTTGACAACTCTGGAGGAGATACAAGCTTTAGTGGCTGAGATGGGACTGTGCCCAGCAGCCGTTGCCCAGGTGCTTCACCAGTTGCAGCTTTATGGGAGAGTGGCAAAGAAAAAGCCACTGCTGGGGGAAAAAAAAAACACTTGAAATCTCTGCTAGAATTTGCCAGAAGTTAGCTGGAAGAAGGTTCTGTGGTCTGATGAAACCAAAATTGAGCTTTTAGCCATTAGACTAAAAGCTATGTTTGGCATAAGCCAAACACTGTACATCATCAAAAATACACCACCCCTACCACAAAGCATGGTGGTGATTGCACTGTGGGATGCTTCACTGCAACAGGCCCTGGATGGCTTGTGAAGGCAGTGGGTAAAGTGAATGCACAGAAATACAGGGAAATCCTGGAGGAAAACTTGATTACAGTCTGCAAGAGAACTGCAACTTGGGAGAAGATTTGTTTTCCGGCAAGACAATGACCTCAAACATAAAGACAAAACTACACAGGAATGGCTTAAAAACAACGAAGTTAATGTCCTGGAGTGGCCAAGTCAGAGTCCAGACTTCAATCTAATTGTGAATTTGTGGTTGGACTTGAATATCCACTCACATTCCCCATGCAATCTGACAGAGCTTGAGCAGTTTTGTAAAGAAAAATAGGGAAAATTTGCAGTGACCAGATATGCAAAGTTGACAGAGACCTGTCCACACAGATTCAAGGTTGTAATTGTTGCCAAAGGTGCATCTACTAAATACTGACTTTAAAGGGGTGAATACTTGAGCAGTTAATTATTTTGTGTCTTATATTTGTTACTAATTTAGATCACTTTGTGGACATCTGTTTTCACTTTGATATGAAAGAGTCGTCTTCGGCTGATCAGTGTCCAAAATGCCAAATTAGATCCACTGTGATTAAATATTGTAAAACAATAAAACATGAAAACTTCCAAGGGGGTTGAATAGGCACTGCATGCAGGTAGATTGGAAAAATCAGGTTGTTGCTGGATCTTAAGAGGGGTAATTTGTAGAATGCCTACAAGCTGGCTTTTTAGAGCAACTCGTCGTTGAGCCCACTAGGGGATCAGCTATTCTGGATTGCGTGTTGTGCATGAACCACAATTGGTTAGAGAGCTTAAGGTAAAGGAATCCTTAGGGACAAGTGATCATAATATGACACAATTCACCCCACAATTTGAGAAGGAGAAGCTAAAGTCATAAGTTGTGTAAAAAGAATTACAGAGGCATGAGAGAAGAGCTGGCCAGAATTGATTGGAAGAGAACACTGGCAGGTATGTTGGCAGAGAAATGGTTGGAATTTCTGGAAGCAATTTGGAAGGCACAGGATATATACATCCCAAAGAGGGGGAAGTATTTTAAAGGCAGGATGATACAAGAACAAAGCACAACAATGCCTCTTTCACCTCAGATGGTTGAAAAAGTTTGGCATGAGTCCCCAAATCCTAAGGACTTTCTACAGGGGCATAATTGAGAGCATCCTGACTGGCTGCATCACTGCCTGGTATGGGAATTGTACTTCACTCAATTGTAGGACTTTGCAGAGAGTTGTGCGGACAGTCCAGCACATCTGTGGATGTGACCTTCCCGGTATTCAGGATATTTACAGAGACAGTTGTGTAAAAAGGGTCATTAGGGACTTGAGTAACCCCAACCACAAACTGTTCCAGCTGCTACCATCTGGGAAACGGTACTGCAGCATTAAAGCCGGGACCAACAGGCTCCAGGACAACTTCTTCCACCAGGCTATCAGACTGATTAATTCATGCTGATACAATTGTATTTCTATGCTGTATTATTGTACATATTATTTATTACAAGTTACTGTAAATTGCACATTCAGATGGAGACATAAAGATTTTTTACTCCTTGCGTATGTGAAGGACGTAAGAAATAAAGTCTATTCAATTCAATTCAAAGCCAATATAAAAGCCAGAGAGCATATAATAGGGCAAAAATTAGTGGGAAGTTAGAAGAATGGTAAGCTTTTAAAAATCAACAGAAGGCTACTACAAAAGTCTTGAAGATGGCATACAAAGGTAAGCTAGCCAATAATATTGAAGAGGCTGCCAAAAGTTTCAGCAGATACATAAAGTGTAAAAGAGAGGTGAGAGTAGATTTTGGTCTGCTGGAAAATGATGCTGGAGAAGTAGTAATGGCGGAACAAGGAAAAGAGGAATGAACTGAATAAATATTTTGCATCATTCTTCACTGTGGAAGGCAGTAGCAGTATGCTGGATGTTCAAGAGTATTAGGGGCAGAAATGTGTTGCCATTACTAGGGAGAAGGTTCTTGGGAAACTGAAAGGTCTGAAGGTATATAAGTCACGTGGACCACATGATATACACCACAGGGTTCTAAAAGCAGTGGTTGAAGAGATTGCAGAGGCATTAGTACTAATCCTTCCAGAATCAATTCATTCTGGCATGGTTCTGGAGGAATGGAAAATTGCAAATGTCACTCCACTCTTCAAAAAGGGTCAGAGGCAGAAGAAAGGAAATTATAGACTAGTTAGCTTGACCTCAGTGGTTGGGAAGGTGTTGGAGTTGTTTTTGGGAGCACATGATGAAATCCGCTGCAGTCAGTATGGTTTCCTTGTGAAAATCTTTCCTGACAAGTCTGTTGGGATTCATTGAATAAATAACAAGCAAAAGAGAATTGGTTTATGTTGCGTAATTGGATTTTCAGAAGGCCTTTGACAATGTGCCACACATGAGGGTGCTTAACAAGTTAAGAGCCCATGGTATTACAGGAAAGATACTAGCATAAATAAAGCATTGACTGATTGGCAGGCTGCAAAGAGTGGGAATAAAGGGAGGCTTTTCTGTTTGGCTGCCATTGACAACTGTTGTTCCACAGGGGTCAGTGTGAGACTGTCTCGTTTCATGTTATATGTCAATGACTTGGATGATAGAATTGATAGCTTTGTGAACATTTCATTGAAACCTATTGAGTGTTGAAAGGCCCCAATAGAGTGGATGTGATGTTTCCAATAGTGGGGGGTCTCCAAGACCAGAGGACATGGGTTTAGAATAGAGGGATATCCATTTAGAAAGGAGATGAGGAAGAATTTCTTTAGTCGAGGAGTGGTGAATCTGTGGAATTTGTTGCCACAGGCGGCTGTGTAGGCCAAGTCATTGGTAGAGGTTGATTAGTTAAGGCATGGAAGAAGGCGGCAAACAATTTGGGCTTAGAAAATGGGGCGGTCATGATGTAATGATGAAATAGTGATGCAGACTCGATGGGCCAAAATGACTAATCCTGCTCCTGTGTATTATGGTCTCTGTCATCTGTATAGAATCCATGAAGTTGATGCTGTTTTGCCTTACTTCTGTAGATTCTGTGTCCGTCTCCTGAATAAGTATAGTTACAGAAAGTACACTTAAGATTTCCCCCCATCTCTTTTGGCTTCACATATGGATTACCATTCTGATCTTTTAGAGGACCAGTTCTATCCCTTGTAATCCTTTCGCTCTTAACACATCTGTAGAATCCCTTAGGATTCTCCTTCACCTTGTCTGCTAGGGCTTAGCCTTCATGATTTCTTTCTTAAGTGTTCACTTGCATTTTTGCTAATCCATAAGCACTTCATTTGTGCCTATCTGCCTATACCTGCCAAGCACCTCCTTTCTTTTCCTAACCAGAGTCTCAACATCTTTTGAAAACCAAGGTTCTGTACACCTGTTATCTTTACCTTTTATTCTGACAGGCACGTACAAGCTTCGTACTTTCAAATTTTTGAAGGCCTCCCACTTAACAAGTACTCCTTTGCCAGTGAACATCCTGTCACAATTCACACATGCCATATCCTTCCCTGATGTAATCAAAATTCGCCTTTCTGCAATTTAGAATCTCAGTCCGCAGACTAGACCTATCTGTGATCACTGGATGCAAAATGTTTTCCTACACATCCTTCTGTCTCTTGTTTTGGGACATATTAAAAGTCCCAGTCAATATGTGGAGAGTTAAAATCACCAATTAGAACAACCTTGTTTCTTACAACAGTCTGCAATCTCTCTTTAAATTTGTTCCTGTAAATCTCTCAGACTGTTGGTTGTTCTGTAATATAGCTCCATTAATGAGATCATACCTTTCTTATTACTCAGTTCCACCCATAACGCCTCACTAGACAGGTTCTCCAATCTGTCCTGGCTGAGCACTGCTGTGATATTTTACTTGACTAGTAACACCACCCTTCCCATTTTAATCCTTCCTGCTCTGTTGTGTATAAAACAATGTAACCCTGGAATTCTGAGCTGCAGTCCTGCCCCTCGGACAATCAAGTCTCATTAGTGGCTACAATATCATAATCCCAGGTGTTGATCTATCTCCTGAGCTCATCTGCCTTTCCTACAATACTCTTTGCACTGAAATATACACAGCTCAGGACATTAGCTTGAACTAACATCTGTGGACTAGGTGTCCATATTGCTGAGTACCTGCACGCTATCTATTGTGCCATCTTGAGCTCCTGGTTCCTGCTTTCAACTCCCATTCCTACACCCACCACATCTGTCCACTGCCAAGGTGAGGCCAAGCCAGACTAGAAGAGCAATATCTCATATTCTTCCTGGGGAGTCTGCACCACAATGGTGTGAGGATAAGATTTTTTAAAATTTTAGTTGACCTGCACTTGTGATCCTTTTCACCCTCTCTTGACTCATCAGGTTCTCTTACCTAAAACCCCCTTCCCAAACTTCTTTACAAACCCCTTCCAGTTAGCCAGTTTCTTTCTGCTTCCTTATCTGGTTCCACTTTCTTACTCAGGTTCCATAATCTGTAGCCCTTTGTTATCTCTATTTATTACCACCTTGCTTCTGTTTTTACCTTTCTCTCCATCTGTCCATCATCCAGCTTCTATCATTACTCCTTTTCTTCTCCTTATACTGGCTGTTTCTTCTATACACTCTCAGTCCTGATTCAGGGCCTCAACCTAAGGTTACCATCTAAGAAGACCTTTGTCATTCTTGCGTCAAAGAAAATAAAGTAATATGCCTTAATGATTATCACCTGGTATTTCTGACATCCATCATCATGAAGTACTTTGAGGCTTGTCTTGGCACACAAATGCTCTTGAGCCTGGTGTAATGTTTTCTCAAGCTTTTGTACACTCCTATTTATGTGATTCACCAAGACTGTGGTCCTATCATAATTCAGGTGGACGTCATCCCATCGAAACAGCTCCCTCCTTCCCAATACTGCTGCCAATGTCCTGTAAGTTAAGGTGGAACTCAGCAGGCCAAACAACACCTATGGAAAAGGGTGAACATCGACATTTTGGATTGAGACCCTTCATCCTGTTTACTCTTTCTATAGATGCTGTCTAGCCTGTCTAGTCTGTGTGTTGCTTGGATTTTCATCATCTGCAGATTTTGTTATCCTATAAATTAAACACATAACGGCTGGTAGCACAGTGACATCAGCGCCGGACTCCGGAGCGAAGAGTCTCAAGTTTGAATCCAGTCGGACCACTCCCGGACATGCTTCCCATCCGTGCTGGGTTGAGTGTCGAGCTCGTAACTCAGCCTCGTAAAAAAAAAAGTCACTGCACTGTGAGAAGGACGTGGGGGACCACTCACAGAATCTTTCCTCCAAGACAACCACTTCAAAAAATAAGTGGTCGCTGAGGCTCTAGCAGACAGACAGACAGACGTACTTTATTGATCCCGAGGGAAATTGGGTTTCATTACAGCTGTGCCAACCAAGAATAGTGAAGAAATATAGCAATATAAAAGCATAAATAATTAAATAATAATAATAAGATAATCATGCCGTGGAAATAAGTCCAGGACCAGCCTATTGGCTCAGGGTGTCTGACACTCCGAGGGAGGAGTTGTAAAGTTTGATGGCCACAGGCAGGAATGACTTCCTATGACACTCAGTGTTACATCTCGATGGAATGAGTCTCTGGCTGCATGTACTCCTGTGCCTGACCAGTACATTATGGAGTGGATGGGAGTCATTGTCCAAGATGGCATGCAACTTGGACAGCATCCTCTTTTCAGACACCACCGTCAGAGAATCCAGTTCCACCCCCACAACATCAATGGCCTTACAAATGAGTTTGTTGATTCTGTTGGTGTCTGCTACCCTCAGCCTGCTGCCCCAGCACACAACAGCAAACATGATAGCACTGGTCACCACAGCCTTGTAGAACATCCTCAGCATCGTCCGGCAGATGTTAAAGGACCTCATTCTCTTCAGGAAATAGAGACGGCTCAGATCCTTTTTGTAGACAGCCTCAGTGTTCTTTGACCAGTCCAGTTTATTGTCAATTCGTATCCCCAGGTATTTGTAATCCTCCACCACGTCCACACTGACCCCTTGGATGGAAACAGGGGCCACCTGTGCCTTAGCCCTCCTCAGGTCCACCACCAGCTCCTTAGACTTTTTCACATTAAGCTGCAGATGATTCTGCTTGCAACGTGACAAAGTTTCCCACCGTAGCCCTGTACTCAGCCTCATCTCCCTTGCTGATGCATCCAACTATCTGAAGATGGCAAGATTCTGTGCAGTAGTTGAAGTCTGAGGTGTAGATGGTGAAAAGAAAGGGAGACAAGACAACCTCCCGTGAAGCCCCAGTGCTGCTGACCACTGTTGCAAGCGCACGTACTGTGGTCTGCCAGTCAGGTAATCAATAATCCATGACATCAGGGAAGCATCCACCTGCATCACTGTCAGTTTCTCACCCAGCAGAACAGGGTGGATGATGTTGAACACACTGGAGAAGTCAATAAACATGACCCTCACAGAATATGGCACACAAAAAAAAATTAAGCACACTTCCCCACACCAACCTTTAAGCCAAACATTTACCTCAAATCTTTTTGACTCTCTGCCAATTAATAAGTGGGTCAGGGAGTAATCCAAAGATTATTACCTGTTTGGTTCTGCTTTATAATTTTGTCCTTAGCTGTTCATATTCCTTCAGTAGAACCTCTTACCCTGTTCTACCCATGTTATTACTACCCACATGCTTCAGAAGAACAGAATCATTCCCCTCCCATTCCAAATTCCTCTGCAGACCAGATGAGATATCCTGAGACATTAGCAGGTAACACAGCCATTGGGATTCTTGATCCTGTTGACAGAGAACAGTGTCTATTCCCCTGACTGTACTGTCTCCAATTACAACTACATTTCTCTTTTGGAGTTATGTTTTCAAAACAGCTGACATGGACCACCAACATCTCGCTGCTTGTAAAAACGGCACAACAAAGACTCTTCACCCTCGGGAAGCTGAAACAGGCCAAACTCCCACTAAACCTGTTGCTTAACTTCTACAGAAGCACAATTGAAACCATCCTGACCAACTGTGCCACAGTGTGGTATGCCAGCTGCACAGCTGCTGAGCGACAAGATCTGCATCGCGTGGTGAAGGCGGCCCAGCGAGTTGTCAGGATGGAGCTCCCAGGACTGGACACCATCTATTCCAGCAGACTCAGAACAATGACTGAAACTGTGAGCACACACATGCACACACAAGGACTCAAATACTTGCACTAACGGCACTTTGTGCATTACTGTGACATTCTGGTGCTGCTGCAGCTTATTTTCTGCTACTTATCTATTTAATGCTGTTTTTCTATTACTTGTCTTGTTTTTATCTACCGCTTTATTTAATTGCCTGAGAGGAAGTCAAACAGAGTTTCATTGTACCTATGTATAATGATAATAAAGATCATTCAATTCAATTTTCTCTCCAGCAGCCCATACCCTCCTCCCACTTCAATGGCACCCCTAACCCACAGTGCTATGGTGAGGTTGCTCTTTCTTCCTGTAGCCACCATCTTGCCCACACATGGACCAAAAACTTCAATCCTTTTAGACAACCTCAAGGACTGAGACTCCATCACTACCTCCTGGCTGTCTTGACCTGCTTCACTCAGTCATACCCTTCTGTCCTGAGGACTAGTCAAATTTGATGAAGTTAATCTAAGGTGTTACTGCCTACTAAAACACAGCACCCAGGTAATTTCCATTTCTCCTTCTCCCCCCCCCCCCACCCCCACCCCCACTTCCTGATAGTTCACTGTGTTTTCAGCCTAGCTTCTAGTTCATCAACCTGGTGAGTTAGAGTCTCTCAAGCAATCAACACCTGTTACCAGTGTGGTCACCAGTATCTGCAATGGGGGCCCCACCTGTTTTCACATCAATTAGCCACAACACCTGACCCTGCATCTCTACTTTTCTGATTAGTTATAATGTATTTAATATGTATCAGAACACCTTTTTATTATCTAATTAGTGTTGTTTAAATTAGAATTATAGAACTACTAAGCAATTTAGGAAGGGAAGTTAAAAGATCTTGTCACTCTTACCTGGGCCACAATCTCAGCTTCTTTATTCAGAAGACTCCCCAGTCACATATTTGTTGACACCAACAATGGTTGTTCTGCTGTAACCTGCCTTTCCTATTGGCTTCTTGTTTTCTCAGTTAGCCAGTCCAGCTGCTGCAATGCTCTGCTGCACCTCCTTCCTTGGAAATCTCACAAGTCAGTTCAATATTCACAATTCCCAGTCCTGGTTACCCTTGGCTTTCATCCTGACAGGAACTTGAACTTTTGCAATTTCTCACTTGAATGTACTCTGCAGATGTAGACCTTCTTGTAAGTGGGTGCTCTTAGTGTACCTTTGCCAGACTGTATTATTTCCTTAACTACTTGATACCTGATACATCCCTATCTTTTCTCCATTGCCACTTTAAAATATACTCCAAACTTCCTCTATCTCCAAAATGCTCTCTCACTGACACTCTCTCCGCCTGAGGAGCTCTTTTCCCCAAGACAAATGCCAGTTTAAAAAAAAGGAAGGGGACTTCCAATGGTTGTCTTTTGGATCGGGAAAGAAGGGTGGCGTGAGAGCTAAATTCTGAAGAAAGACAGTTTTTTTTTGAAAACTTCTTTGAGTACAAGAAGGGCAAGACTGCACAGGCACATGAAGTAGACAGGACAGCGCGGAGAGTTTAAAAAGAAGACCACCCTATACAGCAGGCAGTGGTCAGAGTGGGCAGCGGAGTGAGTGGCAGCAGAGTGTAGGGCTTTGGCTCAACGGGCTTAAGCAGTAACAGGAAGAGGCGAGAGCGAGGCTCCAACTCTTTTTATCCCCCTTGGCGAATCAGCCCGGACAGACGGAGGAACAGCAGGGCTCACGCAGCTAATGGTATGAGCTAACAGTTTAAAAAGTTTGTGTGTTTTGCAAGGTAAGTGGGTGAGTTGACTTATTTTTCCTTGATTCATTCCTGAAGAATTAGGTAGCATGTCTGTAGGGTTAGTGCTTTGCTCGGGATGTCAGATGTGGGAATCCTTGGAGACCTCCAGCCCTGATGGCCACATCTGCACCAGGTGCACCAAGTTGTAGCTCCTCGGAGACCGTGTTGGGGATCTGGATCTGCAGCTTGATCTACTGCTTATTAGGGAAAGTAAAGAGGTGATGGACAGGAGCTACAGGGAGGTAGTCATCCCTAGGCTACAGGGGTCAAAAAACTGGGTGACTGTCAGGAGAGGGAAGGGAAATGCCTGGATAGTGGAGAGCACCCCTTTGGCTGCCCCCCTCAGCAACAGGTATATCGTTTTGGATGCTGTTGAGGGGGGTGACCTGACGGGATGGCCATGGTGACCGGGTCTCTGGCACTGAGCCTGGCGCTGTTGTGCCGGAGGGAAGGGGGGAGAAGAGGAATGCAGTAGTCATAGGGGATTCCAGGAGATTCTTTGAGCCTGATTGAGATACCTGATAGAGTGTGTTGCCTCTCAGGTGCCAGGGTACAGGATGTCTTGATTCGGGTCCAGAATATTGTGAAGGGAGAGGGTGACCAGCCAGCTGTCTTGGTACATGTTGGTGCCAATGACATAGATAGGAAAAGGGAGGAGGTCCTGAAGAGAGATTTCCGGGAGTTCGGAAGGAAGCTGAGAAGCAGGACCTCCAGGGTAGTAATCTCAGGATTGCTACCTGTGCCATGTGCTAGTGAGGGCAAGAATAGTAGGATCAGGCAGATGAATGCGTGGCTGAGAGACTGGTGCAGGGGGCAGGGCTTCAGATTC
Organism: Hypanus sabinus; assembly: GCF_030144855.1. Classification (NCBI taxonomy): domain Eukaryota; kingdom Metazoa; phylum Chordata; class Chondrichthyes; order Myliobatiformes; family Dasyatidae; genus Hypanus; species Hypanus sabinus. The sequence continues at coordinate 15,746,376 of NC_082711.1, forward strand.
TTGGATCATTGGGATCTCTTCTGCAGGAAGTATGACCTGTTCAAAAAGGATGGGTTGCACCTGAACCCGAAGGGGACCAATATCCTGGCGGGAAGGTTTAATAGAGCTGTTAGGGAGGGTTTAAACTAATTTGATAGGGGGATGGGAACCAGAATGATAGAGCGGAGAAGGGAAGAACAGAAATAATTCTAAGATAGTGAGTAGTAAAGATATCAGGAAGGACAGGCAGGTGATGGGGCAAATTTGCAGTCATTGGGATGAGTTGCAGTGCAATCAAAGCAAAAAGTACCAAATACTGGAATAAGGTGTTATACTTAAATGCACGCAACATAAGGAATAAGGTGGATGATCTTGTACAACTACAGATTGGCAGGTATGATGATGTGGCCATCACTGAGACGTGGCTAAAGGATGCATGTCTCTGGGAGCTGAATGTCCAAGGGTTCATGGAGTATCAGAAGGATAGGCAGGTAGGCAGAGGGGGTGGCATGGCTTTAATGGTAAGAAATGATATTAAATCATTAGAAAGAGTTGACATAGGATCGGAAGGTACAGGATCTTTATGAGTTGAGCTAAGAAATCACAGGGGTAAAAGGACCCTGATGGCAGTTATCAACAGGCCTCCAAACAGCTACACAGATGTGGACTGCAAATTACAACAGGAAATAGAAAAGGCTTGCCTGAAGGGCGGTGTTATGATAATTGTGGGGGATTTTAACATGTGAGTGGATTGGGAAAATCAGGTCAGCACTGGATCTCAAGATGGAGAATTTGTAGAATGTCTACGAGATGGCTTTTTAGAACAGCTTGTTGTTGAGCCCACTAGGGGATTGGCTATACTGGATTGGGTATTTTGTAATGAACCAGAGATGATTAGAGAGGTTGAGGTGACGGAACCCTTAGGAGGCAGTGATCATAACATGATTGAGTTCACTGTGTGTGAAATTTGACAGAGAGAAGCCGAAATCTGATGTGTTGGTATTTCAGTGGAGTAAAGGAAATTACAGTGGCATGAGAGAGGAACTGGCCAAAGTTGACTGGAAAGGGACACTAGCGGGAAGGATGTCAGAGTAGTAGTGGCTGGAGTTTATGCAAGAAGTGAGGAAGGTGCAAGAAGATATACTGGCAGTCCCCGGGTTATGAACGAGTTCCATTCCTGAGTCCGTCTTTAAGTCAGATTTGTACGTAAGTCGGAACAAGTACATTCAGTATTATTTAGTGTCAGTTACTCAAATGTTAGTATATAGTATATATTTTACCTTTCTATTCATATAAGACACAAGAAACTTACATATTCCAATAATTAAACACTGCATTGCTTAGTAATAATTGTAGCTTTTGTCGGGGCAGGGCCTTTCAAATGCTCCATTATTCTCACTTTATCCCTTATCCTTTAAAATTGTTCCGATCATTGACCTACTGTAGCCTAACGCTTTTCCAATGACCGATGACATTTCACCTCTTTCCAAACGCTTTATTACTTCTACTTTATTTTCAGTCATGACAGTTTCCTGTCAATGGAACAGAAACACTGTGGGCAGCGGGTCCCGAGCTCCGGCAAGTCCTAAGGACCATCTCACTGAATTCCCTGGGTCCTAAAGTCCACCGCACTGAGACAGGTTAAATGGGACAAGTGGGGGCTGTGCTGGGTTTGGGTATTTGATCCTCCACAATATTCTGTGTGGGAATTTAAACTGGAGGTGGCAGTGTTTTTTTTTAACAAGGTCGAGTTGCGAGCTCGACATCAACCCGTCACGCTCAGGAGCGGTCTGTCACTGGATCGAACTTGGAAACCTCCGTTCTCAAGCCCGGCACTGATCTCACTGTGCCAGCAGCTGACTGGAAAAGGTGGGGTGGGGTCAGGGTGACTCTTGCTAAGAAAAATTTAAGCCAAATACAAAGTTACACACTCAACACAGTGTTAACAGCAACGACTTAAAATGGCAGAAGGCGTTGCGATCTGACTTAAAATGGCGGACGGCATTCTCCTTCCTTGGTTTGTAAGTATGAGTTGTTCATAAGTCGGACATTCGTAACTCAGGAATCACCTGTATTCCAAAAAAGAAGAAATTTTTGAATGGAAAAAGGATGCAACCGTGGCTGACAAGAGAAGTCAAAGCCAAAGTAAAAGCAAAGGAGAGGGCATACCAGGAAGCAAATATTAGTGGGAAGGCAGAGGATTTGGAAGTTGTTAAAAGATTACAAAAGGAAACTAAGAAGGTCATTAAGAGGGAAAAGATGAACTATGAAAAGAAGCAAGCAAAAAATATCGAAGAGGATACTAAAAGTTTTTTCAAGTATATAAAGAGTAAAAGGTGAGAGTAGATATAGGACTGATAGAAAATGATGCTGGAGAAATTGTAATGGGAGATGAGGAGATGGCAGAGGAACTGAATGAGTATTTTGAATCAGTCTTCACTGAGGAAGACATCAGCAGTATACCGGACCCTCAAGGGTGTCAGGGAAGAGAAGTGTGTGCAGTCACAATTATGACAAGAGAAAATACTGAGGAAGCTGAATAGTCTAAGGGTACATAAAACTCCCGGACCAGATGGAATGCACCCTCGTGTTCTGAAGGAAGTAGTTGTGGAGATTTTGGAGGCATTAGCAATGATCTTTCAAAAGTCAATAGATTTTGGCATGGTTCTGGAGGACTAGAAGATTGCAAAGGTCACTCTGCTATTTAAGAAGGGGACAAGGAAGCAAAAAGGAAATTATAGACCTATTAGCTTGACATCGGTGGTTGGGAAGTTGTTGGAGTCGATTGTCAAGGATGAGGTTATGGCGTACCTGGAGGCATTTGACAAGATAGGGTGAACTCAGCACGGTTTCCTTAAAGGAAAATCCTGCCTGACAAACCTATTAAAATTTTTTGAGGAAATTACAAGTAGGCTAGACAAAGGAGATGTAGTGGATGTTGTGCATTTGGATTTTCAGAAGGCCTTTGACAAGGTGCCGTACATGTGGCAGCTAAACAAGATAAGAGCCCATGGAATTACGGGAAAGTTACATATGTGGATAGAGCGTTGGCTGATTGGCAAGAAACAGAGTGGGAATAAAGGGACCCCATTCTGGTTGGCTGCCAGTTACCAGTGGTGTTCCACAGGGGTCCGTGTTGGGGCCGCTTCTTTTTATGTTGTATATCAACGGTTTGGATTATGGAATAGATGGCTTTGTGGCTAAGTTTGCTGATGATACAAAGATAGGTGGAGGGGCTGGTAGTGCTGAGGAAACAGAGTCTGCAGAGAGACTTGGATAGATTGGGAGAATGTGGCAAATGAAATACAATATTGGAAAGTGTATGGTCATGCACTTTGGTAGAAGAAATAAAGGGCAAACTTTGAATCTTCTGCATCTCAGAACTTTGAATTCTTTCCCCATTTAAATAATAGAGATGCAACAGGACTTGGGAGTCCTTGTGCAGGATACCCTTAAGGTTAACCTCCAGGTTGAGTTGGTGGTGAAGAAGGAACGATTCCAGGAATGAGAAGGTTAATATATGAGGACTGTTTGACTGCTCTTGGACTGTACCTCTTGGAGTTTAGAAGACTGAGGGTGGACCTCATAGAAACATTTCGAATGTTGAAAGGCACGGACAGAGTGGATGTGGCAAAGTTGTTTCCCACGGTGGGGGAGTCTAGTACGAGAGGACATGACTTGAGGATTGCAGGGCACCCATTCAGAACAGAGATGCGAAAAAATTTTTTTAGCCAGATGGTGGTGAATCTGTGGAATTTGTTGCCATGGGCGGCAGTGGAGGCCAAGTCATTGGGTGTATTTAAGGCAGAGATTGGTAGGTCTCTGACTAGCCAGGGCATCAAAGGTTATGGTGAGAAGGTGGGGGAGTGGGACTAAATGGGAGAAAGGATCAGCTCATGATAAAATGGCGGAGCAGACTCAATTGGCCGAATGGCTGACTTCTGCTCCTTTGTCTTATCGTCTAATGCTACTTCCTTGTTGGTCTATTTACATCCTGTACCAAGATGATCTCCTGGATGCACCTCAAGCTAGGGATCCTGTGTCCCTTTTATGCTGAGCAACCCCAGCTAGTATTTCGGAAATTGAAATTGCCTAGTACTATAGCCCTGTTTTAATCCCATTACTATGCTATTCTATTTATCTACCTGCCTATTCTGGTCTCATATTGACGGTCTTTTATATACCCCAGCAAAGTCACAAAACTTTTTTTGTTCTTAATGATCTATATGACCTCAGTTGGGGAGTTTTCTGGAATCTTCTCCTCAGTTCTAAATTCCCTGCATTCCTTGGGGAATATTGTGTTGTCACCTTTTTAATCTCTATATCAACTTTTACATATATTGTCACATTAGGCTATTACCTTGAAATCTCACCTAAGTGTCAAAATCTCTGTAAAAATGTAACCATCCCTCTTTACTATGCAGTTTAAAAGCTAATGTAATAGAGATTGAATTTCAAAGTAGCTGTTTCCTTGAGATTAGCCAATTGGATGCAAAGTTGGCTTGATGATTAGGGTGATCTGTGTTCTGTGGTGTGCCACAGAGACCTGCACTGGGTGTCTTGTTGTATGTTATCTATATTAATGATTTGGATGCAAATGCAGGTGGATAACACCAAAATTACTGTATAGTGGACAGTGAAGAAGGTTAGCTAAGAATCAAACCAAATCTAAATCAACTGGGGAAGGGATAGCAAATTAAATTTAACTTGGAAGTGTTATATCTTGGCAAGCTGAACCCAGGGCAGGACTTGTACAGTAGGGAAAAAAAAACAGGGTGCTCGAGAGTGTAGTAGAACAGAGAGACCTGGGATTACAAATGCATGGTTCCCTGAAATGACAGCACAGGTGAAGAAGGCTTATTGCATGCATATCTTCAGCAGTCTGGGCAATGAGCACAAGAGCTGTGTCATCATCTTACAACTGTACAAGTTACTGGTGAGATATTGTGTGCAGTGTAACTATAGGGAGTATGACATTAAGTTGGAAAAGGTGCAGCAAAGATTTATGAGGATGTTGCCTGGACGAGGTGGCTGGAGTTGTAAGAAGAGATTAGATAAGCTGGGGCTCTTTTCCCTGGAGTATGGAGCGCTGAGCAGTGACCTTATAGATGTATATAAAATCACAAAGACTAGGGATAAAGTGAATGGCATTGTCTTTTTCCAATGGTTGGATGTCTGAAACTAGTTGGCACAGGTTTGAGGTGAGAGGGGAAATGTTTAAAGGTGAACAGAGGAGCAAGTTTTTGCAAGAGTGTGTTGGGAATATAGAACAAACTGCCAGAGGAGTCAATAGAAGATGGTACAGTTACACTGTTTGAAAGCTATTTTTAACAGGTACTTACTTGGATGGGAAAAGTTTAGAGGGATGTGGGCCAAGTGTAGGCAAGTGGGTTTAGCTCTGGTAGGCACCTTGGTTGGTTGGGCCAAAGGGCCTGTTTCTGCATTGTTTGTATCTATGACTCATGATTACTTTGGTTAATTTTTGAAATGTGCCTTTAAAATTTTAAATGAAAGATTTAGTAGTTACTTTACAATAAAGAAAAAAACATAACTGTACTCTCATAATTAATGCACTTAAAATGAATACCAATAATGAAGATTCATAAAATTATTTATCTATTTTTTTCTTTGGTTTCCATTTGTAAATGTGTTATTCCTGATGTTTGTTGTTGCACATCTTGGATAATGTTTGCGTTTATCTTAGGTCATTAAAGCGTTTTAATTAAAAAAAAACACAATAAAGCATGGGAAATTGTACAATTAAAATTTACCATTACATTACTACAGTTGGGAATAATGGGATTGATGTTTGCATTAGAGGAGGCCAACTGGATTAATATTTCAATGGACTGGTACTGAATTACAAGCTGAGAAACATAATTTGGACATTTTCATTTAAATTTCCCATGACATAGTTAAACTTAATTGAAATTGTCAACAGGTAATGCTTACAAATGATCTTGACAAAAACAACTCAGTAAGATAAGAAATTGATCTTTTAGTTTATTTTGTGTGACATACAATGTTTTCTGACCCTCCAAAGTAAAACAAAATTGTCTGGATTTTTTTTGAAAAACTTAGTTCTAATTTTCTAGATTGTTTGCAGTCATTTAAACTTAATTAATATGCCAAGGTCTGGAAATGGATTTTTAAAAAAATGTTCAGATAATTGTATAGTGATGTATGTGTTTTTATTTCAGAGCCCACATTAATTTATCAGATTCTGGGAATACTCCTGATTTACTTGGACTGGTCTCCAGTATACTGGATGAGCCCGATAAGCCCGAATCATTTTCTGATTGGTAAGCTAGATCTTATTACATTAGATTAAGGCTACTCCTGTGTTTAAGTTTTGATGTTTTATGTTTATTGTTCTTCTAACTTCCCCTTCCTGAAGTCCACGACTATTTCCTTGGTCTTACTGACAATGAGTGGAAGGTTATTGTTGCAATACCACTCAATCAGCCAATCTATCTCACTCCTGTATGCCTTTCATTGCTGTTTGAGATTCCTCCAAAAACTGGCTAATTCATAGATGAAAGATGGCATTGTACTGTGCCTAGCAACACAGTCGTGAGTGTAGAGTGAGTAGAGCATTGGGCTTAACAGCTGTGCTGATTATTAGTGAAGAGGAGATGTTAGCACCAATTCACACTAACTATGGTCTCTCAATGAGGAACTCAAGCATCCAGTTCTTGTTGATTTGAACTAATGGCATGATGTACAGAGCTGTAATCGACAATAAAGAGCAGCCTGAAGAATGTATTGCTGTTTAGAAACATAGTAAAACCTATAGCACAATACAGACACTTCAGCCCACAATGCTGTGCCGAACATATATTTACTTTAGAAATTACCTAGGGTTACCCATAGCCGTCTATTTTTCTAAGTTCAGTGAAACCTATCCAGGGTTCTCTTAAAAACCATATTGTATCTGCCTCCACCATTGTTGCCAGCAGCCCATTCCACGCACTTACAACTCTGCATAAAAAAAAATTACCCCTGACATCTCCTCTGTACTACTTCCAAGCACCTTAAAACTGTGCCTTCTCGTGTTAGCCACTTCAGCCCTGGGAAGAGCCTCTGATTATCCACACGATCAATGCCTCTCATCATCTTATGCACCTCTAACAAGTCACATCTCATCCTCCGCCGCTTCAAGGAGAAAGGCTGAGTTCATTCAACCTATTCTCATATTGCATGCTCCCCAATCCAGGCAACATCCTTGTAACTCTTTTCTGCACCCTTTCTATGGTTTCCACATCCTTTCTGTAGTGTGTTATGTACCTGTGACACGTGACAGTGGTGTACTTGTCGCGTGACAGGTGTTGAAGCTATACTGGACTTGAGGTAATGGTCTTGTGATGGTGGAGTGACGTCATTTTCCTGCCAGTAGAGGTCATGTGACAGGTTTTTTTTTTACAGGGTATAAAAGGAGGACCCCTCCCTGTGAGGAGGGGCAGTTCATGGCTGGATTTGCCTTGTTGACTTCATGCCACTGCGTGATTTAATATTATGACGCAGTGTGGTTGAAAGATGGAGTTTTATTTAATGCTTAAAGTTTAAAAGGTCATTGCCAGTAGTTTATTTATAATACTGCTAGTTGAGAATTAGTGGAGAGTGAAGATCGGAGTTTGGGAGTTAAAAGATCGAGGAAAGTCGATTTTGACAGTGAAACAGGTTCGACCTTGTTTAATCCTCATTTGGAAGGAATTCGTTGACTGTGCTCGTGTTAATTCCTGTGAATAGCAGAAAGGATTGAGTACAGTGTTGTAAAGGAATGGTCAGTGCCTTTAAGCCGTTACATTTCATCTTCGTAAATTCTTTGTGGGAAAAGTGTGGTTTGACTGGGAATCACAAGATGACGTGAAAGAGAATTTAAATCGTCTTAAAAAGTCTCTCCCTTAAATGGACTGTAAGCATTTTGAACTTTTGCAATACTATTTTGAAGAACTGCTTTTGCAACATCGCTTTAAGAACTGTTTAAGCTGCCGCACAGCAGCTGATTTCCGGTTACGTGAGTGGTTTGTTTACTTTTGGGGATTTGTTTTTCAGTGTTTAATAAACATTTTGTTTGTTATAAAAGCCCCTGCCTCACTCATATATTTATTGTTGCTGAATCCGTAACGAGTGAGGTGACCAGAACTGAGTACAGTACTCCAAGTGGGGTCTGACCAGGGTCCAATATAGCTGTATCATTACCTCTTGGCTCTTGTACTCAATTTCACGGTTGATGAAGGCCGATTCACCTTATGCCTTCTTAACCACTGAGTCAACCTGCACAGCGGCTTTGATTGTCCAGTGGACTCGGACCCCGAGATCCCTCTGATCCTCCAGACTGCCAAGAGTTTTACCATTAATTCTATATTCTGCCATCATATTCAACCTACCCAAATGAACCACCTTATACTTATCTGGGTTGAAATCCATCTGTCACTTCTCAGCCCAGTTTTGCATCCTATCGATGTCCCACTGTAAACTCTGACAATCCTCCACACTATCCATAACACCCCAACTTTTGTGTCATCAGCAAATTTACTAACCCATCTCTCCACTTCCTCATTCAGGTCATTTATAAAAATCACGAAGAGAAGGGGTCCCAGAAAAGATCCCTGAGGCACAGCACTGGTCACCAACCTCCATACAGAATATGACCCGTCTACAACCCCTCTTTGCCTTCTGTGGACAAGCCAATTCTGGATTCACAAAGCAATGTCCCCTTGGATCCCATGCCTCCTCACTTTCTCAATAAGCCTTGCATGGGGTGCCTTGTCAATTGCTTGCTGAAATCCATGTACCTTACATCTACTGCTCTACCTTCAACACTGCGTTTAGTGACATCCTCAAAAAATGAAATCTGGCTCGTAAGGCACGACCTGCCTTTGTCAAAGCCATGCTGACTATTCCTAATCATATTATGCCTCTCCAAATGTTCATCAATCCTGCTTCTCAGGATCTTTTCCGTCAACTTACCAACCACTGAAGTAAGACTCACTGGTTTATAATTTCTTGGGCTATCTCTACTCCCTTTCTTGAATAAGGGAACAACATCTGCAATCCTCCAATCCGCTAGAACTTCTCCCCTCCCCATTAATGATGCAAAGGTCATTGCCAGAGGCTCAGCAATCTCCTCCCTTGCCTCCCACGGTAGCCTGGGGTACATCTTGTTTGGTCCTGGAGACTTATCCAACTTGATGCTTTCCAAAAGCTCCAGCACATCCTCGTTCTTAATGTCCATATGCTCAAGCTTTTCAATCCACTGTACGTCATCCCTACAATCGCTAAGATCCTTTTCCATAGTGAATACTGAAGCAAAGTATTCATTAAGTACCTCTGCTATCTCCTCCAGTTTCATACACATTTTTCCACTGTCACACTTGATTGGTCCTATTCTCTCATATCATATCCTCTTGCTCTTTACATACATATAGAATGCCTTGGGGTATTCTTTAATCCTGCTTGCCAAGGCCTTCTCATGGCCCCTTCTGGCTCTGTGAATTTCACTCTTAAGCTCCTCCCTGCTAGCCTTATAATCTTCTAGATTTCTGTCATTACCTAGTTTTTTTGAACTTTTTGTAAGCTTTTCTTTTCTTCTTGACTAGATTTTCAACACTACGGTTCCTGTACCCTGCCATCCTTCCCTGTCTCATTGTAATGTATGTATGCAGAACACCACACAAATGTACCCTGAACATTTGACACATTTCTTCTGTACATTTCCCTGAGAACATCTGTTCCCAATCTATGCTTCCAAGTTCCTGCCTGATAGCTTCATATTTCCCCTTACTCCATTTAAACACTCCTCCTAACTTGTCTGTTCCTATCCCTCTCCAATGCTACGGTGAAGGTGATAGAATTGTGATCACTATTTTCAAAATGCTCTCCCACTGAGAGACCTGACACCTGACCAGGTTCATTTCCCAATACCATATCAAGTACAGCCTCTCCTCTTGTAGGCTTAACTACAAACCCTCCTGAACACACTTAACAAACTCCACTCCATCTAAATCCCTTGCTCTAGGGAGATGCCAATTAACATTTGGGAAATTAAAATCTTCCACCGTGACAACTTTGTTATTATTACTCCTTTTCAGAATCTATCTGTCTATCTGCTCCTCAATGTCCCTGTTACAATTGGGTGGGTTATTAAAAACACTCAGTAGAGTTATTGACCCCTTCCTATTTCTAACTTACACCCGCAGAGACTCAGTAGACAATCCGTCCATGACTTCCTCCTTTTCTGCAGCTGTGACACTACCTCTGATCAGCAGTGCCATGCTCCCCCCTCTTTTGCCTCCCTCCCTATCCTTTCTGAAACATGTAAAGCCTGGCACTCTTAAGTAACCATTCCTGCCCCTGAGTCATCCAAGTTTCTGTAATGGCCACAACATCATTGCTCCAAGTACTGATCTAGGCTCTAAGTTCATCTGCTTTGTTCATGATGCTTCTTGCATTAAAATAAACACATCTCAAACCATCAGTCTGAGTGTATCCCTTCTCTATCACCTGCCAATCCTCCCTCTCACACTGTCTCCAAGCTTGCTCTATTTGTGAGCCAACCACCCCTTCCTCCGTCTCTTCAGTTCAGTTCCCATCCCCTAGCAATTCTAGTTTAAACTCTCCCCGGGCTAAGGCTACTCTCCCCAGTAGCCTTAGCAAACCTCTCTGCCAGGATATTGGTCCCCCTGGGATTCAAGTGCAACCTGTCCTTTTTGGACTGGTCATGCTTGTCCCAAATGACTCCCAGTGATCTTGAAATCTGAATCTCTGCCCTCTGCTCCAATCCCTCAGCCACGCATTTATCCTCTCCTCACTCTTCCTATATTCAATTTCGCTTGGCACAGGCAGTAATAACAAGATTTCGACCTTGGAGGTCCTGCTTCTCAGTCTGTTTTCAGGACCTGCTTCCTTTTCCTACCTATGTTGTTGATACCAATATGTATCATGACCTCTGGCTGTTCACCTTCCCACTTCAGGATATCGTGGATGTGATCAGAAACACCCCGGACCCTGGGAGGCATACTACCATTCATGTTTCTTTCCTGCGCCAACAGAATCACCATTCTGACCTCCTAACTGCTGCCTTCTTCCTTTCCCTACCCTTGTGAGTCACAGGGCCAGACTCTGTGACAGAGGCACAGCCACTGTTGCTTCCCCTAGGTAGGCTGTTCCTCCCCCCCCCCCCCCCCAACAGTACTCAAACAGGAGTACTTAATGTTAAGGGGGACAGCCACGGAGGTACTCTCTATTATTTGACTCTTACCCTTCCTTCTCCTGAATGTTACCCACTTATATGTCTCCCCAAGTCCCTGGTGTGACTTCTCACCTATAGCTCCTCTCCGTCAGTCCTCACTTTCCCAGACCAGCCGAAGGTCATCGAGTGCATCTTCAGTTCCCTAATGCGATCCCTAAAGAGCTGCAGCTCGACACACCTGGCACAGATATGGCTGTCCAGGAGGCTAGGTGTCTCCCGGACTTCTCACATCTGACACCCAGTACAGAACACCTGCCTCACAGACATACTTCCTGTTTCTATTCCTCACAGGTAACTTATCTCGCCTCAACCCTTTATCGCCAAAGCCCTACCACTGTGCCTCAGATCACACTGTTGATGACCGCTCCACTAGGCAGTGTCTCCCTTTTATGCCTGAACCTTCCCTGCTATCTATCTCACGATTGGTGCTCTGGTTATAGCCATGTACAATGACAAACATTCGTGAAGCTCCGTTTTTAAATAACCACCGCCAACCTGTGAGAAATCCCTCTTGGTAAAGCTCTGTTGACACTGCTGATAGGCCATGTAGAGCAAAACTAATTCAAAATCAAAAGAAAACAATTGCCACTTGCCTGTGACTACTGTATGTTATTCTTGTGTGACATGCCCACAGCTCCAATGATTGCTCCAAATGTCAAATCCTTTATTTGATCCTTTATTAGCAATTAGCAAAAATATAATTAAGCATTATTGAGTGTCATCTCAGCAAAAGGTAGGACCTCTGCTGGTACCAAGCTACAAACTGCCACAAAATAAGTAATAATTTATTCCCTTTGCTTTTGCCATGTCCCCACTCATGAGAGTAGTTACTGTTATGTTTTGTAACCTCAAAACTAATTCAAATGAAGATGGAGTTGGGAATCTGAAAATACGGTTGTAACATCTAGTTTACTTTTAGCGAGGTGTGCAAATATCACATTATAGCGTGGTGAAGTATGCAATTAATGTATTTTGCATATAACCCATAATGAATTATTTAATGAACAGGAAAGCTTAATCAAGCAATATATATATATACAGGATTACTAAATAATATTGAAATACTAAATACACAACAGTTAACATAATAAACATCGTAAATATGCAACACAGAATACAGAAAAATACAGAAAGCTATGTTCCTACTGGGAGGAAGGATGGGGATGGAAAGATAAGAGAACCTTAGATGTTCAGAGAAGTGAAGAATTTAGTTAAATTGAAAAGGGGAAAGGAATGTTAAGCTTTGAAAGTTAGGATCAAACGAAGCACATGAAGAGTTTAAAGAAGCCATAAAAAAAGTAAAAGAGGGAATTAGGAAAGACAGAAGGAGCCATGAAAAGTACTTGGCAAGGAGGGTTAAGGTGAATCCCAAGGCAACAAGAGCAAGAGGATAACTAGGGAGAGGGTGGGACCACTCAAGGATAAAGGGGGGTACATTTGCTTGGATGCGAAGAATGTGAGTGAGGTACCTAATGAGTACTTTGCTTCGGTATTGACCAAGGAAAAGGATATGGAGGACCAGAAGATCAGTGTTGAGTATATAAATATATTAGGATGTTTCGAAGTTGAGGAGTAAGTGTTAGGCCTCTTAATGAGTATTAAGGTGGATAAGTCCCCAGGCCCTGATGGAATTTACCCCAGGTAATTGAAAGAGGCAAGAGACGACATTGCTTGGACTTTGACTAGTATCCTCGTGTCCTCTAGAGCCACAGGTGAAGTCCCAGAGGACAGGAGAGTGGCTCATGTTATATGTCTACATAACCCTTAGGTTCCGTTGGCTGCATAAATCTAGGGAACTTGCATGGGTGGGTTAATAAGTTTGCAATGATACCAAGATTGGTGGAATTGTGGATTCCACCAAGACTGGCAAAGAATACAGCACAGTGTAGATCAGTTGCAGGGCATGAAATGGCAGATGGAGTTTGACCCAGATAAATGTGAGGTGTTGCATCTTGGTAGACCAAATGCAAAGAGACAGTACACTGTTAAAGGCAAGATTCTTAACAATGTTGCTGAGCAGAAAGATTTTAGGATTCAAGTTCATATCTCCTTGAAGCTGGCTACACTGATCAATAAGAAGGTTAAAGCTTATGGAATGCTTCCATTGTTGAGACATCAAGTTCAAAAGTCACAAGGTTATGTTGCAACTTTATAAAACTCTGGTTTGGCTACATCTGGAGTATTGCATACAGTTCTGGCTGTCCCACTATAGGAAGGAAGTTGAGGCTTGAGAGTGGGTGCGGAAGAGGATGCTGCCTGGTTTAGAGGGCATGTGCTATCATGAGAGGCTGGATAAATTACTTGGAGTGTTTCCTCCAGAGTGCCAGAGGCTGAGGGGAGATCTGATGGAGGTTAATAAGATTATGAGAGGCATAGATAGAGTGGACAGAGAGTATCTGTTTCCCAGGGTTGAAATGTCTAATACCAGAGGGTGTGCATTGAAGGTGAGAGGAATTAGGTTCAAAGTAGATGTGAGGGTTAAGTTTTTTAAGTGGATGCCTCAAATGTGCTGCCTGGTATGGTGGTAGAGGCAAATAAATACATTGAAGGTTTTCAAGAGATGTTTGGATAGGCACGTGGATGTAAGGAAGGTGGAGGAATGTGGACATGGTGAAGGTAGGAGGGATTAGTGTTTGAGTGTCTTTGATTTGCTTTTAGCTAGTTCGGCACAACATCGTGGTCCTGTGTTGTACTGTTCTGTTCTTGTACAAAGCAGATAGAGAACAGATGAATGGCTCCTACACTGTTGTTCAAGCAGCCCACAATAGAGTGCAATTGCATCCATCTGTTGTGATGGTAGGCAAATTGCAGAAGGTCCAGATCCTTACATAGGAATTAATTCTCAAGACATGATCAACCTCTTTATCACTTCCACTTTATCAAGCAGAGGTCCCCCACAATCATCAGGAGGGAATCTGGATATGCTGTCTCATAACTATTGATTATGGTGCTCAGCTTCTCCAGTGCCATCTTGATGTTTGTCAGTTGTGAAGTGTACAGTGGAGCTGGATGATGGCAGAGAACTCCCTCGGCAGACAGATTATAAACAGCACTTGACCACCAGATGATTCTGCTCAGGGGAGCAAGACTGAGACAGAACTAGAGGGCATGTATTTATTAGACCATATAAGAGCAGAATTAGGCCATTTGGCCCATGAAGTCTGCTCTACCATTTCATCATGAATGATCCAATTTTCCTCTTAGCCCCAGTTTCCTTCTCCCTATATCCCTTCATGCCCGGACCAATGAAGAATCTTATCAACCTTTGCCTTAAGCAAAGGTTTCAAAGGTACATTTAATGTCAGAGAAATGCATACAACATACATCCTGAAATTCTTTTCCTTTGCAACCATCCACGAAAACAGAGGAGTGCCCCAAAGAATGAATGACAGTTAAATGTTAGAACCCCAAAGCCTCCCCAGTTCCCCCACCCACACATCAGCATCAAAACAATGAACCCCCCACCCCTTCCAGCAAAACAAAGCATCAGTGCCCCCCCACTGAGCACTCAAGCATGCAACAAACCATCAGTAAAGACACAGACTTGCAGTACCCCAAAGACTACTCATTCACCCGGTAATTTGACAGACCACAGGCTCTTTCTCTCTGCCTAATAAGGGGAAAAGAGGTATCCCCATTTCACACCGAGAGGGGAGACATAACAAACAATTCAGTTATTTACTATGTTAAAAGTCTGCTGTGTTACTTTTTCTGAGCTCAGTGCCCAAAGAATTCAGGTCTCTGGGCACACAGCCGGCAGCCAACTTGTTGCTTTCAATCTTTGTGTACTCTCACAACACACCAGTTTCCTGCAGAGGCACCAACCTCGTCCGCCCACCCCCAGAGCCACAAAATCCTGGAATCCCGGAGGCACACTAGTCTTTTAGGCTGCATCCTTTAAATAGCGACCAGTCGTGAGACCCTAAGATTGGGTCCCATTCCCGCAAAGAACCGGAGTCGGCGTGTAGCTCATCAGGGTCTTCAAAAGAACCCTGAAAGGGAAGAATAAGGATATTAAAGATGGAAATAGAGCTGTTTCTGAAGATGCAAGCAAAGAAGTCGCCATTAGGCATCATCATCTTCCTAAGCTCCTAACATACATAAAGACTTGGCCTCTAGCTGCCTGTGGCAAAGAGTTCCACAGATCCACCACTTTCCGGCTAAAGAAATTCCTCCTCATTTCTGTTCTAAAAGGATGCTCCTCTATTTTGAGACTCTCCCATCACTGGAAACATCCTCTCAGAATTAGAATCAGAATCAGGTTTGTTATTGCGATCATGTGTCAGGAAATTTGTTACTTAGCGACAGTTCAATGCAATACATAATGTAGAAGAAAGAAGATAAAAATAAATAAGTAAATCAATTACAGTATATGTATATTGAATAGATTGAAAATCATGCAAAAAAGAAATAATATATATTTAAAAAAGTGAGATAGTGTTCATGGGTTCAATGTCCAAATGGGAATTGGATGGCAGAGGGGAAGAAGCTGTTCCTGAATTGCTGTAGGAGGCTTCTGTACCTCCTACCTGATGGTAACAATGAGAAAAGGGCATGCCCTGGGTGTTGGGGGTCCTTAATAATGGACGCTGCCTTTCTGAGACACCACTCCTTGAAGATGTCGTGGGTACTTGTAGGCTATTACCCAAGATGGAGCCAACTAAACACGACCTTCTGCAGCTTCTTTCAGTCCTGTGCAGTAGCCCACTCCCCTGTCCCCCTATACCAGACAGTGATGCAGCCTGTCAGAATGCTTTCCACAGTACATCTGTATAAGTTTTTGAGTGTTTTTGTTGACATACCAAATCTCTTCAAACTCCTAATGAAGTATAGTTGCAGTCTTACCTTCTTTATAACTACATCAATATGTTGGAACCAAGTTAGGTCCTCAGAGATCTTGACACCTGTGAACTTGAAACTGCTCACTCTCTCCACTTCTGATCCCTCTATGAGGATTGGTATGTGTTCCTTCGTCTTGCCCTTCCTGAAGTCCACAGTCAGCTCTTTTGTCCTACTGACGTTGAATGCCAGGTTGTTGCTGCAACACCATTCCACCAGTTGGTATATCTCACTCCTGTATGCCCTCTCATCTCCATCTGAGATTCTACCAACAATGGTTGTATCATCAACAAATTTATAGATAGTATTTGAGCTATGCCTAGCCACACAGTCATGAGTATAAAGAGAGTAGAGCAGTGGGCTAAGCACATGCTGGAGGTGCACTAGTGTTGATTGTCAGTGAGAAGGAGATAGTATCACCAATTCGCACAGATTGTGGTCTTCTGGTTAGGAAGTAGAGGTTCCAATTGCAGAGGGGAAGTACAAAGACCCAGGTTCTGTAACTTACCAATCAGCATTGTGGGAATGATGGTGTTGAATGCTGAGCAATTGCTGATGAATAGCATCCTGACATAGGTGTATGTATTGTCCAGGTGGACAATGTGTGATTCTGCTTACATTTGGCCCCTTGGGTACATCTATCTCTCCATATGTCCTATATCATCCCCTCAGCCTCCTGAATGATCCGGAGTTCATCTAGTTCCAGCATCAACTCCTTAACACAGATTGTTAGAAGCTTCAGCTGGATGCATTTCCTGCAGCTATAGTCTTCAGTGACACTGGAGGTCTCCCTGCCTTCCCACATCTCACAAGAAGAGCATTCAATTATCCTGACTGAAATCTCTACTATCCTAGTTGAGTGGATATAAAGATGGGAGGGAGAAAAAAAGCTTAACCTTGAGTTTTTCTTTTTTTTTGTTTTCTGACTAAAGTCTCTCCCCGCTGAGTCGTCAATGAGCTAAAGCCTCAAGATCACAACTCTGACTCTGTCCATTCAGATGACAGCTGCTGTGCCTGTCCATGCCTTCCTTTAATTTGCTCTTATTAATCAATCCCAAGTGCCGATTGGTCGCTGGTCAAAGCTCTTTCTTGCTCTAATGGCCTAGACTTTTGTACTTGGGCAGTGGACCTGATTGAACCTCTCAAAGCTTATAATGGTGAGAGTGGAGAGATCTAATACGAATCTGAGGGACAACTTTTACACCCAGAGGGTGGTCCATATCTGGAATGAACTGCTAGAGGAAGTAGTTGACACAGGCACATTAACAACATTTAAAAGATGCTTGGACATGTGCATGGGTAGGAAGGGTTTAGAGGGCTATAGGCCAAATGTAAGCAAATGGGCTTTAGAAGAGTGGCTTGATCAGTATGGGTAAGTTGGGCCTAAGGGTCTGAAGCTTTGCTGTATGACTCTGACTCTGTGCAGTTAATCACTGAATGGTGATACAAGTGAACTTTGGAGTCTTTGCTGATGTGCTTAAGGCTGTATCCTAGTCTGCGATTTGCATAGTGCCTATTGGTTCCATAATGTATATGTGTGCACTTGTGAGGCAAGTTATGCAGACAGCCTTATTGGGAAATGTATTAACTAGTCAGAAGTATGCAGAGCAGGTGGTAGTTGACATTAATTCTTTACTTTTATTATCTTTTGCTGCCATCAGAGAAGATGCAACCTACAGACTTGTCTTTGTAGGCAAGTTCTTTTCACATCATTTAAGCACTATACCTTAAAGCAGACTGGAAGACCCAGGCTTTGTGGAGCTTTTTCATAGTAGTCTGAGTCATTTAAAAAAAATTGCTCTTTAACACAGATGCTGTTGAAATACTTAAACATACATTAGTATCTACTGTATATATTTAGCAGCAGCTGTCGTAAGACATGAATTTTACTCTTTCATACCTTCACCTTATTTCTGACTTCCAGAAAAGTAACAACAGACATGTGTTATCAAAATGTTCTCCCACTAAATGTTACAAATAAATCAAGTCAAGTTTATTGTCATTTAGCTTTTTACATGTATAATAATATATATAACCATTTAGAAACTAGACATTTCTTTGAACCAGGGTGTTAAGCACAGTAGTATACATAACATGATAACTTATGAAGCTGAGGATGAAATCTGCAGATGAATCACTCATAAATAGCAAACTAAATGCATTAATATTAAATATTGTAAGGTATGGGACAGTGACCAGTGACACTTTGACTATGATGTGGCAAGGAGCTCAGAGGTCTAATGACCTGGGGGAAGAAACTGTTTCTCATTCTAACCTTATTGTTAATCCCATTTTGGTTGCTGTTGAGGGTGGGAGGGTTGTCTTGACAGAGGACCACCATGACAGTCGGGTCTCTGGCACTGAGCCAGGTTCGGTGGTGCAAAAGGGAAAGAGGAAGATGAGGAATGTGGTAGTCATAGGGGATTCCATAGTGTGGGGAACAGACAGGAGGTTCTGTCAGCCTGATATAGATACCCACATGGTGTGTTGCGTCCCAGGTGCCAGGGTGTGGGATGTCTTGGATCGGGTGCAGAGTATTCTGAAGGGAGAGCTTGAACAGCCAGAAATCTTGGTACACGTTGATATTAATGACATGGGTAGAAAAAGGGAGGAGGTCCTGAAGAGAGAATTTGGGAAGTTGGGTAGGAAGCTGAAAAGCAGGACCTCCAGGGTAGTAATCTCAGGATTGCTGCCTGTGCCAAGTGCTAACGAGTGCAAGAATAGCATGATCAGGCATATTAATACATGGCTGAGAGACTGGCATTACTTCCGGGCACCTAGGGGCGACTCTAGCAGCAGTACTGTCAATGGATATTCTCGTTTCGGACAAATACAGCTAAAAAGCACAACTGCTTCCAAAGTCAATACAGTCAACAAAGATGTCTTAATGCGTTTAAACAAACTATGACTGTTTAAAATTGATGAATACAACTCTGATTGTGGACGGAAGCGCCCACGGAGGAAGCATTGCTGCAGATCGAGGTTACAAGTGCATTTAAGGAAACAGGGTTGTAACCTCCCAATGCTGACTATCTTGCTGGCAAATGTGTAGTCTCTGGTGAATAAAATCAATGATCTCAGAAATAGGGTGCTAAATCAGATGGACATTAGGACCGCATGCGTCTTTTGTTTCATGGAATCCTGGTTAACACCTTCCGTACCAGATGCAGCGATTCAGATCAACGGGTTTACTATACACCGTCAGGATAGATCTATATAGTCTCTCAAAAGCAGAGGTGGAGGAGTATGCCTCATGATCAACTCTTTTTGGTGCACAAATATATCAGTGCTGTCCCAATTCTGCTCACCAGATCTGGAGTATCTGGCAGTTAAGTGCCATTCTTTTTAGCTACCATGGGAGTTCTCTGGGGTCATTTTGGTAGCAGTATACGTTTCACCTCAGGCTACTGTCAGTTAATGATCTGAGCAATGGGATCAACATGCACGAAACAGTGCATCCTAACGCCTTCACCATTGTTTTGGGAGATTTTAACCAGGCCAGTCTGAAAAAAAATCATGACTTGCAATACCAGAGGAAAGGGAGGTTGGCCCACAAATAGAGAGAGAGCTTGGAGACAGTGCGAAAAGAAGGATAGGCAGGTGATAGAGAAGGGATGCACTCAGACCAGTGGTTTGAGATGCGGCTGTTTTAATGTAAGGAATATTATGAACAAAGTGGATGAGCTTAGAGTGTGGATCAGCACTTGGAGCTATGATGTTGTGGCCATTACAGAGGCTTGGATGGTGCAGGGACAAGATTGGCTACTTTAAGTGCCAGGCTTTAGTTGTTTCAGAAAGGACAGGGAGGGAGGCAAAAGAGGTGAGTGTGTGGCACTGCTGATCAGGGATTATGTCACAGCTGCAGAAAAGGAGGAAGTCATGGAGGGGTCGTCGACGGTGTCTCTGTGAGTGGAAGTTAGGAATAGGAAAGGGTCAATAATTCTACTGGGTGTTTTTTATAGACCACCCAATAGTAACAGGGACATCAAAAAGCAGATAGGAAGACAAATTCTGGAAAGGTGTAATAATAACAGGGTTGTGGTGGGAGATTTTAATTTCCCAAATACTAATTGGCATCTCCCTAGAGCAAGGAGTTTAGATGGGGTGCAGATTTTTAGGTGTGTTCAGGAAGTTTTCTTGACCCAATATGTAGATAAGCCTACAAGAGGAGAGGCTGTACTTGATCTGGTATTGGGAATTGAACCTGGTCAGGTGTCAGGTCTCTCAGTGGGAGAGCATTTTGGAGAAAGTGATCACAATTCTATCTCCTTTACCATAGCAATGGAGAGGGATAGGAACAGACAAGTTAGGAAAGCGTTTAATTGGAGTAAGGGGAAATATGAAGCTATCAGGCAGGAACTTGGAAGCATAAATTGGGAACAGATGTTCTCAGGGAAATGTATGGAAGAAATGTGGCAAATGTTCAGGGGATACTTGTGTGGTATTCTGCATAGGTACGTTCCAATGAGACAGGAAAAGGATGGTAGGGTTCAGGAGCTGTGGTGTACAAATCTAGTCAAGAAGAAAAGAAGAGCTTATGAAAGTTTCCAAAAAATTAGGTAATGATAGAGTTCTAGAAGATTGTAAGGCTAGCAGGAAGGAGCTTAAGAATGAAATTCGGAGAGCGATAAGGGGCCATGAGAAGAAGACCTTGGTGGACAGGATTAAGGAAAACCCTAAGGCATTCTACAAGTATGTGAAGGGCGAGAGGATAAGATGTGAGAGAACAATCAAGTGTGATAGTGGTAAAGTGAAAAGGAGATAGCGGAGGTACTTAATGAATTAAAGGATCTTGGTGATTGTAGGGCTAACTTGCAGCAGACTGAAAAGCTTAAGGATGTAGATATTAAGGAAGAGGATGTGCTGGAGCTTTTGGAAAGCATCAAGTTGGATAAGTCACCAGAACCGGATGGGGTGTACCCCAGGCTACTGTAGGAGCGAGGGAAGAGATTGCTGTACCTCTGACAATGATCTTTGCATTATAAATGAGGACAGGAGAGGTTCCGGAGGATTGGAGGGTTGCGGATATTGTTCTCTTATTCAAGAAAGGGAGTAGAGATAACCCAGAAAATTATAGGCCAATGAGTCTTACTTCAGTGGTTGGCAAGTTGATGGATAAGATCCTGAGAGGCAGGATTTATGAACATCTGGAGAGGCATAACATGATTAGGAATAGTCAGCATGGCTTTGTCAAAGGCTGGTTGTGCCTTACGAGCCTGATTGAGTTTTTTGAGGATGTGACTAAACACTCTTGATGAAGGTAGAGCCATAGATGTAGTGTATATTGATTTCAGCAAGGCATTTGATAAGGTACCCCATACAAGGCTTATTGAGAAAGTAAGGAGGAATGTGATTGAAGGGGACTTTGCTTTGTGGATCCAGAACTGGTTTGCCCACAGAAGTCAAAGAGTGGTTGTAGATGGGTCATATTCTGCATGGAGGTCGGTGACCAGTGGTGTCAGTTTTGGGACCCCTATTCTTTGTGATTTTTATAAATGACCTGGATGAGGAAGTGAAGGGATGGGTAAGTAAATTTGCAAATCACACAGAAGTTAGGGGTGTTGTGGATAGTGTGGAGTGCTGTCAGAGGTTACAGTGGGACATCCATAGGATGCAAAACTGGGCTGAGAAGATGGCAGATGGAGTTCAACCCAGGTAAGTGTGAGGTGGTTCATTTTGGTAGGTCAAATATGATGGCAGAATATAGCATTAATGGTAAGACTCTTGGCTGTGTGGAGGAGAGGGTGCAGAAGAGATTTACAAGGATGTGGCCTGGGATTGGGGAGCATGCTTTATGAGAATAGGTTGAGTGAACTCGGCCCTTTCTCCTTGGGGCACTTACTCAATGTCAGCAAGACCAAGGAGTTGATTATTGACTGTAGGAGAAGGAAACCAGAGGTCTATGAGCCAGTTCTTGTCAGGATCAGAGGTGGAGAGAGTCAGCAACTTTAAATTCCTTGGTGTTATTATTTTGGATGACCTGTTCTGGGCCCAACATGTAAGTTCAATAACGAAGAAAGTACAGCACCATCTCTACTTCTTTAGGAGTTTGTAGAGATTCAGCAGAATATTAATGGCAAGACACTTGGCAATGTGGAGGATCAGTGAGATCTAAGGGTCCATGTCCATAGGCCACTCAAAGCTGCTGCGCAGGTTGACAGTGTTGTTAAGAAGGCCTTCATCAACCATGGGATTGCATTCAAGAGCCGTGAGGTAATGTTAAAGCTATATAAGACCTTAGTTAGACCCCACTTGGAGAACTGTGTTCAGTTCTGGTCACCTCACTACAGGAAGGATGTGGATACTATAGAGAGAGTGCAGAGGAGATTTATAAGGAATTTACCTGGATTGGGGAGCATGCTTTATGAGAATAGGTTGAGTGAACTTAGCCTTTTTTCCTTGGAGCGACAGAGTATGAGAGGTGACTTGATAGAGGTGTACAAGATAATGAGAGGTATTGATCATGTGGATAGTCAGAGGCTTCTGAAATGGCTATCACGACTAGGCATAGTTTTAAAGTGCTTGGAAGTAGGTACAGAGGAGATATCAGTTTTTTACGCAGAGAGTGGTGAGTGCATGGAATGGGCTGCTGGTGGCGGTGGTGGAGGCAGAAATGATAGGGTGTTTTAAAAGACTCCTGGATAGGTACATGGAGTTCAGAAAAATAGAGGGCCATGGGTAAGCCTAGGTAGTTTTAAGGTAAGGACATGTTTAGCACAGCTTTGTGGGCCGAAGGGCCTACATTGTGCTGTAGGTTTTCTGTGTTTCTATCAAACAACACACTGGACCACCATCAAGAATGCCTAACGTGCTATTCCCCACCCTCACTTCGGGAAATCTGATCACCTGGCTGTACTTCTACTCCCTGAGTAAAGGCAGAGACTGAAGACTGCAGCACCAGTAGCGAGGACCAAGAAGGTATGGACAAGGGAAGCACAGGAGCGCCTACAGGACTGCTTTGAATTGGTGGAGTGGACTGGATCTTCTAACCTGGATGAGTATGCTGCAGTTGTTACTGACTTCATTAAAACCTACCAGAAAACTAGGTCTGATTTGCCAAGGGTATTTCAAGAGCAAAGAGACAATTTTGAACAAGGTTGGAGGCAACTTTGGATGCACAACAACTGTGGCATTGTTTGCAAGACATTACTTCCTACAAAGCAAAACTTAATAGCATGAGAGGCTGATGTTAGGCTGTCTTTAAAGAGAGTGAACCCTCGTAAAGTGGAAAGTCCTGATGGAGTACCTGGAAGGCTCTGAAAACCTGTGCCAACCAACTGGTGGGAGTATTTAAGGACACTTTCAACCTTTCACTGCTATGGGCAGAAGTTCCGACTTGCTTCAAAATGGCACCAATTATACCAGTACCTAAGAAGAAGAAGAACGTGAGCTCCCATAATGACTAACGCCCGGTAGCACTCACATCGACAGGGATGAAATGCTTTGAGAGATTGGTCGTGACTAGACTGAATTCCTGCCTCAGCAGTGTCCTGGACCTGTTGCAATTTCCCTATCGCCACAATAGGTCAATGGCAGATACAATCTCAGTGGCTCTCCACACAGCTTAGACCACCTGGGCAACACAAACATCTATGGCAGGATGCCGTTCATTGATTATAGCTCAGCATTTAATACCATTATTCCCACAATCCTGATTGAGAAGTTGCAGAACCTGGGCCTCTGTACCTCTCTCTGAAATTGGAACCCCAACTTCCTAACCGGAAGAGCACAATCTCTGCAGATAGTTGATAACATCTCCTTGCTGACAATCAACACTCAGGGGTGTGTGCTTAGCCCACTGCATTACTCACAATATACCCATGACTGTGTGGCTAAGCATAGCTCAAATACCATCTATAAATTTGCAGATGATATAACCGTTGTTGGTAGAAGTTCAGCTGGTGACGAGATATGCCAACTAGTGGAGTGGTGCAACAACAACCTAGCACTCAATGCCAGTAAGATGAAAGAGCTGATTGTGGACTTCCAGAAGGATAAAACAAAGGAACACATACCAATCCTCATAGAGGGGCCAGAAGTGGAAAGAGCAAGCTGTTTCAAGTTACTGGATGTCAGGATTTCTGAGGATCTAACCTGGTCTCAACGTATCGATGTAGTCATAAAGAAAGCAAGACAGCTGCTAAAATTTATTATAAGTTTGAAGAGATTTGGTATGTCAACGAATAAGCTCAAAAACTTCTATAGCTGTACTGTGGAGAGCATTCTGACAGGCTGCATCACTGTTTGGTATGGGTGGGGTGGGGGGGTGGTGTCTGCTGCACAGGACCAAAAGAAGCTGCAGAGGGTTGTAAATTTAATTGGCTCCATCTTGGGTACTAGCCTACAAAATACCCAGGACATCTTCAAGGAGCAGTGTCTCAGAAAGGCAGTGTCCATTATTAAGGACCTTCAGCACCCAGGGCATGCCCTCTTCTCAATGTTACCATCAGGTAGGAGGGTACAGAAGCCTGAAGGCATACACTCAGCGATTCAGGAACAGCTTCCTCCCCTCTGCCATCGGATTCCTAAATGGACATTGAACCTTGGACACTACTTCACTTTTTATTAATACATAGTGTTTCTGTGTTTTTACACAATTTTTAATCTATTCAGTATACGTATACTGTATAAAGTATACTGAATGTTTTATATGATTATTGTTACTATTATTTTATCTTTTTTCTTCTTTTTTATGTATTGCATTGAACTGCTGCTGCTAAGTTAACAAATTTCACATCACATGCCAGTGATAATAAACCTGATGCTGGTGTAGGGGGCAGGGCTTCAGATTCATGGATCATTGGGGCTTCTTCTGGGGGCAATACGACCTGTACAAAAAGGACGGGTTACACCTGGATACAAGGGGTTCCAATATCCTAGCAGGCAGGTTTAATAGAGCTGTTAGGGAAGGTTTAAACTAATTTGGCAGGGGGATAGGAACTGGAGTGATAGTATTGTCTATAGGCTTCTAAATAGCAGCCGGGATGTGGATTACAAATTACAGTAGGAGATAAAAAAGGAGTGTCAGAAGGGCAATGTCGCTATAATTGTTGGAGATTTTAATATGAAAGTGGATTGGGAAAACCAGGCCAGTACTAGACCTTGAGAGAGAATTTGTAGAATATCTGAGGGGTGGCTTTTTTGAACAACTTGTTGAGCCCACTAGAGGATCGGCTGTGCTGGATTGGGTGTTGTGCAATGATCTGGAGGTGATAAGAGAGCTTCAGTTTTAAGGAACCCTAAGGGAACAGTGATCACAATATGATTGAGTTCTCTTTGAAATTTGAGAAGGAGAAGCTAAAATCCAATGTCTCAGTATTTCAGTGGAATAAAGGAAATTACAATGGATGAGAGGGGAACTGGCCAAAGTTGTCTGGAAAGGGAAGCAGGAAGGACAGCAGAGTAGCAATGCCTGGAGTTTCTAAGAAAAATGAGGGAAGTGCAAGACAGATATATTCCAAATAAAAATAAATTTTTGAATGTTATTAGGACACTACCTTAGCTGACAAGTGAAGTCAGAGCCAAAGTAAAAGAGAGGGCATACAACGAAGCCAAAGCTAGTGGGAAGGTAGAGGATTGGGAAGCTTTTAAAAACTTGCAGAAGGAAACTAAGAAGGTCATTAGGAAGGAAAAGATCAATTATGAAAGGAAGCTAGTGACTAATATCAAAGAAGATACTGAAAGCTTTTTAAAAATATATCAAGGGTAAAAGAGAGTTGAGAGGAGATATAGGACCAGTAGAAAATGATGCTGGAGTTATTGTAACGAGAGATGCAGAGGAACTGAATGCATATTTTGCATCAGACTTCACAGTGAAAGACATCTGCAGAACACTGGACATTCATGAGTGTCAGGGAAGTGAAGTATGTGTAGTGAAAATTACAACTGAGAAGGTGCTCAGGAAGCTTAATGGTCTAATGGCGGATAAATCTCCTGGACCTGATGGAATGCACCCTTGGGTTCTGAAGGAAGTAGCTGTAGGTACATGACAAGATAGGCCAAAGCCAGCGTGGTTTCCTGTAAGGAAAATCCTGTCTGAATAATCTGCAATTTTTTGAGGAAGTTACAAGCAGGGTAGACAAAGAAGATGTAGTAGATGTGGTATACTTGGATTTTCAGAAGGCCTTTGACAAGGTGCTGCACATGAGGCTGCTTAGCAAGATAAGACCCCATGAAATTACAGGGGAGTTACTAGCATGGGTATAGCTTTGGCTGATCGGCAGAAAACAGAGAGTGGAAATAAAGGGATCCCATTCTGGCTGGCTGCCGGTTACCACCATGGAGGTCGGTGTTGGGACCACTGCTTTTTACAATGTACGTTAATGTTTTGGACAAAGTGATTAATGGATTTGTGGCTAAATTTGCTGATGACATAAAGATAGGTGGAGGAGCAGGTAGTGTTGTGGAAACAGAGATCCTTTAGAGAGATTTAGATAGTTTAGAGGAATGGGCAAAAAAGTGGTGAATGAAATACAGTGTTGGAAAATGTATGGTTATGCACTTCGGTTGAAGAAATAAATGGGTAGACTATTATTTTGATGGAGAAGGAGCTCAAAATGCAGAGATGCAAAGGGACTTGGGAGTCCTTGTGCAGGATACCTTAAAGGTTAATCTCCAGGTTGAGTCAGTGGTGAAGAAGGTGAATGCAACGTTGGCATTTATTTCTAGAAGTATAGAATATAAGAGCAGGGATGTGATGTTGAGGCTCTATAAGACACTCCTGAGACCACCTTGGAGTATTGTGTGCAGTTTTGGGCTCCTTATTTTAGAAAGGATTTACTGACGTTGGAGAGGGTTCAGAGAAGATTCATGAGAATGATTCCAGGAATGAAATGATTACAGTATGAGGAACATCTGTCAACTCTTGGGTGGTATTCCCTGGAGTCAGGAGAATGAGTGGGGATCTCATAGAAACATTCTGAGTGTTAAAAGACTTGAACAGATGAGATATGGTAAAATTATTTCCTATGGTAGGGGATTCTAGGATAAGGGCACAACTTTAGGTTTGAAGGATGTCCATTTAGAACAGAGATGCAGAGAAATTACTTTAATCAGAGGGTGGTAAATCTGTGGAATTTGTTGTCACAGGTGGCAGTGGAGGCTAAGCCATTGGATGTATTTAAGGCAGAGATAGGTAGGTTCTTGATAGCCAGGGCATCAAAGGGTGTGGGGAGAAGGCAGGGGACTGGGATAACTGGAAAAATTGGAGCAGCCCATGATTGAATGGTGGAGCAGATTCAATGGGCTGAATAGCCAACTTCTGCTCCTGTATCTTATGGTATACATTGCTCCTGATGAATGTCCCCAGTGGATGGTAGGGAGACTCCTATGATCCTTTCTGCCATTCTCACAGTCCTCTGTAGGGACTTCTGGCCTGATGCTCGACTGCTCCCATACCAGGTGAAGAGGTAACTCGTCAGGATGCTTTCAATGATGCTCCTTTAAAACACAGTTAAGATGGTGGGGCGAGGAGCTTAGCTTGCCTCAATCTTAGGAAGTGGAGGTGCTGTTGTTTTATTAGAAGTTTGAGAAAAAGCAGGATCTCCCAGTGGATCCCAATTTTAATTCCACTTATTATTCCCATTCTGATATGTCAATCCATGGCCTCTTCCACTGTCATGATGAGGCCACACCTAGGTTGGAGGAACAGCACCTTGCATTTGGTTTGGGTGGCCTCCAAGCTGATGGCATGAATATTGATTTCTCAAACTTTCGTTAATACCCTCACCCCATTCCTTCACTATTTCCCTTCCCCTTTTCCCTCTGTCACCTTACCTCCTTGCCCACCCATTGCTTCCACCTGGTGCTCCTTCCCCCTTTTCTTTCTTCCATGGCCTCTGTCTCATTCTCCAATCAACCTCTCAGCTCTTTACTTCAGCCTTACTCCTCCAACTTTCACCTATCTTCTTGTGTTTTTCTCTCTCCTCTCTCCCCACCTTTTAAATCTACTCCTCAGCTTTTTCTCCAATCCTGCCAAAGGGTTTCAGCCCAAAACATCAACTGTACTCTTTTCCTAGATGCGGCTTGGCCTGCTGAATGCCTCTAGCAGTTTGTGTGTGTTGCTCGGATTTCCAGCGTCTGCAGATTTTCTCTTGTTGGGGAGTGAAACATCGTGGTCACTGAAGTGCAGTGTAGACTTGTAATCTGTAATTCTCTGAATTAGTGGGGGAAGGGGGAGATGCAGCACAATTGTGGTGAACTCCCTAGGTATATAAAACAGTCTTCAGTTCACTAAAATGAACTCAATCATCAGTGAACAATAGGATGCCACTGCTAAAGTATTCATACACCAGTTCTTATTAATGTAATAAATTGACATTGTATTGTAGTATCGCTGATGACCATCTGAAAATTAATTTCTTTCAGTTGTAAATTATTTTATGTCTTTCAGGGATTCATCCTCTAGAGTATTTCAATCAATTTGGTCCACTGCAAATGGAGATGGTACTGGATCAGCTTTGAAAAACCAAATTGAAAATTGTAGAACTTCAAATAGTATGGGGATTTCTGAATATTATGAAGAAAACTCTCAGACATTGGCAGAAAAAGGAAATGCCGATGAACTTTATCAAGGATTTCAAAGGTTTAATCTTTCAGAACCATGGATTTCCATGCTCAATAAAGATACTGACCTGTGCGATTCTCAAGCTAGTAATGTCACGTCTGTAGTGAGAAATGACACTGTGCCTCAAAAAGAAGAGTTTTCCTTGCAGTCCAAGGAATTTGATTGCTGCTTACAAAATTATGAGCATGTTGAGAGGGGAGTTTCCAATTTTAATATACGTAGCTTCCATAATAATATGAACACATGCAAAGAACACTACAAAATTGACCAATTTAGAGAGAATAAAGCTGGAGCATTTGGGATCAAAGATTGTACCCGGAATTCAGAAAATATATACAATTCACGTGTTGGTGATACGTGGGGCAAAGTGTTGCAGGAGAAACAATTAATTCAAAAAGGACATGAAGATTTCAGTGCCAGTTCTTTGAAGAAAAACTCTTATGTTTCACAAATGGATTTCCATAGCTTGCAGTTTCCCAAGAAGAATGGCTTTATTGCTGATATCAATAGAAAACCTGTTTTTGACTTTCCAAAGCATCGGAACCATGCTCGTATGTTTCGAGACAGTTTTGAGAATCATTGTGAAAAGTTGAATCAGAGTTATTTAGATGGTCTTGCTAGGTCATCTGAATATATTAATTTGACAAAGATTATGCCACATAGGAGTGAATATGGCCCCTATTCTTCCCAAAGCAACCTGCTATGGTCTGATAACAACCCCACTGGTGAACCTAGTCCTGTGTTTAAGAAAGATGGCAACATTATTACAACAACTTCAGAAACATCAATAATATCTGCTGTAAGTAGCAGGTCTCCAACACAGTTGCCAATATCTGGTGTTTTTCAACCTAATTATTATCATCCAGCAGCTCCAGTGGAAACCTTAAGGCAAGATGAATGTCCTAGGTTTTCTAGTGGTAATATCAGTGAATGGAACTCATCCAATGTTATTGGTAAAATACAAGAGCAAAGTAAAACTGGTACAATACTTAATATTGATTCTTCAGCTGCTAGAGATGATCAACATCAAAAACATTCTCTTGGATTTGGTACCAGTTGGACATCACATCACAATGTTGGTAATGATGAGCCAGTTAAATATTTTAGATATTCAAATAAACATGGATACAATAACAACAGGGATGACAAGGGAGGACGCAAAAAAATATACCCACATCCTTTGAACTCTGGACCTTTTGGACAAAACCACCAACAGTGTAATGGTTACCGCAGACAACATGAGCAAGATAATAGCAATATATCTGATTTCATTAATCATTCTTTCTTACCCACATTCCCATTCATGATGTCTGATTTTAAACAAAATCAGAACTTCTCCCAGTTTGGCCCCCATGGATTTCCTTCAGGTTTCTCTTTTCCTCATTCAACATTTCCATTCCCTGAGCTAATTGACTTTTTTCATTATGATGACTTTAATCATTTACATCCTTTTATAAATGATCTTTTTGGTGGAGATATGACCACACCCTACTTTGGATTTGGATTTCCACCACCATTTTCCAAATACAGACCTATGAAGAATCGTAGTGGCCCAGCAAATGAACTTCACATTCGATTGGAAGAGTGTTATGAACAGTGGCGGGCTTTGGAAAAAGAGAGAAAAAAGGTACATGAGGAGTTAATCGCCTGTATTATTTAACTTTATTTCTTTGTACCTAATAAAATGGCCATTAAATTATTTTCATAGCAATGTAGTCAAAGCGGCTCTATAGTGTTAATTACAAGTGATTCTACAAATAGAGCAAATCTAGAGCAGGATGCAGACAGTGTTAGAGGAACTCAACAGATCAGGCAGCAGCTGTGGATGGATATAAACAGTTGGCATTTCAGGCAGAGGCCCTTCATCAGAACTAGAAAGGAAGGGGGGCAGAAACCAGAATAAGAAAGTGGGTGGTCGGTGAAATGAAGGGAGGGAATGATGGATGGAGGTGGGGGGATGAAACGAGAAGCTAGGTGGTGATAAGTGGAAGAGATCAGGTTTGAAGTAAAAAGAATCCATAGGAGAGGACTGTGGATCATGTGTTATGGGGAAGGAGGAAGGGCACCAGAGGGAGGTAATGGTCAGGTGAGAAGGAATAAGAGAGGAAAAAATTTCTGGAAGCTAGAGAATTGATGTTCATACCATCAAGTTGAAGAGTACCCAGAAGAATACCTCCTCCAACCTGAGAATGGCTTCTTTGTGACTATGGAGGAGGACATGGACTAACATATGGAAAAGGGAAGAAGAATTTAAATGGGTGGCCACTGGGAAATCCCACCTTTTCTGGTGGACAGTGAGAAGATGCTTGTACGAAGTGGTCCCCCAATCAATGTCAGGTGTCACCAATGTAGAGGAGGCCGCACCTGGAGCATTGGATACAGTGGATGACCCCATCGAGTTTCAGGTGAAGTGTAGCCTCACCTGGAAGGACTGTTTTGGGGCCCAAATGATGGTGAGAGAGTAAGTGTAGGGACAGGTTTAACACTTTCCTTGCTTGTAGGGATAAGTGCCAGGAGGGTGATCATTGGGGAGGGACGAGAGGACAAAAAAGCCATGTAGACTGATCCTTGCGAAAAACGGAGAGTGGGGGAAGGGAAAATGGTATTTAGTGATAGGATCTCATTGAAGATGGTGGAAATTACAGAGAATGATGTGCTCGATGTCGAGGCTCGTGGTGGTAGGTAAGGAGAAGGGAACTCTGTCTTTGTTATGGTGGTGGGAAGATATATTGAAGGCAGATGTTCAGGAAATGGAGAAGACATGGGTGAGGGTAGCACTAATGGTAGGGTTAGGGAAACTCTGCCCTTTGAAGGATGAGAACATATCAGATAACTTTCCCACAGTGAATGTTAGGCTGACTGATCTGTATTTCCATGGCTTGTCCTTGTAGTTTTCCTTAAATAAAGGTTCATCATTGGTCTTCAGTCTTCTAATATTTCATTTTCTGCTAATGATGATACAAATTTTTCTGTCAGGGCCTCAGCCATTTAATCCCTACCATCCCACAATGTTCTAGGAATCATTCGATCAGACCCTATTTATTTATTCACCTTTGTGTGCTTTAAGACTTGCAGCACCTTTTTTGTAATGTGTTTCAAAGCATCACTGTTTTCTTCACTGAATTCCCTGGCTTCTATGAACTTCTTCTTGTAAATGCAGATGATATTCATTTAAGTCTGCCCATCTCCTGTGACCCCACACATTGAATGCCACATTGATCTATGAAAGGCCCTATTTTCTCCATAGTTTCCCCTTTGCTCTTGATATAGAATCTCTAAGGATTAGCTATTACAAAGCTATCTTGTGTTTTCCCCTTGTAAATGTACCTTTACAAGGAATTCTCTTGATTCTAACAGTTGTGGCTTCACTATAGTAGTTACTTGCAGTTCTTTATTTGTAATTCTCTAATTCATTATCATTGGCAAATTCTACTTTTGTACATTTTTTACTACAAAATTATAATAGGCATATAGGGAAAACAGTAATGATTTCATTTTTTCTCTTTTATTTTTTAACAGACTGAAGCTGAGCTTGCGAGAAATTTTCCTGGAAAGCGAGTGTCCAGTTCAAACAATACTCCTATACCTCGCCTGCCTTCCAATCCTTCAAGAGTAGATCGTTTAATTGTTGATCAGTTACGTGAACAAGCAAGGGTAAGTTTGCTTTTAGTGTTGTTTTTGATTTTTTTTTACCCAAAATGTATGTTATTTTTATTCATTTTCTTCATCTTTAATTGAATATACAGTAGAATTTTAACATTAAATTTACATTTTTTGTCTATATTTAAGCGTATAAAATTATTTAAAATCACTCAGTTAAAATAAGGGTAATAATCATTAAAAAATCCACATAATTTGATGCCTTTGAATTTGACCCAACTCCACGCTGTTATTCAAGAAAAAATGATAAAGCAATCTTTTTTTTGTACCAGAAATATTTATTCTTTCAGGTTAATCTTTCTCATGCAGCACAATTGCATATTGTAGGTTCAAATCTATTAACTGTCCCAGAAGTTTGTTAATAATAAATATTATTTTCAATAGTTTTGTAGTTTATTTTTGTTTTCAAATAACTTTCTTTGACTATGCTATTGATAAGTCATACAGGCTATTCTTAATTTTTTGATAAAATGATTGAGGGTATGAAAAGTTCTAAATCACTTCTTCCCTATTGTTTTGCCATGTTCATCTTTTCATTTTGAAAATAGCACCTCTATGATGCTGTGTTTTTTTATAAATTGTTCTCAAAGAATACTATGTTAATTTGGTCAATTTGTAGCAATGATACTTTCTCCTATCTATCCTGCTTGTTATTTTTATTGAAAGATTAAAATGGGTGAAGCATAGAAACAACAGATGTGTTTCATTGATGAAAAGATGCATTTCAAGATATTATTTTGACTACTTTATCTGCAGGAAGGATTAGAAAATATATAAACACTGTCATTTTTAATCAGTGGTTGAAATGCTAGTAAGATTATTTTGTTGGACCACTCCCCCCACTGAGATTTATACACTGAATCCTTAATTTGATTGCATCAGATATCCTTTATTTATAGTGCCAAATCAAACTAGAGTTTCTAGAAAGTATTGGGACCTAGAGGCAAAAGAAAATAAAATTTAAAAGTAATAGCAAGAATCTGGATAATAGACCGGATGGAACCCACTGCCTGAGTGCTGATTCTACCCTGAACATTGGGTGACCCTGCAGCATCACAGCAGCAGTCCGGGAACAGCGTTGGAATCTGCTGAAAGATACTGAACTTTAAATAAGTTGAGAGACTGTTTCATGGAAAAGAGCACTGCTTTTGGATTAGCACTAGCTTTGTTATGGGGATCATCGCACGCAGGTGTTTCTGGGAAATGGCATGAGGTTTAGGAAGAGCTCAGGAACCTTCTGGAGGAGTTGCCCGATTTGAAAACATAATGGCCTATTAGAGAGTGGAGACTGTGTAGGTTGAATCTGTCTACAAATTCCGGAGAGGCAGCCAGTTTTTTCACCTAATGACTGATGACTAATGGTTAATAGCTAATGACTAATGGTTGATGGAACTATCAAACTGCCGCACTTGCAAAAAATAAAAGGTGGAAAAAGGAAAAGTTGTTTGGTCATTGAGTGGAATCCAGTTACAAAACCTTCGAGTAGACGCATTCAATCTCTTTCAAGTGGGGAAGCTGTATGTGTTCAAAGAAGAAAAAGAAATCCAACTTGACAGTGAAAAAACTGGTTGACCAGGAAAAAGAAATCTGGGAACTTTGAGCTGGAACAGTAGGAGCAATAACCTGGAATCCTGAAAAAGGAAGAAAATCAAGGTAAGATAAAACAACATCAAAGCATCATTAAAATGTTGTACTTGCCTTCTCACCTGTGAACAGCCTGCAGAGGAAATCAAACATGGCTGATTAAACTATTGGGAAATCAGCTGAGCAACTTAAGTTGAGCGAATGACAGCAAAAAGATTATTTTCTCGTCTAGCCAACAGTATTACCAGGACCTGTGAAGACACGTCTGAAGAGGAGCTCAGAGTCAGTTTCAATAAACTCACAATAGAAGCCGAGAAAGTCATGGAAGCCAATGATGATGTGGAGGCCGGATTCATTGCAGAACTGGAGGCGGAGCTGAATACAGAGGAAGTAATAGTGTTAACTGAACAGCAAAAAACCAACCTGACAAAGACGGCAACTGAGTGTGAGTTGAAACTGAAGGAGGTCAGAAGCCTAATCCAGGAGACTCTTTGGACCAACTTTTGAAATGTTGTATTGTTCACAGCACTACAAGCAGCA
Organism: Hypanus sabinus; assembly: GCF_030144855.1. Classification (NCBI taxonomy): domain Eukaryota; kingdom Metazoa; phylum Chordata; class Chondrichthyes; order Myliobatiformes; family Dasyatidae; genus Hypanus; species Hypanus sabinus. The sequence goes on from NC_082711.1 coordinate 15,780,797, forward strand.
GAGGATGAATGTAAAAACGTCACTGCTGTACAACCCAATGGCAACCAGGAGGCATATGATTTCATGCTTAACCACCTGCAAGGACTGGTAAAGATAGTGAAGGAGGTGCATGGTCAGTGAAAACGATGGATCCCGCCAGGGGATCAGAAGGAGCTTCAGAGTCACCTAAAAGGGTGACTCCACATCCCCAAGTTGGTTTCCAAGAAGGCCCTCTACATACAGGCAAGGAGAAGGGAGGATGCTGAAAGACTAACACCGACGGCATTGGGCTTTTCTTCCAATTTTCCCACACCAGCCATCAGATTGAAACCAACGGCCCTCCCCAAGTTTACTGGCAGCAAACATGATTGTCACAGGTGGAGAAAGGACTAGGAAGCACTCCAGAGGCAGGGAGAGCTGACTGTTTCAAGAGAAGTGAAAAAGGTCCAACTACTGAACAGTCTTGACGACAAAATCATAACAGACCTTCGCCTCACTACTTATAACACTGTAGCTGACATCTTACATGTTCCAGAAAACCACTGTGGAAATCAAACGTGCATTGCTATTGAAATAGTGAAAGAGTTACAGAAAATGCCAGCTGTCAGAAATCATCAGTTGAAGAAAATCGTGGAATTAATTCAAGCTGTGGAGAAGGCACTTCAAGACTTGAGTGACCTTGGAGACACGGGTGTTATCAAAAATCCGCTGGTAACAAAATCAATTGAAAGTAAACTTCCAGAAACTCTTCAAAAGGAATGGCTGGTCTATGTCACTGACAGGAGAAATGCTGTGGCACCAGATAATCGGTTTGACAGTCTCTTTGAATTCCTCAGAAGGCACGAGAGCATATATGAACAGCTTAAGCAACTGAGGGATGAAGCACCCAGTAGAAGAGAAACCAGGGCTGAACCGAGACATGCCAGAACCAAGTTTACCAAGTCAGGCGACGACCATGCAGGGTGTGTAGTCTATGGTGATGGAAGGCAGAAAAGGAAGCTCTACTTTTGCAAACAGTTTTGAGCATTAAAGCTACTAGAGAAAAAGGCTGCAGTAAGAAAATTGCGGGTATGCAAGAGGTGTCTCGAGGTTCATGAAGACAGTTCATACTGCAACCCCGCCTACCTGTGTAAAAACCAAGACTACAAGGATGAGCATACTCCTGAGCATCATTACTATCTGTGACCCAATGCTGAAATAAAGAAAAGTAGTGCAGGTCAGAAAAAGAGCAGATTTGGTCCAGAGGAAGATAAAGGCAGGAAGAAATATACAGAGGATCAAGAGGAGTTCTTCAGCAAACTTTCACTGGAATTGGCCAAACAATGTCGTGATGTGTTTTCAAACACTGCATCCAGAGCTTTTAGCACTGTGAAAGATGAACTGGGCCTTCTGGTGGAAAGTGGGTTGCAAGAGGTGCCAGTGATTATGATGCTTTTCAAGGTCACAGCTAATGCTGGGCAAAAAAATCAGGATGTTAATTGACTTGGCTTCAAACACCAATTATATAACCCACAAGGCTGCAAACAGACTGAACCTCAGAAGTGAGGAAATCGCTCTTGTCATCCATGGAGTTGGGGGGAGGGGATGAAAGTTCAGGTGGAGACAAAGCAGTACCTTCTACAGATCAGAGTAAACACTCCCAAGGGCACTCTCAAATCACACCAATTGGTTGTTATGGACTAGATAGCATTGCAAATGTCCACAGATATGTGACACCGAAGCAACTGAGAAATTCTTCCCAGACATACCGCTGATGAACTTGTGAGACCCAGAGAAATAAATTTACTCATAAACCATAGAGCAGGTCAGCTAGCGCCTCAGAGAATCAGAGCTGTTGGAGACCTCGTGCTGTGGGACAGACCACTGGGGAAGACGGTCGGAGGAGCACATCCTGATCTCTTTGAGGAGCTGTCTGTGTTGACCCGCATGTCCAAGACACATTTTGCAAGGTCAATAAGAGTGGCTGCTGTAAGATACAAGGAGCTCACCAGCAGAGTCCCAAAGCAACTTGCACCAAACAGACAGGATGGCATCAAGCTCCAGGAGTCAGGTACTTCAGTCATCAACTGGGACTTCCTAGAATAGTGGAAGTGGGATAGTATTGGTGCAGCATGTGAGTCAAAATGTGGGGGTTGCTGCTGCGGAAACTGTCAGCCAGGCGGCAAAGGAATGACTCTTGCTGAAGAGAGGGAACTTGAAGTTGTAAGAAGAGGCCTCACCTATGTCACAGGTGACCACCATAGCAAGGAACCACATTGGCACGCCAGATATGTTTGGTTAGAAGATCCAGCTTCCTTGCCAAACAATAAAAGAACAGTCGAGGCTACGTTTCTCAGGACAGAAAAGCAACTAGCCAAAGAACCCGAATGGAAAGCTGCCTACACTGCTCAAGTGCATGACATGGTCAGTCGAAGGGCTGCAATGAAATTGTCCAAAAACATGGTCATCAACTGGAATGGGCCAGTCTGGTACGTGAGTCACCTTATTGCTCTGAACCTGCACTCTGTCACAACCCCAGTGAGACTCATGTGGAACAGCAGCCAAAAGTTCAGAGGTGTGAGCTTGAACAACCTGCTAATGAAAGGTACAGATGTCCTCAACCAGATTCGCACTGTCCTACTTAGATTCAGGGGTGGAGTATACGCTGCTATGGGTGACATAAAAATGATGTACAATTCGGTTTGGTTGGAAGACCAAGAAGTGCACCTGCATAGATTCCTCTGGCGAGACTCCAAGGACAAGAAGCTGGGGGAATATGCAATCACAAGAGTGACCATCAGAGATTAATCAGCAGGATGCATTGCGCAGCTAGCAATGCGTGAAACTGCTAACCTCCCTCCTTTCACCCACCTCGAAGAGGAGCAACAGGTTCTCTAACATGACAACTACGTTGATGGCATTCTCACATCCCACAACAACCTTGACCGGCTGAAATCCATCACAGCAAATGTGGAGCAGATCCTGAAGGCTGGAGGTTTTGAGCTCAAGCCTTGGGTCTTTTCCGGGCAAAATGGGAGGAAAGAGTGCAGTGACAAGCTGGAGAAGTCCAAGGCAGAAACCATGGTCTTGCCAAACCAAATACGTGATAATGACAACAAGGCACTTGGCCTGGGCTACATTGTAGAAGAAGACAAGCTCTATGTCATGATTGCAATCAATTTCTTGAAGAGAAGGAAATAAAATGAGACTTGATGGAAGCGAGCACACCTATGGAGCAGTGATGTACCTAAGGTGGAACTCGGACCAGGGCTCAGTTGTCAGGCTGGAGGAGTCTAAAGCCAAATTAACTCCCTTGCATCACAAGGGTGATGCTGTCAAAGCAGAGATGTGTGGAACAGTGTTTGCCTCACAGCTGAGAAAGTACTTTGAGCCGCATAGCCGAATCCAAGTTGGGAGGGAACCATTTCGTTGATAGCCAAACAGTCCTTGGTGCAGTACAGCGAGAAAGCTGTGGCTATCAAACATTCTTTGCAAATAGGATCAGAGAGATTCAAAACAGCACAGGGATCCAGGACTGGCGGTGGATTCCTGGTCCGCAAGATATTGCTGATGTAATCACCAGAGGAGCCAGCCCTCAAGACCTGGATGGAGACTCAGGAGTGGCAAAATGGGCCAAAGTTTTTGAGTGAATGAGTGGCTGATGAAATCAGCCAAAGGACTAGCAGCCACTGCCAGGGAAAGCATCAACAAGTTGCAAAAGAAGGCATTTGTTGCTGCTTTGACAAGGGCCAAGGCAAAGAAACAAGAACCAGCACAGAAACAGTATCAGGTCAAAACAGAACAATGGAGACCACCTGCAGTGTCAGCCATCCAAAGCCTTGTGGACATCAAGCGGTTCAGTGTTCTAACTCAACTAGTCAAAACAGTTGCAAGGGTCTGGAGAGCAGCAAAAAAGTTCATTGGACAAAATCAGGCCGCGGACAGTCCAAAATGGGAGGCAGTTTCTTTGGCAGGAGTATCTCAGTAAGGGAACGAGAAGATGTTCTAAGACAATTTTCTAGCTGCACAAGAGGGCGCAACCTTCCCAAGCACCACGACAGACAGGCTGGTAGTCTACAAAAACCAAGACTCTGGGCTGTTGGTTTGCGGTGGCTGAGTGTAAATCTTCAAAGAAGATCAAGTTGGTGTCCTCATCTTACCCTATGATGCCTGGGTGTCCACACTATTAACTCAGAAGGCCCACAATGAGAGTCATGACGGAGTGGCCGGAACCTTGCTCAAGATGAGAAGAAAGGCATGGGTCATAAGGGGAAGGAAAATTGCCCAAAAAGTTGTCAACGGCTGCATGCTCTGCAGGACGGCAAAAGCAAGGAAGTGTCATCAAGTAATGGGTGACTTGCTGCCAGAAAGAACTGAACCTGCTGCACCATTCCATTTCACAACGGTGGACCTCTTCGGACCCTACCAATTAAAAGATGATGTCAAGAAAAGAGTAACACTGAAAGACTGGGGAGTGGTCTTTTGCTGCATGGTCAGCAGAGCCATCCTCACAGAGTTGGTGAACACCCTATCAACCGAAGGATTCCTGATGGCCTATCAAAGGTTCACAGCAATCAGGGGACATCCAAGAAAGATCTGGTCAGATCCAGGCACCAATTTCATTGGAGCAAAACCAGTCTTGGAGGAGCTGTACAGATTCTTGGACGACCTGAACGAAGCAGCCTCGCAGGATACTGTGGCAAAAAATAGAATGGAGTGGATGTGGAAAATCCATCTGCCTGATTCTCCACACAGGAATGGTGCTGCAGAAGCTGCTGTAAGCATTGTGAAGAGTCTTGGAAGGAGTCTGGGCTCAGTTACAGTGAGTTCCAGACAACTCTTCACAGAGCAGCCAACCTTGTCGATGAGCACCCAGTTGACACCAGGTTACAGAGCCGGGAAGACTGTATTCAGTATATTACCCCTAACACTCTTCTACTCGGTCGAGCATCTCAAAGCAGGGATTTAAAAACCTTTGACTTTTCCACCTCCCCTACAAAAAACTCTGAGCAATTCAGTCAGAGATGACCAAGTTCTGGAGGTGCTGGAACCAACTTGCTGGTCCTAATTTGTTTGTCAGGAGCAAGTAGCATACTGCACAGAGAAACATCACAGTTGGGGACATCGTCTGGTTATACGACCAAAATGCACTCAGAGGACATTTCAAGCTTGACAGAGTCGTCAAGACTAATCCAGACAGCAAAGGCAACGTGAGGGATGTCAATGTCAGGATCTTCCCAAGCTACAGTGTTCCTGTGACAAAAGCTCTGAAAGTAACAGCAGGGCATCCAATCTCTCATGGGGGGAAAAAGACAGGATCCAAGCCACCATCCTTCTCAGGCGGCAGGTTGTCTTACTACTTGCTGAGGAACAGATGGAAAGTCAAGTCAACCATATATCGTGAGGACACCGAACTGGGACCACCAAGTTTGCCTTTGAAGCTGGCGATCTCCCCAGCGTTTCCATGGGAAGATCGAGTGGGAGGTGTCAAGTCAAACTAGAGTTTCTAGAAAGTATTGGGACCTGGAGGCAAAAGAAAATAAAATTTAAAAGTAATAGCAAGAATCCGGATAATAGACTGGATGGAACCCACTTCCTGAGTGCTGCTTCTGCCTGGAACATTGGGGGGACCCTGCAGCATCACAGCGGCAGTCCGGGAGCAGTGTTGGAATCTGTGGTAAGATGCTGAACTTTAAATAACGTGAGAGACTGTTTCATGGAAAAGAGCACTGCTGTCACTGCGTTTGGGTTAGTGCTAGCTTTGCCACGGGGATTATCACACGCAGGCAATTCTGGGAAATGGTGCGAGGTTTAAGAAGAGCTCAGGAACCTTCGGGAGGGTTCGCCCGGTTTGAAAGCGATTAGATCTATTAGAATGGTCTCTTAGAGAGTGGAGACTGTGCAGGTCGAATCAATCTCTTTCAAGTGGGGAAGTTGCACATGTTCAAAGAAGAAAAAGATATCCAACTTGACATATAGTCTCATAATTTAAAAAAGTGGTCATTGTAAGCTGGCTGAGCAAAATGAATTGGCATTGGGAGCAGCTTGGAAGAAAGGATCCTCAGTATGAGTTTAAGTAAGATTTCAACCCATTGACTAATTTATGTATTTTCTCATTTATTGTTATCTTAGGGTTTTTGGTTCTCATTATTAATAGATATATGTACAGTAAGACAACTTGTAAATAAGTAAATTGGATTTTTATTAAGATTAATATTTGAATGGACACCATAAGACCAACTTGTAAAACACATAAGACCAAACAAAACTGGTCACACAAGAGTCTGCAAATGCTGGAATCCAGAGCAAAAAACAATGGAGGAACTCCACTAGTTAAGCAGCATCTGTGAATGCAAAGTCCATACATCATAGAACATAGAATAGTACAGCACATTACAAGCCCTTTGGCCCACAATGTTGTGCCAACCCTCAAACCTTGCCTCGCATATAAACCCCCACCTTAAATTCGTCCATATACCTGTCTAGTAGTCTCTTAAACTTCACTAGTGTATCTGCCACCACCACTGACTCAGGCAGTGCATTCCCAGCACCAACCACTCTCTTGAGTGAAAAACTTTCCTCTAATATCCCCCTTGAACTTCCCTCCTCTTACCTTAAAGCCATGTCCTCTTGTACTGAGCAGTGGTGCCCTGGGGAAGAGGCGCTGGCTGTCCACTCTGTCTATTCCTCTTAATATCTTGTACACCTCTATCATGTCTCCTCTCATCTTCTTTCTCTCCAAAGAGTAAAGCCCTAGCTCCCTTAATCTCTGATCATAATCTGTACTTTCTAAACCAGGCAGCATCCTGGTAAATCTACTCTGTACCCTTTCCAATGCTTCCATATCCTTCCTATAGTGAGATGACCAGAATTGGACACAGTACTCCAAGTGTGGCCTAACTAGAGTTTTACAGAGCTGCATCATTACATCGCATCTCTTAAACTCTACCCCTCGACTTATGAAAGCTAACACCCCTTAAACTTTCTTAACTACCCTATCTACCTGTGAGGCAACTTTCAGGGATCTGTGGACATGTACCTCCAGATCCCTCTGCTCCGCCACACTACCAAGTATCCTGCCATTTACTTTGTACTCTGTCTTGGAGTTTGTCCTTCCAAAGTGTACCACCTCACACTTCTCCGGTTTTAACTCCATCTGCCACTTCTCAGCCCACTTCTACATCCTATCAATGTCTCTCTGCAACCTTCAACAATCCTCTACACTATCTACAACACCACCAACTTTTGTGTCGTCTGCAAACTTGCCAACCCACCCTTCTACCCCCACATCCAGGTCGTTAATAAAAATCAGGAAAAGTAGAGGTCCCAGAACAGATCCTTGTGGGACACCATTAGTCACAACCCTCTAATCTGAATGTACTCCCTCCACCACGACCCTCTGCCTTCTGCAGGCAAGCCAATTCTGAATCCACCTGGCCAAACTTCCCTGGATCCCATGCTTTCTGACTTTCTGAATAAGCCTACTGTGTGGAACCTTGTCAAATGCCTTACTAAAATCCATGTAGGTCACATCCACTGCACTACCCTCATTTATATGCCTGGTCACGTCCTCAAAGAACTCTATCAGGCTTGTTAGGCACGATCTGCCTTTCACAAAGCCATGCTGATTGTCCCTGATCAGACCATGATTCTCTAAATGCCCATAAATCCTATCTCTAAGAATCTTTTCCAACAGCTTTCCCACCACAGACGTAAGGCTCATTGGTCTATAATTACCTGGACTATCCCTACTACCTTTTTTGAACAAGAGGACAACATTTGCCTCCTTCCAATCCTCCGGTACCATTCCCGTTGACAACGAGGACATAAAGCTCCTAGACAGAGGCTCAGCAATCTCTTCCCTTGCCTCTTGGAGCAGCCTGGAGAATATTCCGTCAGGGCCTGGGGACTTATCCATCCTAATGTATTTTATCAACTCCAACACCTGCTCTCTCTTAATATGAACATGCTCCAGAACATCAACCTCACTCATATTGTCCTCACTGTCGTCAAGTTCCCTCTCATTGGTGAATACCAAAGAGAAGTATTCATTGAGGACCTCGTTCACTTCCACAGCCTCCAGGCACATCTTCCCACCTTTATCTCTAATTGGCCCTACCCTCATTCCTGTCATTCTCTTGTTCTTCACATAATTGAAGAATGCCTTGAGGTTTTCTTTTACCCTACTCGCCATGGCCTTCTCATGCCCCCTTCTTGCTCTCCTCTTAAGCCCCTTCTTAAGCTCCTTTCTTGCTACCCTATATTCCTCAATAGACCCATTTGATCCTTGCTTCCTAAACCTCATGTAAGCTGCCTTCTTCCACCTGACTAGATTCTCCACCTCACGTGTCACCCATTGTTCCTTCACCCTACCATTCTTTATCTTCCTCACCTGGACAAATTTATCCCTAACATCCTGCAAGAGATCCTTAAACATCGAACACATGTCCATAGCACATTTCCCTGCAAAAACATCATCCCAATTTACACCCGCAAGTTCTAGCCTTATAGCCTCATAATTTGCCCTTCCCCAATTAAATATTTTCCTGGCCTCTCTGATTGTATCCTTTTCCATGATAATGCTAAAGGCCAGGGAGCGGTGATCATTGTCCCCCAGATGCTCACCCACTGCCAGATCTGTGACCTGACCAGGTTCATTACCTATTACTAGATCTAGTATGGCATTCCCCCTAGTCAGCCTGTCAACATACTGTGACAGCAATCTGTCCTGGACACACTTAACAAACTCTGCCCCATCTAAACCCTTGGAACTAATCAGGTGCCAATCAATATTAGGGAAGTTAAAGTCACCCATGATAACAACCCTGTTATTTTTGCACCTTTCCAAAATCTGCCTCCCAATCTGCTCAGTATCTCTGCTGCTACCAGGGGGCCTATAGAATACCCCCAGTAAAGTAACTGCACCCTTCCTGTCCCTGACTTCCACCCATACTGACACAAAAGAGGATCCTGCTACATTACCCACCCTTTCTGTAGCTGTAAAAGTATCCGTGACCAGTAATGCCTCCCCTCCTCCCCTTTCCCCCCTCTCTATCCCTTTTAAAGCACTGAAATCCAGGAATATGGAGAATCCATTCCTGCCCTGATGCCAGCCGAGCCTCTTTAATGGCCACTATATCATAATTCCATGTATGTATCCAAGCTCTCAGTTCATCACCTTTGTTCCTGATGCTTCTTGCATTGAAGTACACACACTTTAGCCTTTCTACCTTACTACCTTTACACCCTTTATTCTGCTTCTCTTTCCTGAAAGCCTCTCTATATGTTAGATCTGGCTTTATTCCATGCACTTCTTTCACTGCTATATCGCTCCGGGTCCCATCCCCCTTGCAAATTAGTTTAAACCCTCCCAAACCATGCTAGCAAACCTACCTGGAAGGATATTGCTCCCCCTCGAGTTCAGGTGCAACACATCCAATCTGTACAGATCTCACCTTCCCCAGAAGAGATCCCAATGATCCTAAAATCTAAAACCCTGCCCCCTGCACCAACTCCTCAGCCATGCACTCAACTGCCATCTCCTCCAATTCTTACCATCACTATCACATAGCACTGGCAGAAATCCTGAGGTCGCCACCCTTGAGGTCCTGTTCTTCAGCCTTCTGCTTAGTTCCCGAAAGTCACACTTCAGGACCTCATCCCTCTTCCTGCCTTATGTCATTGGTACCAACATGTATCATGACTTCTGGTTGCTTTCCCTCTCGTACCAGGATGTCATGCACCTGGTCAGAGACATCCCAGACCCTGGCACCCGGGATGCAACAAACCATGCGGGTGTCCTTCTCACATCCACAAAATCTCCTGTCTGCTCCCCTGACTATAGAGTCTCCAATGACGACAGCTCTCCTCTTCTCATCCCATCCTTCTGCACCACAGGATCCGACTCAGTGCCAGAGGCCCTGCCACCGTGGCTCACACCTGGTCGGTCGTCCTCACCAACAGCATCTAGGACAGTAAACTTATTATTCAGCAGAATGGCTACAGGGGTGCTCTGCACTACCTGTCTACTCACCTTAGCTTTCCCCCTCTGACTGCCACCCAACAACCTACTTCCGGCAGCCTAGGTGTGACTACCTCCCTGTAGCTCTCATCTATGACTGCCTCTTTCTCCGTTATGAGTCGATGGTCATCCAGCTCCTGCTCCAGATTCCTCACGCAGTCTTCCAGATCGCTCAGCCGCAGGCACTTCTGGCAGATGTGACTGCGGGAGAGGGGAGTTCCCCCAAGACTGCCACATCTCACAGGAGAGGCACATCACCATCTCAGGAGGCATTGTAAAGACTAACTGGGAACAAACTCGTCCTCCGCCTCTTCTCGTCAAAGCCTCAAATCTCCACTCCTTCACTGGCTGCTTTTCAGAATTGAGTATGGATGGATGGTAGTGATTATAAAGTGCTGGGCAGCTTAGGGGAAACCTGTGTAGATGGGTGTAAGGTGATGGATAGATAGAAAGAAATTGGAAAAGTGAAGAAATGTAGAATGGGGACCAGTAGAAGTGGGAGAGAAACACATGAAGTATTTGTTATCTAAAATTCAAAAATTAAATGGTAATACCATTTGGGTTATAGGCTACCCAAATGGAATATGAAGTACTTTTCTTCCAGTTTATGTTTGGCCACTGTTTACTATGGTAGAGGGGAATATATGTTTCCTAAAAAAGGAGAACGTCTTAGAGATTCTGGGATGGAGAAACTGAAAGGGATGACATCAGTAGATTTATTGCAGGTATCAGTGGATAGTTTGTCTCCTTAGCTGGAGACGGATGCAGAACGTGAGAGAAGTGCCAGAAATAGTCCAAGGAATTGGAAGGCAGAGTGGAAGTTTGTAGCATAGGTAAATAAATTGACAGGTTCTACATGAGTGTAGGAAACAGTGTTTACGTATTCATTGATGTAATGGAGAAAGAGTTTGGATGGGGTAACAGTGTAGGTTCAGAACAAGGACTGTTCTAAGTAGCAGACAAAAAAGATAGGGGTAGCTGTGGACCATGTAATACCCTAGGGCTACATTTGATTTGTAGAATGTAGGAGGAGTCAAAAGAGAGATTGTTGAGAGGGAGAACAAGTTCAGACAGATTGATGAGAGTATTAGCAGTAATGAAATTACTATAAATGTAGTGTTTACCACTATTTCAGGCCTGCATTCCTGATAAAAATAACGAGTTTAAAAAAAAATAAAATCTCCTAACTCTGGTTCAACTCTCCATTTTCAGTAGTTGTTCAATAACAAGTCTATGCATATTTACCTTTTCAAAACCATTCATAAATTTGTGTAACTCTAATACATTATTTCTTTCTCTGAAAACAACTCCACCTTCCACATCCTCTTGTGGAATGGTCTGATCATTTTTTTTCTGCAGCTTATGCAAGATGTTGAGGCAATTTCAGAAATGTGAATTGAACAGGAACTCTAAGCATGACTAGCATTTCATAAAAAATTTTATTGTCCTGCTTTTCCACTCTTTTTAATAACTTTTTATTTGTCATCATGGTTTGTCTCACAATTATCATAGATTTTTGTCAGTTTATCTTGTAGATCTTTTAACTATTCCTGCACAGAACTAAATGACACTAATAATGTGTTCCCATCATTATCTTTGAACCAGCCTGTTGAAAGATTCTGGCCTTTTTCTGTAATTTTCACTCAATTTTGTCTATAGCTTCTAGCAAATTAGATTATTGCCTCACTTTTCCTACTTCCCGCACATGGTAATCCTTGGATGTGGTTCTGTAAAAGTTTGGTAAAAATAGCTTTTGATATGATGAGGTTTTCTTCAAGGTTGCTGTTTGTTTAACTGAAGGCCATAGAAAATCTTTATGGATTACTACTTATTGTACTTCCAGCAATACATTCTCCATCAGGAATAATATATTCATTAAGAATTGTCTGTGACCTTATATTTGATGTTTGAATTGCATGGCAGGTCTTGACTTTGCTTGGCAAAATGGAACGTCTCCAAAGCTCTCCAGTCCATGCTAATATATCTACAGCTCTCGATTGTCATTTGGAAGCTATTCATTTCACACAAGCACGTCGTAAAGATGAAATAATTAATGCAGCAAATCGTCAGAGACAAGGAGCACCTCGTTACAATGATGACAAGGGTAACTAGTTCACAATGTATTAGTTCCAGGGGTACATAAGGATAACTACAATGTAAATAAAATAGAAGTGAGTGATTGCATAAGCTTTCTTTCTTGTTTAATTTCCAGTACCAAAAGAACATCACCATAATCCTACATGGCAAAATATCTAGGAAACCCAACAGCAATGATTGGTCAGATGTAACTCATGACATTTGGAAACATCATCTAAATAATTATGTCACTGACCTACTTTCCATGAGATTATGGGTTAAGGGTGAAAGCTGAGCTATTTAAGTGGAACTTCTTCATACAGGGTGGTGAGTGTGTAGAATAAGTGGCCAGTGGAAGTAGTGGTTTGATTTCAACATTTAAGGGAATTTTGATTAAGTATATGGATAGGAGGGGCATGGAAGTCTGTGATCCAGTTGCCAGTTGATGTGACAAGGCAGAAAAATAGTTCAGCATGGAATTCATAGGCTGAAGGGCCTGTTTTTATGCTGGAGTGGTCCTTGGGTCTATTACCCTAAGCTAATCCCTTGTGGTAAATTGGTTTATTATCAAATATACTGATGTACAGTGAAAAACTTTGTTTTGTATGCGATTCATACAGATCATTTCATTACAACAATGCATTGAGGTAGTACAAGGGAAAACAATCTGCCTACATGATGTCCATATTCCTCCATCCTTAGCATGTTCATGAGCCTGTTAAAGAGCCTCTTAAACACTTTTATATAGTTGTTTCCACTACACCCCCAAGTGGTGCATTCCAGGCACACACCACTGTAATAAAATAAATAACCTGCCCCATACATCTTCCCCCCCCCACCACCTTAAATGCATGTCCTCTAATATTAGAAATTTTTTCAACCTTGGGGTAAAAGATACTGGGTGTCTACTATATCTGTGCCTCTCATCTTCTATTAAGTCTCCCCTGTGCTCCATTACTCCAGAGAAATAACCCAAGTTTGCCAAACCTCCTCTTATAGTACATGCCTCTCTAATCTGAGCAGTAGTCTAATAAACCACTTTTGCATGCTTTCCAAAGTTTCCACATCTTTCCTATAATGGATACAGAATTGAATACTGTATCCTAGTTGTAGCCTAACCAGAGTTTTACAAACCTATAACATAACATCCTGACTATTGAACTCAGAGCCTCAACTAAGGTGAGCATTACCTCTCTATCATTCTACAAACCTGTGCAGCAGGTTAACGTGTGGATATAAAAGTGGTTCATAATGTACACAGTGGTTTGCTGAATAAACATGGATCCACACAATTAGCTTCTGTTTATTATCTATCTACTTTTGTACATACAAAGGGTGCCTCTGTGGAGTATTGAAAATTTTGGCAAAGTTTGGTGCAGATCACTGTATGCTACAGATGTGTTAATATTTGAATATATTGACTTCTCAAGCAATTTTGCTTCATTATTTCACCTTTATGCTGTCCATAGATGATTTCTAGTTCTCTCCCGATGTGTTAAGATATATTTATTGCTTATTTTGGTTTTCAGATGTTTTGGCCTTGGCAGCTGCCATTAAGGATCTCACCATTTCAACACGAAAGGCTCGTACTGCTCTCTGGTGTGCACTGCAAATGACTTTACCAGAAATTTCCCTGGGAGCTTTGGTCAAGCATACTGAAATTGAAAAAGCACTAAAGGAGTTGTGTCAAGGAGGTGCTACCAGAAATGAAGATGAAGTAGTCATTGAAGAGAAAAAAATGAAGTCTGAATCAGATCATTCTGTATGTGCAGCAATAAAGAGAGAAGTATGCTAAAAAGAAAAGAGACACCTTAAAATGCAGCAGCTGTTGTGAATTGTGTTATGGTATATTTCAAACAGTGGGTGGAGTCTTCAAAGTAGCATTGTTTGCATTGTGTTAATTCTGAGATTAACAATAAACCACCTATTAAATAATTTGATTGTCTGAGTGGTAAGGGAAAGCTGCAATCTGAGAAGAGATTGGAAAAGGAATATGGAAATGATAACTTGGGTTATTGGTGTCTAAGAAAATCTTAATTGTTGTTTTCAATCATTTCAGTAAAAAAATTGTCATGTTTTTTTGCAGCATTGAACTATTTCTGCTGCTTTTGGCATTTTGGTATAAATTCTTTTTGAAAGTTAGACTATTATACATTGTCAGATGATAATCATGCAGTTCAGAAGATTGCACGAAATTTTGTGTGCAAGTGAAGAGGAATTAAATAATGCTGTTTATTTTCTTATCGATGAAATAAGAATTTGAAATTTGGTGTATAAGAAATGAAATTCAGAGTCTGTGACAATGCAAAGAATATATAGTACTGTTAGTAATTTTATGTGTCACCTATATGAGTTTGGTTTTGTCACAGCTAAGTTCTGTAAAGAAACTTTGTCATTTCCCCATTATCTAAAATGCAGTATAATTTCCCCTATGTTTGGGTTTTTGAAACAATTAATGAATGTTTTACAGTTATGCAGTATATTCTTACTTACTGCTTTAGATTATAGAAAAGTTATATTGGAAACTGCAAAAAAAAACTGATCAGGTTTGATAAGTGCCAATGACCGAGACATATAAAGTAAAGAACTTGTGCTGGAAATGCTGTTGGTATATTCAGTGGGGTATTTCCCATTCTAACTGACATTTTGTATATTTTCACAGGAAAAAAAATCTTACTTTTCTTTGACATGAAGTTTATTCAAATCCTAAATTTGGGTTGGGCTCTGGAATTTTGGAGCACTACTATCATTTTCTATGGTATTGTGTCATTTGCTGAAAAGGATTGAGGAAGCTTAGGTGTTTTAAAAAAAACAATGTTTTAAATAACTGAATACTTCCAATCATTCCTGATTACCTTTAATTCCTCTTTCTATATTGTTGAATAGTTCATACTGTAATAACACATGCAACCTCCTCAAAACCAAAACCTGGATTACTTGTCAAAGGAGATCTTGCTTATTCAATTTGCTAACAGTATTTTCATTACTCATTAATTAAAATGTTGCAGCATTATATATTTAACAGATCTATTAAATTGTTTGTTCAAGGAAACTCAGTTATGTGCTTGTATGTCTAAGAACATTTTAATTACTTCTGCCAAGTACTTAAAAGTAGTCATTGGATGGACCGAGTTGCCTAACTCTGCTCCTATGTCTTATGGTCATCCAGTTTATAACACAGTATATTATTCAGTAATATAGCTCTTTTCTGAGATAACAAAACTGAAGAACCTCTACACGTGGCTTTAAACACCTACATTTAAAACTAAGTATTTTCTTATTAGCTTCAGGACTCAGTTCACAAATAGCTGCATTCTTTAACTTAGGTAGGGATGTTATTATGAACAGCAGTTTTCCAGAATGTATCTAATGATGGTTAGCAGCCTGTGAAACCTATGTAGCATTTACCGTTTACTCGTATGACGAAAAATCCTGCTAAAAGCCTCATCTTCTCAAAGATATTTTTTACTTTGTGAACTTCCTTTGTGTGAATAATATGATTAATAACACTTTAAAAAGTTCTTCATAAATTGTGGATCATGAGTATGAATGTTTCATTGTGCTATCCCTGCCATCTGTTGCTGGCAGGTCTTTTAATTTAACTGTGGGGCCATAACAGTCAAGCCTGATACGATTTCAACCATATTCATATCCAGCAGCAACCTCTAGATTGTAGCCAGCTGAGATCTATATTTTTATTCTTCTTTGTCTTATAAGTAGTACTGGGATTGATGTTCAGCTTTTCTCCAGGTGTTATGGTAACTTGTTAAAGAAACTGCTCTATTTTAACTTTTAATTAAATCAATGCTGGCTTTTCACCTGGATGAATAGGGATAACGACCCTAACTGAAATGGAGCCTAAACATTTTCTTCATTGCTTTTGCCTTACCCATTTGAAAACCAGCAAAACTTTTGAACTACAGTATGTTGTCTAAAATTAGGTTGGACTAGTAAAGTACACTAATGCAGATTCTATTGATGTACCAATAATAGTTTCCAACTTCTTTTCAGTATACCTTAAAGATTCTACTAAAGATTTCCTTAAAATTTACTATTGAAAACATGTCATTTTTGCTATTATAGTATATAAAATTAGTAATTACAAATGTAAAGCCCCATAAAAGTCAAATGATATGGAAAACATTCTTCTTACTGCTATTTTTGACAGTATATGTAGTGAGAGGGCATTTTTGTTTGCACTTTTAAAAAAAAGTGCATTTATGTACATGTACTGTTAAAAATAGCAGAAGAACTTTTCATCATTCACCAATCTTTATTTGCAAAGAAATTCTGCTGTTTTGATGCATAATAATCTGTACATTTAAAAATAATAATTTTGTGCTTGACTTGTTTGCAAGTTTTGCTTGATAGGGCAGAGAAAAAATATGTAATGTCAAAACAGTTCATTGCAATTTTTATTAAGCAAATTAGGCCTATATTTAAATAAATCTTTTCTATTGACTGTTGGTTAAGTGACCAATGGCATTATTTATTATTCTGCATTAATAATCTAAGACACAATGCACCCAATCTAAAATGATTTTTGTTACTCTGCTAGATGAATAATTTGTATTAGGTTTGGTTGTTGAGGAGTTTGAAAATAGAAAACTGGGTGACGGCTTTCATTCGCTTTGTTTTAAAATCTCTCTGAAGTGGGAATATGAGATCTCAGAGCAAAAGCTGTGCTGTTTTGAGTAACATCCACCAGAATCCTTTTTGTTCTTATTGGTGTGCATTGTTAGAATTTGGTCTTGATCAGATGAGTAATTTGTGATATTTATAATCTGTCCTGCTGTGGGGGAATTCATTCAATATGAAATTTACCCACAGTGCAATAGTTGTATTGTAGGCATCATCACTACTTTTCAGAATCCGAGGCCTGAATGATTTTGAGTACTACATAAATTGGGGTAACTTTATTTCACCTCTTTAATTTGTATAAAATAATAATGATTAAGAAAGAGAAAGAAATGTTACTCAGGATTAGTTCTTAGATTTACTCACCCTCTGTGGTGGAGCATATAGAAGTAGGACCTATATTTGATCTAACAAGCACTTAATTAAGATAAAATTGCTTTTTGTAATATCAGTTAAATATTATAATTTTTAAAGCATTCTGTATTTATTTTAATATTGATTCAATCTTAATTTAATTTCAGGTTTAGTATCTAATGTACTGTATTAATGGGAATATTCTTGCCAAACCTTCACAATAATCAGATTAACTGTTACTCAGGAAATATATATTTAATATTTAGTTTTGTTGGGTTGTATGTGCAAAGTATTTTCCACAAATCTAACTCTGTACAGTACTAGGTTACCAAAGCTATTTTTGTTTAACTGATTTATTTCTAGAATTCTGGAAAACATTTTGTGATGTAGAGCTAGTGATATGCTGGTCTTCATACATGGGCTTAGACAATCAAACGTCTTGCATCTTAAAGCTTTGTGAATTTAGAGAAGGATTAAGATATTTATACAACTATTAATATAGGTCAAAAATTTTAATTTTTTTTCATCCATATGACACTACACTGTTGTCAATTTAATGCTTTTAACAAAATTTACCATGCGATCCTGTTTTTTGTAAAATGGTATTATAAAACCAGGTAGTATTTCATAGTTGTTTGTATTTGGAAAGATTACCTCAGGGAGGAATCTCTTTGGGACTATGTTATCTGTCAGAAATTATATTAGAAGGCAAAGTAGTAGCACTAAGAAACATGAGTTTTGCATAAGCATAAAATTATATTAAAAAGGCAGCATTGATAATCTTTGGTTTTAATTCTAGCCATAAGCAACAAGTATTCAAGTAAATTGTTCAAGAAGCAAGTCTTGAATTTCATTTTATATGTAACTAGGTTGTGTAATTTAATGTAACAATTTTAGTTTTCTGTACAAAATACATTTTTATAACTTTATTTCCTAGGCAATACATATACATTATTGACCTTTGATTCTAAATATATTTAATTAAACCAGATGAAATCATTTCAAAGCATAAACAATTTTAAATGTACAAGCAAATCATGTTTTTTGCTAAGCTTCCTTACACAACAAAGAGCATAGAGTGATTTAGATCTGTTTGAGCAAATTAGGTCTAACAGGTCAGAAACACTCATGATTTGTTGAAGACTTTATATCAACACCAATTAATGTAAGTGAACTATAGTCAAATGTTATGGATAATAGACAATGTCTCCAAATGCTCATCCAGCTGTCTCTTAAATGTGTTGAGGATTTCTTCCTCCACCATATTTCAGGGAGTGCATACCACACCCTTAAAATTTACCAATTAAGAGGTTTTCCTCAGCTCCCCTGTAATCTTTCAAATCTAGGCGTTGCCTTTCTATATGATTTAAAAAGAATGCTCCATGCTTTTGCTTACTTAGGCTGTTTTAAATTTATATGTGTCAATTACATCTCACTTGGTCTCCTTTCTTCCAAAGGAAACATCTGATAGTCTCTAGGGTGATTAACCTCTGCCCTGGGAACTTCCACTGCACTTCCTCCAGAGTTGTTATGTACTTCTGGTAACTCTATGCAGTACTCTGCATATAACTTAAGGGTTTATATAGTTCTAGTATATCCCTCATTTTGCATTCAATGATAAATGGAATTACTAAGATGCTGCCTTAGGCACTTTGTTTACTTGATTTGCTGCTTCCAGTGATTTGTCTGCAAGTGCTGCTTCCTCTTACCCTGTGTCTTAGTACTAACCATTTGTTCTGTCTATCTTTGATGTTTCTGTATCCAAATACATCATTTCTTGCTTCTCTGGATTGAATACCACTTACTTTCTCATCAGTCCTGTTGCAAAGAACTTTATTGCTCTGTTCATCAACATGGTTTTAATCAATGCCTTGCAATGAAATTCAAGTCCTTAAGAAGTTTTAACTGAACTTCCTTTTTAATCTTAATCTCTTTATTGTTAACTTTATTAAATCTGATTGGTACATTGAACATTAAACATCTTACATTTGCCTCCATTCATTGATCAATTCATATAAAAGCTGTTTTGTACATTCAATGAACACTAAGTGGAGTATTTATATTGATTTATTTTTGACAAAGGAAAATGTAATGTAATCATTTCAGTTAATAATTTAGAAAATAGTGATTATTAAGTTTTCTTTCCAATTGGAAGGCAATTACACTGTGCACATTTCGATTTTTGTTAAACTTCCAAATTGTTTATACACTCAATTCTCATCGTAAGTGTGGCTGCTCATGCAGAGAATAATTACAACAATTCACATTTTTGATGTATAAGAAAGCCATAGGTTTTATGTATATCATCAGTCTCAGAGAAATTTTTTTGTTTAATTAGGTTCATTATCTCCAAGTAAGAACTTTCTCCCAAATCCTTAATGAAAGTTTTTGTAATTGCATTAGTACTGCAAATTAAAGACATTCATATTTACCAATTTAATTACAAACAGAAATTTATTTTCCTTAATGCACCAGTTATAATTGTGAATGTAACTATTTTATGATTATTTAGAGAAAAAACACATTTCTGAATTCAAAATCTAGAGCTCTCAAATTCAATTTTCATTGAACATTTCTAGGAATATATCACTTGCAAATAAGCAAATGCACTTATCATTCTGGTTAATCTGATTTGTATATGAAACTGGACAACTATTTTGAATATTGAAAAGAATTTGATTTAAGAAGAATTTCAAAATCCACAGAAATCATTGCTGCCTTCAATAATCTAGAATACAACATGCCTTTGTATAATAGGTTTACAGTTCTCATTTTTGGTATAAATTTTATGGGAATAGTTTGCTACAGATTTTAATGAAGCATTAAAGCCGCACATAAATATTTTAATGTGCGACAAAGTAACTTACGTAACGAAGGGAATAAAAGATGATTTGCTCAAACATTTTTGAAATCTTAGATTTTGTTTACACAAATTTATTTTTGTAGCCATATTGGATTGTGCTTTATTAATGAATGTATTGGGTATTGTAGATCATTTTTGGGTTATCTGTATTTGTTAATTTGTATTCATGGAGTGTGTAATCCTGAATAATTTTGTTGTGCATTTTAAATAAGGTAATGTGCCTTTTACTGATTATGTTTAATGTCACACTGTTAATTCCTTGGATTCAGTAGCTTTATGAATACTCATTACTGATTGATAAATTTGTTGGTTTCTGCCAGCTATATACAGAAAATCATAGTTATTGTAACGTACATATAATGCATAGCTAACAGTGTGGCATGTTCATTTTCTTGTGTATTTGTAGCAGTCTGGTTAAAAGGCATGAGACACTGTTGCTTAATGGTACTCTTGTAAAATCAATCAAATTCATTGATTGGTATGTAATAGCATGGAATGTAATTTATGCAATAACCTACATTATTGTATTCTCATCCAATGAAGTGTTTATTGTTCATGATATCATTAACTTGGATCATTGTGAATTTGCTAACAACTTTTAGCTAATAGCTTTTAGGTGCTGGCAGGTCAGGAGGGACTTACATATATATATATATATACCTTTACATTTCTTAGATAGAACTGTGAATTAAATTTTATGATGAGGAATTAGCTCTCAACACCTTTTGACCCAAAGTTGAAAACTTAAAGCATTTGTCGTACTTGTGTATTTTCCCAGATTTTTAAAAAAATTTACTATGTTAAATCATGTCCTTTGCCTTGATCAGCAACATCAGATTTGAAATTCCAGTAAACTTATCTAAGCTAAATGCTAGATGTTTGCCTCAAATAATACATGTTATACACATATAGGGGAACAAATACCATAATTTTAATGTTTTGCATAAGCAGAGGGGAACAATTTTCATAAACAAAATAATTTAAGCTTTGGATAGTCTTTTTCTCTGCACTTTCCCTGGGTGATTTTGTCTTTAGCCAATTGAACAATTCATTTTTTAAAGAATATTTTAAATTTAAATTGTATGTTTAGCCAAGGGGCAAATGGAAATAAGCATGTTTCTAAATCACTGGATTTCTGAAATACCTTTATGGATTTTATATAATATAAATTCCTTCAGTTTCTTAAGATAGGAGCTTACACTGAATTTTAAGTTCAATGCACAGTCATAGACTTCTCCAATGAGAGTAAAATGTTGGAAAAATAGTTCAAATTAACTACCTTGAGTGACAAATGTTCTCTAGAATATTGCCATTGTTTATGGTAAATAATGGGGTAAAGTATATTTGTTGATGCTTTATAATCATTATAGGAAAAGATATTATTTTTGACTTGGTTTAGAATCATGTGGTTGGGTTACTCTCTGGAGAGGATGTACAAAGTGTGTACTTATTTTACAAGAAAGGGCAAAATCTTGATCACAAACTTTCGGAGAAGTCAGCAGTACACTTTATGTAGACCAGTAAAAAAGTTTTGTTAATGAATGTTGTTTAATTATAACTGTCCTGTCTCTGTGAATTACATAAAAATGTTCTTTTGTTACAAATGTTTCCAAATTCAGTCTTGCTAACCAATCAAATATTGTTAATTGCAGTCAGCCGTGGCTTTTGAGTGTTGAATTATTTTAAAGTTAAAGTTTATATATTTAGAGTGTGTAGCAGCTTTGGACCTCTGTTTATAAACAAAAAGGTTGAAAATTAGCACATTACTGGAAAGAAATAAAAAATTGAAATAGTTTGATGTTAACCTTTTTGATTGTGTTTTTATTCTTTGGCATTTAAGCTTACTTGAAAATGCAACATATAAGCCAATGTTCTTTAAAAGAAATGGGACAGTGACACAAGGAGCTGCGGTCTCACAATGCCAGAGAATGGGTTCAATCCTGACATTGGATAGTGCTATTGTGAAATTTATGTGTTCTCCCAGTGACTGAATTTCTGCTGGTATTTTTTTGGTTTTCACCCATATCTCAGACACTTGGTTGGTAAGTTAATTGGCTACCATAAATTGACCCAAGTTCAAATAGTGAGTGGTAGATAGAACCTGTGGCTGGGGGAGGGGGGTGTTGGGTGGTAGCTGAAAACGGGGAGAATTTTAAAATATAAACAGTGTAAATAATGGGTGGTTGATGGTTGGTGCAGACTTGTAAGCTCAAATGCCTGTTGCTCTGTTATCACTCAATAACTTTAAAATGTTACAATTTTGAAACCATGTATTTTAATCCAAGGATCATTAGGAGTCCACTTCATTCTCATTTTGACAAATTTAAGTAAAGGCTTTTTACCCTGTATTTTGAGCTTTGCTTGGAATTCTGGCTCCTATTTACATCTTGAAGGCAGGTTCAAATGATTTAAGCCAGTTTCTACTAACCAGTTTTTTCTAACAAATGTTAGGTCACAATATTTAACTGCATATAGATTTATCCCCCATTATGCTAATCGCATTACTACAAGCAGGAGCACACACGACTACTGGCTTGCACATTTTCTGAATTAGCAATAGCATAAATTAAGAAACCATGAGCTTCTCTTTAAAAAAAATCCATCCAGAAAGTAGGAAATTAACTTCCTATCCAGTTTGACATATATATATATATATAGATGAATGACTCCAGATTCTTAAATGCTCAGTGGGTATAGGCAATAAATTGCCAGTGCTTATTTATAAATGCTCAATTATTTTTTAAGATACAGCATGATGTCTGCCAATGAAGGCAGATTTTATCACTTTTTCCATCTATTCAATTGTTAACATTGGTTATGTCTTGCATCAGCTTAGGTCTTTGTAACAATGCATAGACAACAAAGGGCATTTTAGTCTGATGACAGAAGAGTCCTGAGCCAAGTTAAAATTTTGAACTTTAATGCAATAGTTTCTGTTCTTCAGAGTCTTGTTCCAGGTTGTGCAAGATCCAGAAGTAAGCTGCTATATGGTTTTCTTAAAAAAGTGATGTCATGGTGGTTGATGAGGAGCCAAATGTGTGCTTCACGTCTATAAAATTTAGTATGCTTTGTCAAAGATACTTAGATTAAGAACTTGGATTAAGTTGCTGGTTAGTGAACAACTTTACATGATATTGCATATTTTTACAACATTAAGGTAACAGGCTTAGTTCATTTATTCTTTTGTAAGCCCTTTTGAATTATCAATTGTCATTGAGCGAGGACTCAAAAATGCTGAAAGGTATAATTTAGAAAACAAACATGAATATATAGTCACCTATTCACAGTTGATGCAATCAAGATTAAATATCAGAGATTACATCATCAGATGCTGAGAATTAGCACTTCCAACTGGTAAAACTGACAAATTAAAGCATTAAGTGTTCACATGAAGGTCTCAAATCAATACTTGTCATTTGTTTACCTTTGACTGTACACCTTAAGGATAAAGTACCTTCAAAATGTTAGTGTAATAATTGTCAACAAAATGTACAAAATGAGAGTGGGCCCTTCATCCCATGATATCTGTGTCAAACATGAAAATCTCTTAAATGTTGCTACTGTATCTGCTTCCATCACTTCCCTTGGTAGTGCAATCCAGGCACCTACTATGTGTAAAACAAAAATAATGTACATCTCCTTTAACCTTTCTCCTTCTCATTTTATAGCAATGCCCTCTAGTGTTTGACATTTCCACCCTAGGAAAAACACTACACATCCATGGTTCTCAGGTTTCCCTCAGCCTCTGATGCTCCAGAAAAAATGATAGTTTATCAAATCTCTCCTTATAGCTGACATTATCTAATCCAAGCAACACCTGGTGAAGTTTTTTTGTGCATCCTCTCCAATGCCTCCACATCCTTTATGTAATACAATTAACTGCACTCAACACTCTGAATATAGCTGAACTGAACACTTATCAAACTGCAACATAACTTCTCTGTTTTCATATTTCAACACAAATGAAGGCAAACATGGGCCATTACAGCAGAAGAACAGGCCTTTCAGCTCACAATGCTATTCCAAACTAAACTAGTAATTAAATGTCTAATTAAACCCCTTTGGTCATATCCCTCCATCTTCTGAACATTCACATGCCTATCTAAGGGCTTTTAAAGGCCTCTATTATATTGGCCTCATGACCATTCCTGGTAATGCATTCTAGACACCTGCCTCTGTGACTAGCCCTACACATTTCTTTTGAACTTATTTCCTCCCATCTTAAATGCATGCCTCTGGTGTTAAATATTTTGACCCTGGGGGTAAATGATACTTACTGGTTGTGCTCTATGCTTTCTTCACCATCCTAAGATCCCTCTTACATCTGCTCCTCCCATTTATTGGCTATTTTTACATTTGACCTCCCAAGGTTAAACATCTCAGACGTGCCTGCATTAACTTCCTTCTGCCATTTCTCTGCCCACATTTCCAACTAATCTCAATCCTGCTGAATACTTTGACAATTTTCCTCACTACCTGCAATTCTCAATTTTTGTGTCATCTGCAAGTCATGCAAATCAGCCCACCTACATTTTTGCCCAAATCATTCAAACATACCACAAACACTGATCCTTGCAGAACACAATTAGTCACAGATCTGTCAGAATGATACCCCTCCAACACTACTCTTGATTTCTATTTGCCAATCCAATTTCAAACCCAGTCTACTGAGTCTCCTTGAATTCACATACATTAATCTGGATTTACCTCGTTGAAAGCTTTATTTAAAGTTCAAAGTAAATTTTATTATCAAAGTACATGTATGTTACCATACACAACCCTGAGATTTATTTTCTTGTGGGATTACTCAACAAATCTGCGGAATAATAACTACATCAGAATCAATGAAAGACTGCCCAACTAGGGTGTTCAACCAGAGTGCAGAAGACAACAAACTGCAAATGCAAAAAAAAGGAACAATAATATAATTAATAGGAACATGATATTAAAGATCCTTGAAAGTGGGTTCAAAGGTAGTGGCAACATTTCAATGATGGGGCAAATGAAGTTATCCCATTTGGTTCAAGTCATGATTGTTGAGGGGTAGTAACTGTTCTTGAACCTGGTGGTGCAAGTCCCACAGCACTTGTACCTTCTTCCTGATGGCATCAGCAAGAAGAGAGTATGTCCTGGGTGGTGTGGATCCCTGATGATAGATGCTACTTCCCTGCAACAGCATTTCATGTAGATGTGCTCAATGTAGGCAACATCTATTAACTACCATCATCAATCATCTTGTCAAAACAACTCAATGTTTATATTTGTAAAATGTGATTTTCCTGACACAAAGCCATGCTGAATATCCATAATACTATTCTTTTTCCAGATGTGATTCAGGTTAAGTACCATTTGTTTGGAACCAAATGGGTATACTTAGTATTTGGAAAGCTGAACCTGGTTGATCAGTGTTCCTCTATTTGGAATGGGAAAATACAAGTTGAACCACTTAACAAATTGTTAAGGATATTGATGTTTATTTACATGTTCATTTCAAGTTGGTTCCTGAGATATGAAAGCTGATTCATGTCTTCCAGTGGCATGTGTGGGGTGGTAGAGGACTTTGTCAAAAGGCCATCCTCACTTGGACTTAAGTGAAGTAATCAATGACCTAGAGATCTGCTTCCAAATATCATCCATGTAGATCAATGGTGTAAATTGGGGTAATCCTGATTTTGGAGTGGAGGTAATGAAGGCTAACAGTTTTATGCCATACTATATATAAATCTGTTGGAATTCTTTGAAAAAGTAACAAGGGATTATCTCATGTTGTGTACTTGGATTTTCAGAAGGCCTTTGACAATGTTCCACACATGAGGTTGCTCAACAAGCTATGAGCCCATGGTATTACAGAACAGATTCTGCCATGGATAAAACAATGGCTGATTGGCAGGAGGCAAAAAGTAGGAATGAAGGGAGTCTTTTCTGGGTGGTTGCTAGTGATTAGTGATGTTCCATGGGTGTTTGAGTTGGGACCAATTCTTTATACTTTATATATCAATGATTTCGATGATAGAATTGATGGCTTTATTACAAAGTTTGCAGACGATATGAAGATAGGTGGAGAGGCAGACAGTTTTGAGAAAGTTGAGAGGCTACAGAAGGACCTAGACAGATTAGGATAATGGGCAAAGAAATGGCAGATGGAATACAGTGTTGGGAAGTACATGGTCATGCACTTTAGTAGAAGAAATGAAAGGATTGACTATTTTCCAATTGGAGAGAAAATACAGAAAATTGAGGTGCAAGGGACTTGGGATCCGTGTACAGGGTTCTCCGAAAGTTAATTTGCAGGTTGAGTCTGTGGTGAGGAAGACAAATGCATTGTTAGCATTCATTTCAAGAAGACCAGAATATAAAAGCAAAGATGTAATGTTGAAACTTTATAAAACATTGTTGAGTCCTCACTTGGGAGTATCGTAAGGAGGTTTGGGCCCCTTATCTCAGAAAGGAAACTGGAGAAGGTTCAAAGAGGTTCAGTAAAATGATTCAAGGATTGAATGGCTGTCATATGGAAAGCATTTGATTGCTCGGTGCCTGTATTCACTAGAGTTCAGAAGAATGAGGGGTGATCTCATTGAAGCCTATCCAATGGTGAAAAGCCTTGATAGAGTGGATGTGGAGAGGATGTTTCCTATTGTGGGAGAGTCGAAGACCGGAGGACACAGCCTCAGAATAGAGGGGTATTCTTTCAGAATGGAGATGAGGACGGATTTCTTTAGCCAGAGAGTGTGAATCTGAGGAACTTGTTACCACAGGCAGCTGTGGAGGCCAAGTCTTTATGTATAATTAAGGAGAGGTTGATAGGTTTTTGATTGGTCAGGACATGAAGGGATAAGGGGAAAGACAGGAGATTGAGGCTGAGAAGAAAACTAGATCAGCCATGATGAAATGGTGGAGCAGACTTGATGGGGCAAATAGCCTAATTCTGCTCCTGTATCTTATGATCTTATAGACACTATTCAATGTAAAACCTGCTAAGAGTTACTGGGCGATACTGTATTGTAGAAGATTAAGAATAAGTTCAGTGTAATTGGATTCCTATCCTTGACTTTAGTCTGCTCTCAGATTGTATCTTCATCCAATGATTCAGAATAAAGGCTTAAATGCCAATGTGGAGAGAGAATTTTGAAAGCATGGACAAATTTGAGGATTCTCCATATTCACTCAATTAATAAAGCACAGGGCTTTGTGATTTTGACAAAGAGATGATTATACAGTGATGTACTCTACATTTCTCTTGAACTTATCATGTGAAGATAATTTCTATTATACTTCTTGATGGACAGAACCTTTTTTCCTCTGGTACAGGTTCTTTGGAATTGCATGGTCAATGCTAAGGGAAAAGTACTAGTGGTTGGTGCAATATCTCATACAAATTAGTATGGTTTTGTTTGGGCAGGTGAGTGTACCTCCAAAAACTCTCAAGAAACTCAACACTACCTAGGACCCCATCAACCACCAATGAAATTCGTTTCCTACTCTGCTAGTCACACCAACTACAATATATACAAACTGCTCACATTGCACCTTCCAAAGGTGCCAAGGAAGCAATGCAATTGCAGCAGAACTTAGACAAACTCGAAGAATGGGCAAAAAAGTGGCAGATGGAATAGTGTTGGGAAATGTATGATACTGCATTTCAATATAAGGAACAATAGTATGGACTATAATCTAAATGGGGAGAAGGTTCAAATATCAGTGGTGCAGAGGGGCTTAGAAGTCCTCATGCAAGACTCCTAGAAGGTTAATTTACAGGTTGAGTCTGTGGTAAAGAAGGCAAATGCAATGTTGGCATTTATTTCAAATAGAATAGAATGTAAAAACAAGGAGATAATGCTGAGCCTTTATAAGGCACTAGTCAAGCTGCACTTGGAGTATTGTCAACAGTTTTGGGCCCAATATCTCAGAAAAGATGTGTTATTATTGGAGAGTGTCCAGAGGAGGTTCATGAGGATGATTCCAGGAATGAAGGGGTTAACACAGGAGTGTTCAGCAGTTTTGGGCCTGTACTCTTTGGAATTTAGAATGCAGGGGGATTTCATTGAAATCTACCGAATGTTGAAAGGACTACATAAGGTGGATGTGGAGAGGATGCTTCCTATGGTGGGGGTATTCAGAACTAGAGGGCACAGGGTCAAAACTGAGGGGCAACCCTTTAGAACAGTAGTATGGAGGAATTTCTTTAGCCAGGGTAGTAAATCTGTGGAATGCTATGCCACAGGTTGTGGTAGAGGCCAAGTCCATGTGCATATTTAAGGCAGAAGTTGATAGTTTCCTGATTGGCCAGGGCATCAAAGGATATGGCGAGAAGCTAGGTGTATGGGGTTGAGTGGGATATGGGATCAGCCATGATGGAATGGCGAAGCAGACTCAATGGGCTGAATGGCCTAATTCTACTCCTATGTCTTATGGTCAAACCCACAAACCTTTTCATAAAGAAGGACAAAGTTGGCAGGCATGTCACTGCCTAAAGGTTCTCTTTCAAATTAGATACCATCAGACATGGAAGTATATAACCTTTAATTGTTGATGGTTCTAAACCCTGAATGTTGGCCCAATAGCACTATGGTGTACCCATATCAGCACTGCAGTGGTTTAAGATGTTGACTTACCACTTTAAAGAGTTATATAGTACAGAAAGGACTCCTTGGCCCAATTGGTTCTAGCCAACTTAACCATATAATATAACCATATAATTATCACAGCACGGAAACAGACCATCTTGGCCCTTCTAGTCTGTGCCAAACGCTTACTCTCACCTAGTCCCACCAACCTGCACTCAGCCCATAACCCTCCATTCCTTTCCTGTCCATATCCCTATCCAATTTTTTTAAAATGACAATATCGAACCTGCCTCTACCACTTCTACTGGAAGCTTGTTCCACACAGCTACCAGTCTCTGGGTAAAGAATTTCCCCCTCGTGCTACCTCTAACCTTTTGCCCCTTAACTTTCAACTCATGTCGTCTTGTTTGAATCTCCCCTACTCTCAATGGAAAAAGCCTATCCACGTCAACTCTATAATAATCTGCAGCATAATTTCCCAACTCTAATTCATTCTCAACTAATAAAGGCAAGCATGGCAGATGTCTATCTAATGCATTCATACCCTTCCTGTAGTATGGTAACCAACTGAGGGATAGAAAATAATCTTTCTAAAGAACATTTGGGGTGATCAATGTCGGCCTTGTTGCAAAACACAGAGCAAAGAAGATAAAATAAGTTTTTACTTCAAGACAATCTCAGCTGAGATATTTTGAAATTGACCTTCCAACAGGTCCCAACAGATTCTTCATTCTCAGCCAACTCTTCTCCAATCTCAGCAATCAGTGTGGTGAGTTCTTAGGTTTTTGAGCTATAGGTGCCTTGGCAGTGCTAAAGCCACAGGTGTTTTACTGAACCTCGGTTTTCAGACATTTAAATGTAAAGATTACAGAGGGAGTGAAGAGTCAGAGGGCAGATCACAGAGGGATTTGATTTCCTACTGATTTCCATGATTATTTTGATTATACCTCTTCTGTAAGAATGCTATTGCCTCCACTGCATCTGTTCCCAGGACGAGGCTTTTCATTCCAGGACATCAGCGATGTCCTCCTTCTTCAAAGAACAGGGATTTCCTCCCTCCACTATTGATGCAGCCTTCACCCACATCTCCTCCATTTCCCAAACATCTGCGCTCAACCCATCTACCCGTCGCATTAACAGTAATAGAATTTCTCTTGTCTTACCTACCACACCATTAGCCTCGGCATCCAACACATCATCATCCGCAACTTCTGCTATCTCCAAGGGGTTCCCACCACTAAACATATCTTTACTTCCCCAACCCCTCTGCCTTCTGCAGGGATCAATACCTCTGTGATTCCCCTTTCCATTTGCCCCTCCCCACTAATCTCTCTCCCAGCACTTAACCCTGCAAGTGGCCTAATGCTACATCTGCCCATTCATCTCCTCCCTCACCACCATTCAGGGCCCCAAACAGTCCTTCCAGATGAGGTAACACTTTACCTGTGAATCTGCTGGGCCGCTCCATCCACCACAAGCGGAACTTTCCAGTGACCAAACATTTTAATTCCCATTCCAATTCTCCCATGCCAGTCCTTGCATTTATGATTCATAAGAATCCCTAACAATACTTAGTGTGAAGTTGCATTGTATTTTCTTTTTTTGTTTGCTTTCCTGTTTGTTTTACATTTGTTTATCAAGTCATCTTGATTTAGTTTCTAGTTATATAGCCAACTTAGTTTAAATTCATTATCAAAAATCCAACTGGTCACACCTGAATTTTCCATTAGCCCACTATGGCTGCTGATTTACATATAAGCAACACATACAAAATATTGGAGGGACCCAACGGTCAGGCGGCATCTATAGAAGGAATAAACAGCCTATGTTTTGGGCTGAGACCCTTCATCAGGGTTCGGCCTGAAATGTAGTCTGTGTATTCCCCTCAATAAATGCTGCCAGCCTGTTAAGTTCCTTCAGCTTTTGTATGTGTTACTCAAGATTTCCAGCATTTTGTTTTTCTATTTGTTCCCACTCTTCAATAATTGGAGTTATTAGTACAGTATTGAAGAGAATCAACATCCTTGTTTCCACCTCCAATCCTTAACAATCTAAACAAAAATAAGTTAAGCACTTCTTTAAATGTATATCATCTTTCCTTTAAGTTAAATCTCCAGTAAATAGATGCAATTTTGATGTATGCTAGTCTGTTTGACAGAGAGGTACATTCACTTTTCAGCAAACATCTTTGACTGATTATCATCCGTAAGCTTTGTCAAACAGTTCTCAGGAATAGTCTTATGGTTTTCTTCAAAATTTCCTAAAAGAAAAAAAAACAAATTGATGTGCATAACATTAGCTTGGAAATGTGCATGTGTCACATTAATGTTGCAGGTTTCAAATAAGATGCATTCCTCATACCAATGCAATTGAGGAATTCATCTAGTTATATTAATGAAGGTAGGATATTGCTGTCAGGATAGGTTTTAGTGTTTCTGCTTACAAAGTAGTATCCCAGTGTCAGCTTGACCCTTTAAAAAAAATTGGATTATTGCACATTTACTCATAAAACTTCTAGAAACACAATTATCATACTTACAAGATGACAAATTGGGGACTTCTCGATGAGCTCAAAATGGCTGAGGTTTTGAAAGTTTTGTATCAATTATAAAAAATGGGGGGTTTTGGTGATGTCATCATCCAGAATGGCAGCTTCAGTCAATATCTCCTCTGGAAAAACGCATATTTTGTCCCATTAATCCATTAAATATAAGATCTTTCGAAAATATCTGAATTAATAAAGGGGGCAAGAATGAGAAAAAAGAATGGAGATAAAAAAAATGCATCACTGAGGAGCCTATGGATGAGAGGGGTGCAGCGAGCAGCTCTTCTACCCGAACACGTGGTAGCGAAGATGACGATGGGCCTCATTCAGGCGAAGTGGCGAATATGATAAAAATTCTGGGAGAGATACAGGGATTCCAAAAAGATGTAAAACAGAAACTAAATGATATGAAGTCAGAGCTCGCCAATGATCAAAAAATAGTGGTGGCAGAGACATGAATTGAGAAGGTGCAAGATCATGTGCAAAACATGGAACAGATACTAAGTGAGACGATAAAAATGTTAAATCAACAAGAAAGTAAACTGCTTGACCAGGAGGAAAGATCAAGGTGGAAAAAGATCAGGATAAACAATGTTCCCAAAGGAGCAGAGGGTTTGTCTATGATGGAGTTTGTACGCAAGTTTCTGCGGGACGCGCTAGAGATTCCTTCAACTATGGAGCTTGAAATTGAGAGGGCGCATTGTGCACTTGCCCTAAGGCCTACTGGAGACAGAGAAGATGAGCCATGCTCAATAGTAATTAGATTCCTTCGATACAGTACCGAGGTGGCGATTCTACGAAGGGCCTGGGGAAAGAAGAGGGTGTTTTTGGACGGGAAATTAATATATTTTGATCAAGAATACCCCCCCCCCGGCAGTCCTGCAGAAATGTAAAGAATACTCTGAAGTAAAGCGAATATTAAAGCAAGGAAAGATTAGATTCCAAACTCTGTACCCTGCTAAACTGTGAGTGTTTTATGAAGATGGGATCCAACTGTATCAGACAGTGGAAGAGGCGACTACAGACATGAAGGCCAGAGGGTTGCCCGTCAGCGGGATCAAACCAAGGGAAAGCCTGGCTGAGCAGTTATCCTGCTCTGTTTGGGAAATAGTGAGAGAATTGAGAAAGCAGGGGACAGGAGGAGGGCAAGAGAAGTATATCAGGAAGAGAACGTGAGTTTTCTGAAGACAGCTCTCACCCAGAAAAGCCACAATGTTTGGCTAACTTTAAAAATGTTGATAAGCTAAACGAAAGCAAAAATAGATAGTGCTATACCTATCTGAAGAAATACTTACTATAATGTGGATTTTATATTACTCAATTAATCTTTTTTATTCATTCATTCACATTTCCCCCACCTAAATGAGAATATATATATATATAGGTGGCCCCCATTTTTCGAATGTTCGCTTTGTGACAGTTCGCTGTTACAAAGGACCTACATTAGTACCTGTTTTCACTAACCAAAGAGGGTTTTCGCTTTTATGAAGAAAAGACACCCACTTTGTACATGTGTTACCCCAAGAAAGACTACCATGACCGTGAAGCCTTGTGTGGGCAGTTGTGCGTGCATGCGCATATATGCCAATTTTTTTTTCCACATCGATTTTGGCTCGCTGTCTTCCCAATTTTGATAAGTGAATCTACACTGTACATACAATATTTCTATTTTACATAGGCTGTATATTTATCATATCATTCCTGCATTTACTATATGTTCATGTTATTTTAGGTTTTATGTGTTATTTGCTTTAATTTGGTAGGTTATTTTTTGGGTCTGGGAACACTCAAGAAATGTTCCCATATAAATTAATGGTAATTGCTTCTTCACTTTACAACATTTTGGTTTACAAATGGTTTCGCAGGAACGCTCTACCTTTGGATAGCAGGGGAAACCTGTATATATGGGAGGAACACACAGGGAAATCTTTTCTGTGTAATGGACACAGATTTGTTCACTTACTTTTATGGGTACTGCAATGGGGGCCCTCAACTCACAGGTAGGAAGGGCTATCCCCCGCAGCTAGATGTTTCCTCTAGCTCAACCCAGGGTCATCTACTAGAGACCTCAGCCTTGGAATCACAACCATTGCCTTTTTTTTAATTATTCATGTTTCTTGTTTCTTATTTGTTCAGGGAGTAGATTGATTAAGTTTTATTCTGCTAATTTCAATGTTATATTGACAGATAAATATACATGGCTAAGAACAAAGTAAAATTCATTTCTTTTAATGTCAATCCAATCAAATGTAGTAAAATTCTATCCAAAATGAAAAAAGAACAAGCCCATGTAGTATATTTACGGGAAACTCACTTGAATGATAATGAGCATGAAAAACTAAAGAGAATGGGCTTCACTAATTTGTTTTTTTCCTCATATAAATCAGGACATAGGAGAGGAGTTGCTATTCTTATATCAAGCAAGCTAAATTTTGAAGAAGTATTCAAAATGGGAGATAAGGAGGGAAGACATATTTTGGTAAGGGGGAATATAGATGGAAATTCAGTTACTCTATTGAATATATATGCACTCCCAGGAAGTGATACTAGTTTCTTTCAGAAAATTACTAATATT
Organism: Hypanus sabinus; assembly: GCF_030144855.1. Classification (NCBI taxonomy): domain Eukaryota; kingdom Metazoa; phylum Chordata; class Chondrichthyes; order Myliobatiformes; family Dasyatidae; genus Hypanus; species Hypanus sabinus. The sequence goes on from NC_082711.1 coordinate 15,814,391, forward strand.
ATGGTAACAGAAACAGAAGGTCTCCTGGTATGTGGGGGAGACTTAAATAAACAAAGCTTTGACCCCAGCATCTGCAGTGTACTTTGTGTTTACAACCAAAGTTAGACTCTTCCAATAGAAAAACCTATGAAACAAAATCCTTACATAACAAGGTTAATACACTTATTGAGGATGTTGCTCTAATTGATATATGGAGGGACCTTTTCCCCAACAGAAGGGATTACACTCATTATTCTCCCCCCCCCCATTCTATATATACAAGAATAGACTATTTCATAACATTTGGAAAAGACAAAGACAAAATAAACAGCTGTGGAATTGGGACAATACAATAGATGTAAGTGACCATGCACCTATATATTTATCTGTTGATTTTGATTTACAACCAAAGAATACTATTTGGAAACTAAATTCAAGTCTACTCAATGATCCCTACTTTAAGGAACAAAGTAAAAAAGAAATTGGTCTTTACCTAGAATTCAATAATGGAGAGGATTCACCTCCCATTCTATGGTATACTCTGAAGGCTGTTTTAAGAGGGAAAATTATAGCGATATCTTCATATAAGAAAAAAAAGGAATAAAACAGAGGAATTACAAGTAGGCTGAAGGAACTAGAAAAAATACACAAATTGAATTTGGCACAGGATACGTTAGAGGAAATTAAAAAAATTAGGAATGAAATTAATAGTTTGGCTATGCAAGAAATCAGGAAAAATTTAATGTTTTTGAAACAGAGACATTATGAAAGTGTACTTAAATCTATGAAAATACTGGTGTGGAAACTGAAAAAAAAAGATAGCAGAAAATACAATTCACAGAATTAGGGATCCAAGAACAAAAATGATAAAAAAAAATAAACTAGTGATATTCAATAAGCTTTTTGAATAGTTTTACAAAACTCTATATTCCAAAGTTCCGGGGGAAGCATAACCCAAAATGACACCTTCCTGAATTCTCTGGAGTTACCCACTTTAAGCGAAGAACAAAATAGAACGATGACTGTTGACATAACGGAAGTTGAACTAAAAGCTGCAATTAGTAGGCTTAAATTAAGCAAGTCACCAGGATCAGATGGGTATACGGTAGAGTGGTAGAAACAATTTAAAAATGAGTTCATTCCTGTTTTACTCCCCACACTGAACTGAACTCTAAAAAAGGCACAAATGCCACCCAGCTGGAAGGAAGCAATAATCTCGGCTATACCGAAAGAAGGCAAGGATAAAATGGAATGGGAGTCATTTACACCAATATCCATTCTTAATGTATATTATAGATTATTTACCTTCATCATGGCCAAACGATTAGAAGAGTTTCTACTCATACTGATACATAACTGATTGAAACGTTTAAGATAATTAAAGGATTTGATAGGATTGAAGCAGGAAATATATTCCAGATGTTGGGAGAGTCCAGTACCAGAGGGCATGGATTGAGAATAAGAGGTCAGTTATTTAAAACAGAGTTGAGGAAAAACTTCTTCACCCAGAGAGTTGTGGAGGTGTGGAATGCACTGCCTCGGAAGACGGTGGAGGCCAATTCTCTGGATGCTTTCAAGAAGGAGCTGGATAGATATCTGATGGATAGATATCTGATGGATAGGGGAATCAAGGGATATGGGGACAAGGCAGGGACTGGGTATTGATAGTGAATGATCAGCCATGATCTCAGAATGGTGGTGCAGACTCGAGGGGCCGAATGGTCTACTTCTGCACCTATTGTCTATTGTCTATAACGATCAGACAGGTTTTATACAACAATGCCAAGAACAAGACAATATACAAAGGACATTTCATGTTATAGATCATATACAAAAAAAAATAAAATCCAAGCAATAGCGATAAGTGTAGACGCTGAAAAGGCATTTGATTCAGTTCATTGGAGTTTGGATGGAAAAACTGGATATGATATTTTATTACACCCTCTCTCAGAAATCCCATAATGATAGTAACCTCCTAGCTTGCTGGAGAAATTGTGGAAATCAAAATGCAAACCATTATCATATTTTCTGGGAATGCCCTGTAATCAAAGACTATTGGAGTGGGATACACAATGCCCTATAAGGCGTCTTTAAATGTGAAGTACTCTTAGAAAGTAAAACCATATATTTTGGGTATATACCTCAAGAATGGCTGAAAAGAGATAAGTATATAATGAATATACTGTTGGTGGCTGGTAAAAAGACTCTTTCTAGGAAATGGTTATCACAGGAGAGCCTAACCTTAAATACATGGATGGAAATTACAATGGACGTTTACAAAATGGAGAAGAAAGCAGCATCTGTTAATCATAAGTTGGAACAATTTGATTCATACTGGGAAAAATGGTTTAACTACATAACACCCCATAGGCCTGATTTTATCCTCACAAATCAATGAATATGTTGTAAAAAAAAAGATCACTCCCTACTTGTATATAGTTTTCTCCTTTCACTTGTTCTTTCTTTCCTCTCTTTTCTATAAATGTATACCCCAGATAAATATTATGTGGAGATTTGTGGCATATATGACTCTATGATATATATGTACAATATCTGAAATATAGTTTATGGAAATGTTTGTTTGATGTTGAACTTCAATAAAAAGTAAATTAAAAAAGAAAAATATAGTTCTGAATGATACACTGCAGAATTCCTATTTGACTTTTTGCATTTAATATAATTTTGCTATAATATTAACTGCCTTCCACATATATCACAAGAAGATAAAGTTGTAAAGAGAGATTTTGGCACATTGGCCTTTATAAATCAAAGTATTGAGTACAGGACATAAGTTGACATTAATTAAGGAGTTGGTGAGGCCTAATTTCAATATTGTGTGCTATTCACCTACCTACAAGAAAGATATAATTAAGATTCAAAGAGGGCAGAGAAAATTTACAAAGATGTTGCCAGGACTTGACCTGAGAGAAAGATTAAATAGGTTAAAACTTTATTCCATGGAATACAGGAGAATGACAGGAGATTTGATAGAGGAAGACCAAATTATGAGTGATATTGACAGATTAAATGTAAGCAGGCTTTTTCCACTGAGGTTGGGTGAGACTAAAACTAGAAGTCATAGGTTAAGAGTGAAAGGTGAAACGTTTAAGGGGTAAATGAGCATGAACTTAATTCAGAGGATGGTGAGAGTGTGGAATAGGCTACCAGCAAGAAGTGATAAATATGGGTTCAATTGCAACACTTAAGGTACGGAGAAGTATGTGGTCTGGATGCAGGTTGATGGGACAAGGCAGGTCCATTGTTTGGCAGGGACTTGATGGGCCAAAGGCCTGTTTCTGTGCTGTACTATTCAATGACTCAATATACAAGATCCCTAAATTCAACCCACTCAATAATGGAGTTGTGGAATTCAATTTTAATAGACCATTGTAAACTGGAATAGATCTTTGGATTGCAGGGGTGTCAAAGGTCCCAAAATACAGGCAGAAAAATGAAACACACTTGACATCTTACCAAATAGCAAAAGATATTTGAGAAGACATGTAGCGTTATTTCTATTTCTTATGTTAAATTGGAAAAGCAATTATACTGGTGTGGGTAAGAGTAACAAGAACCAGAAATGTGCAGTAAATCTGTATGACATGAACTGCATTATGGTGTTAGAAAAAACTCTTAACAATGCAGAAGTGGGAGGGGTGGCATTGCTAAAGTGCTTAGTCAGGAAAGAGTCTGGAACTTGTCTAGTGAAGCCTTATGGGTAGAATGGAGGAATAAGAATGTGCCACTTATGGGATTCAGAGGAACAAATCTGTAGACTGCACTGTTGCAAGAAGCATAAACTTGGGCAATTTTAACTTTCCACATACTGACTGGGATTCCCATACTGTAAAAGGGCTGGATGGGAAGTGTTTGTCAAATGTGTTCATGAGTTTCCTTAATAAGTACATATTAGTCCCAACGAGAGAGAACGATACTAGATCTCATTAGGGAATAAGACAGAGCAGGTGACAGAAGTTTGTGGAGGGGAACACTTGGCATCTTGTGATCCTAGTGCCACATCCTAATGAGCACAAGAATAGTAAGATCAGGCATATTAATGTGTGGCTGAGAGACTGGCATAGGGAGCAGGGCTTTGGTTTCCTGGATCACTGGGGCCTCTTCTGGGGGAGATATGGCCTGTACAAAAGGGAAGGGTTACACCTGAACACAAAGGGGGTTCCAATATCCTAGGGGGCAGGTTTAATAGAGCTGTTAGGGAGGGCTTAAACTAATTTGGCAGGGGGTGGGAATTGGGCTGCTAAGGCTGAAGAAGGGGAAAATAGAAATAAATCAAAGATAACCTGCAACAGAGATGATAGAAAGTACAGTCAGGAGATGAGGCATAATCAGAGCCAGTGGGATGAGTTATGGGGCATTAGAGGCATGGAGCAGTTAAAACAGAAAGCAACTAATACTGGACTGAAAGTGTTATATTTGATGCATACAGCATAAGAAATAAAATGTACGATCTTGAAATTCAGCTACAGGTGGCAAATATGACGTTGTGGCTATTTCTGAAACTTGGCTAAAGGATGGCTGCCATTGGGAGCTGAATGTCCAAGGATATATGGTGTATCAGAAAGATAGGTTAGTAGAACCATAGAACACTACAGCACAGTACAGGCCCTTCAGCCCTCCATATTGTGCTGACACATATAATCCTTCAAAAAATTACTAAACCCACACTATCCCATAACCCTCCATTTTTCTTTCATCCATGTGCCTGTCCAAGAGGCTCTTAAATACCCGTAATGTTTTAGCCTCCACCACCATCCCTGGCAAGTCATTCCAGGCACTCACAACCCTCTGTGTAAAAAACTTGCCCCTGATGTCTCCCCTAAACTTCCCTCCCTTAATTTTGTACATATGCCCTCTGGTGTTTGCTATTGGTGCCCTGGGAAACAGGTACTGACTATCCACCCTATCTATGCCTCTCATAATCTTGTAGACCTCTATCAAGTCCCTTCTCATTCTTCTATGCTCCAAAGAGAAAAGTCCCAGCTCTGCTAACCTTGCTTCATATGACTTGTTCTCTGATCCAGGCAACATCCTGGTAAATCTCCTCTGCACCCTCTCCATAGCTTCCACATCCTTCCTATATTGAGGTGACCAGAATTGAACACAATACCCTAAGTGCGGTCTCACCAGAGATTTGTAGAGTTGCAACATGACCTCTCTACTCTTGAACTCAATCTCCCTGTTAATGAAGCCTAGTATCCCATAGGCCTTCTTAACTACCCTATCAACCTGTGCAGCGACCTTGAGGGATGTATGGATTTGAACCCCAAGGTCCCTTTGTTCATCCACAATCTTAAGTAACTGACCATTAATCCTGTACTCAGTCTTCTGGTTTATCCTTCCAAAGTGCATCACCTCACACTTGTCCGGATTGAACCCCATCTGCCATTTTTCTGCTCAACTTTGCAGCCTGTCTCTTGTAACCTTCGACAACCTACAGCTCCATCCACAACTCCTCCAATCTTCATGTCATCCGCAAACTTACTCACCCATCCTTCTGCCTCTACATCCAGGTCATTTATAAAAATCACAAATAGCAGGGGTCCCAGGACAGATCCCTGCGGCACTCCACTAGTCACTGACCTCCAGGCAGAATACTTTCCTTCCACAACTACCCTCTGCTTTTTTCCTTTAAGCCAATTTTTTTATCCAAACTTATCGCATGCCTCATGACCTCTTGGATGAGTCTCTCATGAGGGACTTCGTCAAATGCTTTGCTGAAGTCCATGTAGACCACTCTCACTGCCCTACCCTCATCAATTTCTTTTGTTACCTCTTCAAAAAACTCAATCAGGCTCGTGAGGCACGATCTTCCCTTCACAAAGCCATGTTGACTATCCATGAGTAGACTGTACTTCTCCAAATGTTCGTAGATCCTATCCTTAAGAATCCTTTCCAGTAGTTTGCATACTACCGACGTAAGACTCACCGGTCTATAGTTCCCAGGTTTCTCCCTATTACCTATTTTTAAACAAGGGAACTACATTTGCCATTCTCCAGTCCTCTGGCACTTCCCCTGCAGCCAAAGAGGATTCAAAAATCATAGCTAATGCTCCTGTGATCTCTTTTCTCAATTCCCACAACAACCTGGGGTGTATCATATCCAGCCCTGGGGAATTTAGCATTCTTAATGTTTTTAAGAAGATCCAACACTTCTTCTTCCTTAATCTCCACATTGTCCAGCACACAGGCCCACTCTACTTTGATCTCATCCTGATCAAGATCCTTTTCACTTGTGAATACTGAAGCAATACTGAAGTAGGCAGGAAGGGTTGGTGTGGTGTGGCCCTGTGTTAAAGAAATAACATAGGGATGACGTAGGATCGTAAGAAGTAGAGTCTCTATGCATTGAGTTAAGAAATGGCAAGAGTGAAAGGACGCTAATGGCAGTTGTATACAGGCCTCCAAACAGCAGCCGGGATGTGGATTACAAATTATAGCAGGAGATAGAAAAGGTGTGTCAGAAGGGCAATGTCATGATAATTGTTGGAGATTTTCACATAAAAGTGGACTGGGAAAACCAGGCCAGTACTAAACCTCGAGAGAGAATTTGTAGAATGTCTAAGGGATTGCTTTTTTGAACAGCTTGTTGTTTAGCCCACTAGAAGATTGGCTGTGCTGGATTGGGTGTTGTGCAATGATCCGGAGGTGAAAAAGGAGCTTACAGTTAAGGAACCCTTAGGGAACAGTGATCACAATGTGATCGAGTTCACTGAAATTTGAGGAGGAGAAACTAAATTCCAATATATCAGTACTTCAGAGGAACAAAGGTGTGTTGCCCTTAAGGCATTTGTTTAGTTTATTATATTTTCACTTTAGTAATTTGTTTGTAATCATTTTCTAGTTAAAGTTAAAGTTGTTGAAAGTAAATTCGTTGTCTGTGATATATCGCAGCATGCGATGACGTTTCACCCAGTTTCGCTGCGTCCTGTGGGAAAATACCGGTTTGGAGAAATGGGAAGGAGGGGGCTTGTGTCTGTAGGATCAGCGCAAGAGAAGTTTTCTTTCTAAGCACTAGAAACACCATAGAAGCAATGCCATAAGTTCATAAGATAATCAATATGTTGAAGTAAAAATGTTAATGCTGATTCTGTTAAAAGTGATGACAGTTGATAAAGTTTATGTTCCTTGTTATTTAAAGAGATGCGGATAGTATTTAAAGCAATTGATGGCGTAGGTAGATTCTGACTGTATGTTGTACTTTAATGTAATATAGTTTGTTGTAGTTTTATTCTTGCAAGTATTTATGATGTAAATGTGATGCCAAGAAGGAAACAAATACTGTATATATTTTATATTGTTTTATCAACAGTTTTCACCATACGTTAATGTGGAAGAGTGAACAGTAAACGGTTAATCTTACTGGGATTGCGCCTCATTGACCAGTTTATACTTGGTGTTTAGTTCAGAGTTTTTACACCTGTGTGAGAACACTACAGTGAAAAGGCGGCATTACCAAGTGTTTCAAGTGCTACGATGGTATCGCAATCCAGCATCAAGTCGTTGCCATCCAGCGCCAGGAGCAGTAGGGCATCAACAAATAAGACTGCCCACGCAAGAGCTAAAGCAGAAACCGCTAAGCTGCGGGCGTCATACGCTGAACAGGTAGCAAAACTGAAAATGGAAGCGGCTGCCAGAGAAGCCGAAAACCAAAAGGAAGTGGCTGCCAGGGAAGCTGAAAACCAGTTGGAAAGGGTAAGGATAGAAGCAGAGTTAAAAGTGCTGACGCTACACTGAGAAGCCGAAGCTGCCAGGGTGGAAGCAGAGATATTAGAAAATGCTGAAGAAATGCATGTTCTGGAAGAAGTAAAATCTACTTCAGAAAGGACCAGATTGGAACGCACAAGCAACTACGTCCGATCTCAAATGGACTTTAAGAGTTGTTCTTCCTCTCCATACTTATATGCTAATATCCCATTTCATGAGGAGTCAAAGAGAAGTCTAATTGCATCACATCCATCTGGGGAAGACAATTTACCCTTGCAACTTCGCGACAAATTCAAGAATGAAAGGTCTGATAACAAATACTTCTCGACACCAAACTTACCAGATTTGGTGAGAGAAGAGGCAAAGGCTGAATTCAGAACAGCAAATCCCATAACAAATGTACACCCTCAGTCATATACCCGCTAACATATTCCCCCAGCCAGCATGCCACTTGCAGTTGAACCCAGGGCACAGTATGTAGCACGATGAGATCTTGTCACTTCAGGACTATACCAGTTTGACGATAAGCCTGAAAATTACCATGCATGGTACTCCTCATTCGCCAATGCTATCCACAGAGTCCAGCTCGGAACAACCCAAGAGTTGGATCTTATGACGAAATGGCTGGGAAAAGAATCATGCGAACAGGTGAGACGTATACGTTCAGTGTACATCAACAACCCCAAGCTAGCCTTACGCAAAGCATGGGAGAGACTTCGGGAGTGCTATGCGGCCCCTGAAATTATTGAAACGGCACTATTTCGACGCCTGGAAAATTTTCCTAAGGTGTCAGCCAAAGACCACACTAAGCTAAGAGAGCTTGGAGATCTACTCCTGGAGATTGAAGGCGCTAAAGAAGATGGCTATTTAACTGGCCCGTCATATTTAGATACTTCATATGGAATTAGACCAATTGTGGACAAACTTCCATTTAGGCTGCAGGAAAGGTGGGTGTCTGTTGGCTCAGAGTACAAGGGAAAAGAACGATGGTCGATTTCCTCCCTTTGAGTATTTCACTAGGTTTGTGTGCAAGGAGGCGAAGAATCGAAATGACCCTAGTTTCATGAATCAAGGTAGCAGTACAATTCACACCAAGCCAGTCAAATCCACTTCAAATAATTTTAACATCAATAAACCTGTCTCAGTACGTAAAACTGAAGTCTCTACAACAAACAATGACACTAGCAAGAATTGTCCTTTGCACAACAAACCCCACCCCCTCAAAAAGTGCAGAACGTTTAGGAAAAAACCCTTTGGCGAGAGGATGGCCCTTCTCAAGGAGAAAAAAAGTTTTAAATGCTGTTCCTCTACCTCTCACCTCGCTAGAGAGTGTACGATCCCTGTGAGGTGCTCGGAATGTAATAGCACTAATCACGATGGGGCCATGCACTCTGGCCCATAACCGCAAACTGACAAAGCTCCTTCACCCTCACAAGAGGACAGCGGGGAGGGAGAGGATCACTCCAAGACAACTGTCGTCAGCTCGAGCTGCACAGAAGTTTGCGGTCAAGGTCAGTCAAGCCGTTCTTGTTCAAAGATCTGCCTCACTAAGGTGTACCCTAAAGGAGCCAAAGACAAGGCCGTCAAAGCCTATGTAATTCTGGACAACCAGAGCAATTGCTCACTAGTCAGACCAGAGTTCTTTGATTTGTTCAACGTAGGGAGTAATCAGTTCCCATACTACCTTAGAACTTGCTCAGGCAGCGTAGAAACATATGGGAGAAAGGCAGAAGGCTTCCAGCTTGAGTTGCTGGATGGTAAAGTTGTCATCTGTCTCCCTCTGCTCTAAGAGTGCAATGAAATTTTGAATAACCACACCAAGATCCCGACGCCAAGCGCTGTGCGACACCAGCCGCATCTCCACCACATCACCAAGCACATCCCAGAACTGGACCCAAAAGCAGAAATACTCCTGCTACTAGGAAGAGATGTTCTCCAGGTGCACAAGGTCAGGCAGCAAGTCAATGGACCACACAACGCCCCCTTTGCCCAATGCCTGGATCTGGGCTGGGTGGTGATAGGAGAGGTGTGCCTTGGCAATGTACACAAACCGACAGTTAACACACTCAAGACCAATGTGCTAGAGAGTGGCCTCAATTTTACAACCCTGCACAAGCTTCACGTGTATCAAGGAAGCACGACAGGGCTTTAACAAGTGTACTAAAGTAACTGACAAGACACTGGGACATTCAGTCTTCGCTCAAACTGAGCATGATAATAAACTTGCTCCATCAGCACAAGACGCCAAGGTCAAATAATGGACACCAAGGTCTTCAGAGACAAAGCAAATAACTGGGTTGCCCCACTACCTTTCAGAGAACCATGCCAGCGCTTGCCAAACAACAAAGAGCAGGCAGTCAAGTGGTTCACGTCTTTGCAAAAAACCCTGAAAAGGAAACCTGAGGTGCAGCAACAATCATAGCATTCATGGAGAAGATCTTCGCTAATGGACATACAGAAGTAGCACTGCCGCTGAGAGAAGGTGAGGAGTGCTGGTACCTCCCAATGTTTGGGGTTTACCACCCACAAAAGCCCAATCAGATTAGGGTGGTCTTCGACTTCAGTGCTCAGTGCGCTGGTATCTCCCTAAATGACGTGCTCCTCACAGGCCCCAACCTCAACAATACTCTTCTCGAGGTCCTGCTGCGCTTCCGGAAGGAGAAGATCGCAATCTTAGCAGACATCCAGCAGATGTTCCGTTGCTTCTTAGTACAGGAAGACCATCGCAATTTCCTCCATTTCTTATGGCACAAGGACAATGACATTAACAAGGAAGTCATTGAGTACCGGATGAAAGTCCATGTTTTCGGCAGCAGTCCATCACCTGCCTTGGCCATCTATGGGCTGCGAAGGGCCATCAGAGAGGGCGCACAGGAGCATGGTGATGACACCATTAAGTTTGTAGAAAGGCACTTCTATGTCGATGACTGCTTGATATCGCTACAGAGAGAAGACGAAGCAATCGATCTGCTCCAACGTACACAAGCCTCACTCGCTGAGTCAAACCTCTGCTTGCACAAGTTTGCATCAAACTGTCAGGCAGTAGTGGAGGCCTTTCCACACGATGACTGTGCTCCGGCAATCAAAGACCTAGATCTAGGTGGAGAAACCATACCCACACAAAGGAGTTTGGGCCTCCTTTGGGAGATTACAACTGACACATCCACATTTTCCGTGCCGACCGTGATCAAGCCATTCACCCGCCGTGGAGTTCTCTCTACTGTCAACAGTGTTTTTGATCCCTTGGGTCTACTGGCGCCAGTTATGATCCAAGGAAGAGCCCTTCTCAGGGAACTTACCTCTGAGCTCTCCGACTGGGATACTCCCCTACCAGAAAACAAGCTAAACAGATGGGAGGCTTGGAGAGATTCACTTCAAGATCTAAAACAGCTTCACATCCCACATAGGTACACTGCAGACGAATTGGCCCAGGCTAAGGATGTCATCCTTAAAGCAACTCAAAGAGCAGCTTTTGCAAGGGAGTTTTCGGCCCTCCAAATTAATAAACCAATACCAAAGGACAGCCCTTTGAGGAAACTCAACCCGATCCTGAAGAACAATCTCATTTGCATTGGAGGCCGGTTAATACACTCTCGCCTTTCAGCTGCAGAAAAGAGCCCAGTAATCCTGCCCAAAGACAGCCATGCGTCCTTACTGCTTACTCACCCTCACCATGAACAGGTAAGGCATCAGGGCTATCACCTGATGGAGGGGGCAATCAGGGCAGCGGGACTGTGGATCTTGGGAGGGAAAACACTGATCAATTCAGTACTCCACAGATGTGTAACCTGCAGGAAACTGAGAGGGAAGATGGAAACTCAACGTATGGCGGAGCTCCCACCAGAACGCCTTGAAGCCTGCCCTCCTTTTACGTATGTGGGACTCGATGTATTTGGTCTGTGGACTATCACCACTAGACGCACAAGAGGACAAGTCGAGAGAGCAAACTGTAGGCCATCATGTTCAGCTGCATGAGTTTGAGAGCGGTACACATTGAAGTCATCGAATCTTTGGATACACCCAGCTGCATTAATGCTCAGGCGCTTCTTTGCACTAAGAGGCTCTGCAAAACAGTTAAGGTCTGATTGCAGCATAAACTTTGTTGGAGCATCCAAGGAGCTTGGGATGGTGCAAAGGTACCTCAGTCAGGAGGGATGCAACTGGGAGTTCAACACACCACACGCCTCTCATATGAGAGGCTCATGGGAGCGGATGATTGGTATCACCAGAAGGATCCTTGATTCAATGTTTCTGCAGCAACGCACCCGACTGACCCACGAAGTACTGTGCACACTAATGGCAGAGGTCACAGCCATTATAAATGCATGACCACTCCTACCTGTCTCTTCTGACCTGGAAAGCCCCTTCATACTCTCTCCATTAATGGTCCTTACGCAGAAGACAGGAGCTCCCCCTCCACCTGGGGACTTCTCAGATAAGGATTTGTACACAAAGCAATGGAGACAGGTTCAGGCTTCCACAAATCAGTTCTGGTCTCATTGGAGACATGAATATCTACCTTTGTTGCAACATAGACAAAAGTGGACAGAACCTCGCAGGAATCTTCAAGTTGGAGATTTAGTCCTGCTCAGGGACAAGCAGATCGCCCGCAGCTGCTGGCCAATGGCCAGAATCACTGCCACATTCCCTGGTAGGGATGGACATGGCAGGAAGGTTAAGTTGAAAACTTCTGACCAAGGTGATGTGAACACTCACCAAAGGCCAGTTGCAGAAGGCATTCTACTTTTATCTAAGGACTGATTTAGAGACTGAAGTTTGTATTATGTTCATAGTGACCTTACAAAGGTCAGGCAGGGAGTGTGTTATCCTTAAGGCATTCATTTAGTTTATTATATTTTCACTTTAGTAATTTGTTTGTAATCATTTTCTAGTTAAAGTTAAGGTTGTTGAAAGTAAATTCGTTGACTGTGATATAGCGCGGCATGCGATGACGTCACACCCGGTTTTGCTGCGTCCTGTGGGAAAATACCGGTTTGGAGAAACAGGAAGGAGGGGGCTTGTGTGTGCAGGATCAGTGTGAGAAAAGTTTTCTTTCTATGCATTAGAAACATCATAGAAGCAATGCCATAAGTTCTTAAGATAATCGATATGTTGAAGTAAAAATGTTAATGCTGATTCTGTTAAAAGTAATGACGGTTGATAAAGTTTATGTTCCTTCTTATTTAAAGAGTTGCAGATAGTTTGTGTTGAAGTGTATTTAAAGCAGTTGATGGCGTAGGTAGATTCTGACTGTATGTTGTACTTTAATGTAATATAGTTTGTTGTAGCTTTATTTTTGCAAATATGTATGATGTAAATGTGATGACAAGAAGGAAACAAATACTGTATATATTTTGTGTTGTTTTATCAACAGTTTTCACCATACATTAATGTGGAAGAGTGAACAGTAAACGGTTAACCTTACTGGGATCGCGCCTCATTGACCGGTTTATACTTGGTGTTTAGTTCAGAGTTTTTACATCTGTGTGAGAACACTACAAAAGGCATGAGAGGGGAACTGGCCAAAGTTGACTGAAAAGAGACACTAGCGGGAAGGACAGCAGAGCAACAATGGCTGGAGTTTTTGCGAAAAATGAGGGAAGTACAAGACAGATATATTCCAAATAAGAAGGACCCTACCATGGCTGACAAGTGAAGTCAGAGCCAAAATAAACAAAAGAGAGTGCATACAAGGAAGCCAAAGCTATTGGGAAGATAGAGGATTGGGAAGCTTTTAAAAACTTGCAGAAGAAAACTAAGAAGGTCATTAGGAAGGATAAGATGAATTATGAAAGGAAGCTGGTGACTAATATCAAAGAAGATACAGAAAGCTTTTTTTAAGTATATAAAGGGTAAAAAAGAATTGAGGGTAGATATAGGACCAATAGAAAATGATGCTGGAGATATTGTAATGAGAGATGCAGAGATGGCAGCGGAACTGAATTCGTAATTTGCATCAGTCTTCACAGTGAAAGATAACTGCAGTACACCGGACATTCAAGAGAGTCAGAAAGTGAAGTATGTGCAGTGAAAATTACGACTGAGAAGCTCAGGAAGCTTAATGGTCTGAGGGTGTATAAATCTCCTGGAATGATGGAATGCACCCTTGGGTTCTGAAGGAAGTAGCTGCAGAGATTGCGGAGGCATTAACAATAACCTTTAAAATCGACGGATTCTGGCATTGTACCGGATGACTGAAAAATTGTTAATGTTATTCTGCTATTTATGAAGGGTGGGAGGTAGCAGAAAGGAAACTATAGACCTGTCAGCCTGACATCAGTGGTTGAGAAGTTGTCGGAATCGATCGTTAGGGATGAGATTACGGAGTACCTGGAGGTACATGACAGACCAAAGCCAGCATGGTTTCCTAAAAGAAAAATCCTGCCTAACTTACCTATTGCAATTTTTTGAGGAAATTATAAGCAGGGTAGACAAAGGAGATGCAATAGATGTGGTGTACTTAGATTTTCAGAAGGCCTTTGACAAGGTGTCACACTTCAGGCTGCTGAGCAAGACAAGAGCCCATGGAATGACAGGGGAGTTACTAGATTGTGTGGAGCATTGGCTGATCAGTAGAAAACAGACAGTGGGAATAAAGGGATCCTATGCTGGCTGGGTTCTGGTTACCAGTGTGGAGTTCCACAGAGGTCAGTGTTGGGGCCGCTGCTTTTTATGATATATGACAATGATTTGGACTACGGTATTAATGGATTTGTGGCTAAATTTGGTGATGATACAAAGATAGGTGGAGGAATGGGTAGTGCTGAGGAAACAGAGAGCCTGCAGAGAGACTTAAGATAGTTTAGGGGAATGGGCAAAGAAGTGGCAAATGAAATACAATGTTGGAAAGTGTATGGTCATGCACTTTGGTTGAAGAAATAAATGGGCAGACCATTATTTAGATGGGGAAAGAACTCAAAGTGCAGAGATGCAAAGGGACTTGGGAGTCCTTGTGCAGGATACCCTAAAGGTTAACTTCCAAGTTGAGTTAGTAGTGAAGAAGGCAAATGCGATGTTGGCATTCATTTCTAGAGGTACAGAATATAAGACCAGGGATGTGATGTTGAGGCTCAAATAAGGCACTCCTGAGACCACACTTGGTGAATTGTGTGCAATTTTGGGCCCCTTATTTTTGAAAGGATATACTGACATTGGTGAGGGTTCAGAGAAGATCCACAAGAATGATTCCAGGAATTATAGGGTTACTGTATGAGGAACATCTGGCAACTCTTGGGCTATATTCCCTGGAGTTCAGGAGAATGAGGGGCGATCTCACAGAAACATTCTGAATGTTAAAAGGCCTGAACAGATTAGATATGGCAAAGTTATTTCCCATGGTAGTGAAATATAGGACAAGAGGGCACGACTTCAGGATGGAAGTACATCCATTTAGAACAAAGATGAGGGGAAATTAGTCATTGGGTGGTAAATCTGTGAAATTTGTTGCCATGAGTGGCTGTGGAGGCCAAGTCATTGGGTGCATTTAAGGCAGAGATAGATATTTTCTTGATTAGCCAGGGCATCAAAGGGTATGGGGAGAAGACAGGGGAGTGGGTATGACTGAAAGAATTGGATCATGATTGAATGGCAGTGCAGACTTGATGGCCAAATGGCCTATTTCTGTCCCTATATCTTATATCAAAGCAATTATGGAGAAGGATAGGTCTGGTCCTTGGGTTCAGATTCTAAATTGGACAAAGGCCAATTTTGATGGTATCAGAAAAGATCAGGTAAGTGTGGATTGAGACAGGTTGTTTTCTGGCAAAGCTGTACTTGGTAAGTGCGAGGCTTTCAAAAGTGAAAATCTGAGAGCACAGAACTTGTATGTTCCTCAGAATAAAAAGCAATGATAACAATGTTAACAGCTTTAGGGAATCTTGTTTTTCAATAGATATTGAGGCCCTGAGTTAGAAAAAGGAGGTACATAGAAGGTATAGATAGGTAGGAACAAATGAGGTACTTAAGGATTATAATAAATGCAAAAGAACACTTAAGAATGAAATCAGGAGGGTGGAAAAAAGACATGAACTTGCTCTAGCAATAAGTACATTTATTTATACATCCTGAAATTCTTCTTCTTTTCAAACATCCATGAAAACAGGGGAATGCCTCAAAGAATGAATGAATTAAATGTTAGAACCTCAAAGATACCTGCAACTCCCCCCACCTATGCACAAGCAGCAGTAAGGCTATGACCCCCTCCCTCCTCCACCAGCAAAAGCATCAGCGCCCCACACCAAGCGTGTAGCAAAGCATCAACAAAGACATAGACTTGCAGTACCCTAAAGACTACTCATTCACCTGGTATTCAACATACCACAGGCTCTCTCTCTTTCCCTAATCAGGGGAAAAAGGGATGTCCCCATTTCACAGGGTGAAGGAGAATCCTAAGGATTTCTAGATATATTAAGAGCAAAATGGTAGCAAAACTTTGTCCTCTGGAAGATCAGATCTATGTGTGCAGCTTAAAGCGGTGGGAAAGACTATCAATGGATTTATTGCATCTGTATTTACTCAGAAGATGGGACACAGAGTCTATTGATGTGAAGCAATGCAACAGTGAGGTCATGGATGTTATCTATACAGGTCATCTATACAGATGTTTGCTGGATTGAGGCAAATTAGGGTGGATAAATCCCCAGGGCTTGACAAGGTGTTCCCTCTGATCCTGTGGGAGGCTAGAGCAGAAACTGCAGGATCCCTAGCAGGGAAATTTAAAACATCCTTAGCCATGGAAGAGGTGACGTAGGATAAGAGGATAGCTAAAGTTGTTCCATTGTTTAAGAAATGGCCTAAGAATAAGCCAAGAAATTATGCACCGGTGAGCCTGATTATCAGTAGTGAGAAAGTTATTCGAAAGTTTTCTAAGGGATGGGATATATAAATATTTGGCTAGGGAGAGTCTGATTACATACAGTCAACTTGACTTTGTGTGTGGTAAGTCGTGTCCAACCAATCTTACAGATCTTTTCAAAGAAAGTACCAGGAAAATTGATGAAGGCAAGACCATGGATGTTGTCTACATAGACTTTATCAAAGCCTTTGTCAAGGTCACACATGGGAGGTTACTCAAAAGGTTTAGTCACTTGGCATTCAAGATGAGGTAATAAATTGGATATGACATTGGCTTTGCGGGAGAAGGCAGAGAATGGTAGTAGATCAGGCATGGGCAAACTGCGGCCCACGGGCCATATGCTTTTTAATCCGGCCCGCAGAACTTGATGAAATTATATTAATAAACCTTGTTAATGTTTTTTCCCCGTAATTCTGGCATTTTCCTAATAGATGACACACTCTATATACATTGACCTTTGTTGAGGTGCAGCGTATTACTCCACATTTGCGCTTTACTTTGTGACCTTGTGGCGACCCATTTCCTGGGTCACAATCCGAAACGGTTCACAATTAGCCAGCGTTCCGGCTAAGGGAGATAGCCTGCGGGGATTTGCGAGCACAGAGCTCCGCATACTGGCGCGCCCTGACTGTTCTGTCATTGTGCGGGTCATTGTTGAGTTTTGGCACAGGGGACAATTGAATAAGAAGGAGGAGGACAAGTAGACCTGCATCTCCTACCGTTTTTGAAATAAAGACAGTCAGGAGGAGAGTGATGATGATAATATCTTGAAGGATAACAGAATTTTCAGTGCTTTAAAATAATAACTGTTACTATTAAAAAAGCTGTATTTTACTCATTTAATTTTCAGTGTTTTAAAAGTCATTTCAATAAATAGCTAAATACCATGGGACTTCAAAGACAGATATTTTGTTGTAATGCATTTGTTCATTTTCAATTGAAATTAAAGCACATGTTTTCTACATATCCCATGATATTTTATTTTCTCTTATGAGGTGTATTACCAAAACACTCCATCCATCTGCTTCTGGTCCGGCCCCCCTGTCAAATTTTAGAACCCTTTGTGGCCCTCAAGTCAAAAGGTTTGCCCACCCTGTAGTAGATGGTTGCCTCACTGATTGGAGGACTGTGACCAGTGGTGTGCCGCAGGGATTGATGCTGGGTCCATTGCTGTTTGTCATCTATATTAATAATCTGGATGATAATGTGGTAAACTAGATCAGCAAATTTGTAGATTACATCAAGATTGGAGGTGTAATGGACAGCAAAGAAGACCTTCAAAGATTACATCACGATCTGGCCCAGCTAGAAAATGAGTTGAAAAGTGGCAATGGCATTTAATGCAGAAAATGTGAACTTCAGGAGGACCATCTAGGGTAGGTCTTACATAGTGAGCGGTAGGGCACTGAGCATTGTAGTAGAATAAAGAGATCTAGGAATACAGATCCATAATTCCTTGTAAGTCCTGTCACCGTTAGATAGGATTGTAAAGAATACTTTTGGGACATTGGCCTTCATAAATCAATGTACTGAGAACAGGAGTCAGGGTCCTGATGAAGGATTTCGGCGCAAAACATTGACTGCTTACTCTTTTCCACAGATGTTGCATGGCCTGCTGAGTTTCTCCAGCATTTTGTGTGTGTTGCTGGGATTTCCAGCATCTGCAGATTTTCTTCCGTTTTTATAGGAGTTGGGATGTTATGTTGAAGTTGTATAAGATGTTGGTGAGGCCTAATTTGGAGTATTGTATGCAATTTTGGTCACCTACCTAAGGAAAGATGTAAATAGGATTGAAAGAGTGCATAGAAAATTTACAAGGATGTTGCCTGGTCTGGAGGAATTGAGTTACTGTATAGAGAAAGGTTGAACAGGTTAGAACTTTATTCCTTAGAACGTAAAAGATTGAAGGCAGATTTGAGAGAGGTATACAAAATTATGAGGGGATAGATAGGGTAAATGTAAGTAGGCTTTTTCCATTGAAATTGGGTGAGATTACAACTAAAGTCTTGGGTTAAGGCTGAAAGGAGAGTGGGAAAATTTCTTCACTCACAGGGTAAAGAGTGCGGAACAAGCTGTCAAGGCAATTGGTGGATTTCAAAATTTAAGAGAAATTTGGATAGGTACATGGATGGGAACGGTAGGGAGGGCTCTGGTCCCGGTGCAGGTCAGTGGAGCTAGGCAAATTAACCCTCTGAAGGGCCTGTTTCTGTGCTGTAGCATTCTAAGACTCTATTTATAGAAGTAAAAATAATGGACAGAGTTTTTTGGGGATTTAATACAGCCACAACTAAATGTTAATTCTATTATGGCATATTATACAATATTTTAAATTGGAATTTCCAATTTGAAAGAGAAATACAGAATCATTACCAGCCTCAGCAGTATATATGGGATACAGCAACTGGTACAAAATTGCTAATATTTAGTGTTGGAAACAGAAGCACTTTTGCTGGAACAAAAAGAATAGGAAGAGGAACTCAGTGGGCCAGGCAGCATCTCAGGAGGCAGAGGGTTTGAGTCTACACTCTGCATCAAAGATGCAATGGAAATATTTTTCTCACATTACTGGTGGAAATCTAGTATCTCCTATGCTCTTATCACTTAATCACAGATGATCAATTATACTGGTCTACCACCCATTCAACTTGTTTCTTTTACATCTTTTATAAAAAAGATGCCTTAGATTACGGAATATTTTGAGCAGTGGCCAATCAACAATCAAATGTGTGAGATACACAGCTCACTCAGTTTACCCGATTGAGTACATAGGCATTGATTTGCGACAATTTGAAGTTTTGAGCAGCAACCAATCAGTGATCAGGGTTGATTGGCAAGAAGAAATTAAAGTAAGGTAGGGGATAGCAGAGCAGCTTTTGTTGTAGTGTATAGTGTTATAGTGGTTATTTGAAGCTTTAGGTTTTGAAGGCTTCAGCGTGAAGAGGCTTGTTTGAAAGAAGGTAAAAAAAAAAGCTGCTCATAGATTTTTTTCCCTCAGTTTATTTATTTTTCTTCTTCTTTATACTTGCACAGTTAGAACAGTGTCAGGCAGGATAGCTGAATGCTCCTCTTGCAGGTAGACCTCCACTATCCCTGAGACTATACCTGTGAAAAGTACATTCAGCTGCAGCTTCTAACACTCTGTGTTAAGGAGTTGAAGCTGGAACTGGATAAACTCCAGATCATTTAGGAAGCTGAAAGGATAATAGAAAGGACATACAGAGAAGCAGTTACACCCAAGGTGCAGGACACAGGAGTCTGGGCAACAGGCAAGAAGGGAAAAGGGATTAAACTGTCAGTGCAGAGTACTCCTGTGGCCATCCCCCTCAACAACAGGATACTCTTGAGAGTGGATGACCAAGCAGAGGGAAGTGACGGTGGTCAGATCTTTGGCATTGACTGCAGCTCTGTGACTCAGAAAGGAAGGAGAAGATGCCAGCTGTGGTGATAGGAGATTCGTTAGGGGAACAGAAAGGAGTTTCTGTGGATGAGAACAAGATGATAGGAAGCTAAACTCAGATGCATCAGGGAATTATCGAGGTATGAGAGAGGAGTTGGCCAGAATTGATCGGAAAAGAACACTAGCACGGATGATGGCACAACTGCAATGGTTGGAATTTCTGGAAGCAATTCAGAAGGCATAGGATATGTACATCCCAAAGAGGGATGTGTCCTATCATCATCCCAAAGGAAAGATGACACAAATGTGGCTAACAAATCAAAGCCAACATAAAAGCCAAAGGGCATAGAAAACAGGAAAAATTAGTGAGAAATTATAGACGACTGGGTTGCTTTAAAAAACAACGGAAGACAACTAAACAAAGAGATTAAGAATGTAAAGATGGAATATGAAAGTACAAACGTTTGTATGTTGGCCAATAGTAGAGGATACCAAAAGTTTCTTCAGATAAAGTATAAGAGAGGTGAGAGAGGATATTGGACCGCTAGAAAACAATGCTGGAGAGGTAGCGATGAGGGACAATGAAATGGTGGACAAACTGTGTAAGTATTTACGGAGGTGGAGGTGGAGTTAAGATGGCGCTAATCGGCAACTCCTTTGCTTGCATCTTCGGAAACAGCTCTACTTCCATCTTTAATATCTTTATTTTTCCCTTTCAGGGTTCTTTTGAAGGCCCTGACCTAGAGTTACACGCTGACTTTGGTTCTTTGCAGGAATGGAACGGTTCTCAGGGTTTCAGGACTGACCGTTGTTCAGCACACCAAGGGTTTGGCCTGAGAGCCCGCCTTGAATTCGGATTTGTAAGTCTAAGATCTCAGGGCTCTGTAAACTGGTGGATTGAGGGTCGGTGTCACGACAGGAGACCTGTGTGTTGTCGGGGGAAGTCAGGATATTTGCTATGGGCCTGAAGACCCATGATCTTTGCAAACTTCAGGCACAGAGCTTGAAAAAAGCAACGCAAGACTTTTTAACATCGTAAACCAGCAAGTTGTTTATGTCGCCCCACTCACTGGGAAAATGGAGACAACTTTCTCTCCCTTATTAGGGAGAGAGAGAAACTGTGGTATGTCAAATGCCAGGTGTAACGCGAAGTCTTTGTGATAACTGCAAGTCTGTATATGTGCTTGTGCTTTGCTCATGCTTGAGTGCTTGGTGATGGTGCCGATGCTTGCTTTTTTTTGCCAGTGGGGGGGGGGGGGGGAGAGGGGATTGTTGCTCACTGCCGCTTCTGTGCGGGGTGGGGGAGCTGGGTGAGACTTTGGGGTTCTTACATTTATCTGTCGTTCATTCTTTGGGGTACTTCTCTGTTTTTGTGGATGTTTGTGAAGAAAAAGCATTTCAGGATGCATATTGTAAACATTTCTCTGACATTAAATTGGACTTTTGAAGTATTTTGCATCAGTCTTAACTGTGGAAGGCACTAGCTATGGTGCAAGTTCCAGGTGTCAGGGATCATGAAGTGTGTGGAGTTACCAGAACTAGATGGAAGGTTCTTGGAAAAATGAAAGGTCTGAAGGTAGATAAGTCACCTGGACCAGATAATGTACACCCCAGAGTTCTGAAAGAGGTGGCTGAAGAGATTGTGGAGGCATTAGTAATGATCTTTCAAGAATCACTAGATTCTGAAATGGTTCTAGAATACTGTACAATTGCAAATTTAATTCCACTCTTCAAGAAGGGACTAATATATTTCAATTCAAGAAGGATTAAAGGCAGATGAGCTCAGGGCATAGATGAACACATGGAATTATGATATTGTAGCCATCTGTGAGACTTAGTGGCAGGACTGGCAGCTCAATATTCTGGGGTTCCGTTGTTTTAGATGCAACAGAGCGGGAGGGATTAAAGGGATTACTAGTAAGGGAAAATGTCATGTCAGTGCTCAGTCAGGGCAGACTGGAGAACTCGGCTAGTAAGCTTTTATTGGTGGAACTGAGGAATAAGAAAGGTGTGACCACGTTTATGGGGTGATATTATAGACGACCTAACAGTTTGCAGGATTTAGAGGAGCAAATTTGTAGAGAGATCGCAGACTGTTGGAAGAAACATAAGGTTGTTATAGCAGTTGATTTTAACTTTCCACATATTGATTGGGACTCCCAGACTGTAAAAGGGCTAGATGGGATAGTCTGTCAAATGTGTTCAGGAAAGTTTCCTTAATTGGTACACGAGAGTGCACGATACTTGAACTGCTACTGGGGAATGAGATATGGCAGATGACAGAAGTTTGCGTAGGGCAACACCTTACATCTCAAGATAATGCCATTAGTTACAAAGTAAATGTGGAAAAAGATAGCTCTGGCCTATGGGCTGAGATTCTGAGTTGGAGAAAGGCCAATTTTGATGGTATCAGAAAGGATCTGGCAGGTGTCTATTGCAACAGGCTTTTTTCTAGCAAAGGTGTACTTGGTAAGTGGGAGGCCTTCAAATACAAAATTTTAAGAGTACAAAGCTTTTATGCAAGTGTCAGAATAAAAGATAAAGATAACAAATGCACAGAACCTTGGTTTTCAAGAGATATTGGGACCATGGTTTAGAAAAGTACAGGTGCATAGCAGGTATTTATGAAATATAAGAGAATGCTTGAAAAAGAAATCAGGAGGGTTAAATGCCATGAGGTTGCACTAGAAAACAAGGTGAAGGAGAATCCTTAGGGATTCTACGTATAGATTAGAATGGCAATCTTTGCACGTAGCCAAAAGAGATGGGGGGAGATCTTTATTTTGCATCTTTACTTTATTGTCACCAAACAATTGATTCTAGAGCGTACAATCATCACAGCGATATTTGATTCTGCGCTTCGTGCTCCCTGAAGTACAAATTGAAAGTAAATATAATAAAAATTTAAATTATAAATCACAATTAGAAAATAGAAAAGGGAAAGTAAGGTAGTGCAAGTTAGGTCTGGATATTTGGAAGGTACGGCCCAGATCCAGGTCAGGATCTGTATTTATTCGGAAGACAGACATGAAATCTGTAGAAATGATGCAAAGCGGCAGTGACGTCAGAGACCCTATACATATTACAGAGGAGGAGATGTTTGCTATCTTGAAGCAAATTAGGTCCCCAGGGCCTGATAAGGTGTTCCCTCAGTCCCTACAGGCGGCAAGTGCATAAATTGCAGGGGGCCTAGCAGAGATATTTAAATCACCCTTAGCGACAGGATAGCTGAAGTTATTCTGCTGTTTAAGAAGGGCTCTAAAGATAAGCAAAGAAATTATAGGCAGCTTAGGCTGACATCAGTAGTGGGAACATTTCTGGAGGGTATTCCAAGGGACTGGATATATGAATATTTAGATAGACAAGGACTGATTAGGGATAGTCAGCATGGCTTTGTTGCATGGTAAGTCATGTCTAAACAATTTTACAGAGTTTTTCAAGGAAGTTACCAAGAAAGTTGATGTAGGAAAGGCAGTGGTTGTTGTTACTTTTGCAAGGCATTTGACAAGGCGTTGCATGGGAGGAAAGTCAAGATGGTTCAGTCGCTCAGCATCCAAGATGAGGTAGTAAACTGGATTAGACATTGGCTTGGTGGTAGAAGCCAGAGAGTGGTAGTTGCTGGTTGCCTCTCTGACTGCAGGCCTTTGACTAGTGGAGTGCCACAGGAATTCGTGTAGTTTGTCTTCTATATCAAAGATGTGGTTTATCATAGAGTTAAAGAGCCAGCAAATCTGTGGATGACAGCAAGATCTCAGAGAACCTGTTCTGGACACACCATATAAATATAATTGCAAGGAAAGCACAACAGTGCCTTTACTTCCTTAAAGATCTGCAGAGATTTGGCATGTCATCAAAAACATTGACAAACTTCTATAGATGTGTGGTGAAAAGTGTATTGACTGGCTGCATAACAGCCTTGTATGGAAACACCAATTCTTACAAAAGGTAGTGAATTCAGCAATGTATATCACGGGTAAAGTATCTACAAACATTCTATTTCTGGTGTTTCCACAACTGATAGTCTCACATTAAGCATTCTTTATCTTGTTATTTCATGCTATCATTATTTATTGCTATTTATTTATATTTGCATTTACACAGTTTGTTGTCTATTAATCCTGTTTTCAGTTACTGCGCCATAGATTTGCTAAGTATGCCCATTGGAAAAATCTCAGGGTTGTATGTGGTGACGTATACAGGCAGTTCCCGAGTTACGAACGTCTGACTTACGGACAACTTGTACTTACGAACTGAGGAAGGAGAACGCCATCTGCCATTTTAAGTCAGAACGTGACGCTGTCCGCCATTTTAAGTCGTTGCCGTTGACACTGTGTTGAGTGTTTAACTTTGTATTTGGCTTAAATTTTTCTTATGGTAAGATTCACCCTGACCCAGCACCCCCCGCCCCCATTCCGGTCAGCTGCAGGCGCAGTGAGATCAGCACCAGGCTTGAATTTGATCCAGTGACAGTCTGCTCCCATGCCAGGTTGATGTCAAGCTTGAAACTCGACCTCATAAAAAAAAACACTGCCACCTCCAGTTTAAATTCCCACGTGGAATATTGTGGAAGATCAAATACCCAAACCCAGCACAGCCTCCACTTGTCCCATTTAGCCTGACTCAGTGCGGTGGTCCTTAGGACACAGCAGACCTCAGGACCTGCCGTCCGCAGTGTTTCTGTTCCATTGACGGCAAGCAATCGCGATTGAAAATAAAGTGGAAATAATAAAGCGTTTGAAAGAGGTGAAACACCATCGGTCATTGGAAAAGCGCTAGGCTACAGTCAGTCAACAATCGGAACAATTTTGAAGGATAACAGATAAAGTAAGAATAATGGAGCATGTGAAAGGCCCTGCCCTGATGAAAGCTAGAATTATTACTAAGCAACGCAGTGGTTTAATTATTGGAATACATACGTTTCTTAAGTTTTATATGCATAGAAAGCTAAAATATATACTATATACTAAGACAAACATTTGACTGACGCTAAATAATACTGGATGTACTTGTTCTGACTTACGTACAAATCCAACTTAAAGACGGACTCAGGAACGGAAGATCCTGAGATGTCCAGTTGTTCGCTCGGTCTTACCAGTGTAGTCCAAACGAAATCTTATGAAGTATTATGTATGGCAGCAGTTTGGCTGCAGGAGCTGTTGGAAGGATGTTTAATGATGTCCAGCCGCCTTAGGGATCCACTCCGGATTCACTGTCATGGTTGACTCCCATAGACTTCATCTCTCCCAAGGCTGCCCAAAAGGCAGCAGGGCCATTTATCCATAGCTGGGGATCTGCATGTTATACATGAAGGGGCCAGACTTCTTCCCCATCCTCTGTAATTCAGCCTGAGTCTGAAAGGAGTTCAATTTCCGAACTGAAGAGGAGACACAACATGAAGCTTGCTGGTGCAGTGGCTATGTACTGGCAGGGACAGACTTACACATTCAACTCTCCTTTTCATAAGACTGCTTGCCAGTGATGGAAGCTGAGAGTGAGAATGATAAGCACTACTGACTACACTACCACACTAGACGCATCACAATAGCCATTTTGACACACATGTATGTAATCTGATAACAAATTTTAGTTTGAACTTTGAAGATTGGGCGTGTAGTGAGGAAGACTATCGGAGCTCACAGTGGGAACTCGACCAGCTAGAAAAATGGACTACAAAATGGCAGATGGAACTTAACGCAGAAAAGTGTGAGGTGTAGGACCAACCTGGGTCAGTCTTTCTCAGTGAATGATAGGACACTGAGGAGAGTGGTAGAACAAAGGGATCTGTCTATAATTCATTAAAAGTGGTGGCACAGGTAGATAGGGTCATACAAAAATCTTTTGGCATATTAGTCTTCATAAATCAACATATTGAGTGTAAGAGATGGGATGTTATTTTCAAGTTGTATAAGAGGTTGGTGAGAGCGAATTTGGAGTATTGTGTGCAGATTTGGTCACTGACCTACAGGAAAGATGTAAATAAAAGTTGAAAGAGTATAGAGAAAATTTACAAGGATCTATCTAGAAGATTCAAGGGAGATTTGATAGAGGTATATAAAATTATGAGGGATATAGATAAATGCAAGCAGGGTTTTTCCACGTTAAGTTGGGTAAGACTACAACTAGGGGTCATGGATTAAGGGTGAAAGGTGAAAAGTTTAAGGGGAACATGAAGCAAGAAGGCTGCGAGTGAACTGCTGGTTTTTCGGAGAGAAGGGAGTTTTTTACTGCTTGGGTTAAAGAGAGGCAAGACAGCAGAGTGCGAAAGATTTAAAAAGAAGGCAGCCATATCCAGTGGGCAGCGTCGGAGCAGATAGCAGAGTGAGAGGCAGCAGAGTGGTACGGCTTTGGCTCAATGGGCTTAGGCGGTAACGGGATGAGGAGAGGTAGGAGGTATGTGTGTGAGACCAATTTTCTGTGCTCAGTGTCAGATACGGGGTGTCCTGGAGTCTCCCAGCCACCTGGATGGCCATATCTACACCAGGTGTGTCGAGCTGCAGCTCCCGAGGGACCGGGCTAGGGAACTGGGAATACAGATCAATGACCTTCACCAAGTCAGGGAGAGCGAGGAAGTGATAGAGAGGAGTTACAGGCAGGTGGTCACACCAGGGCCACAGGAGACAGACAAGTGGGTCACAGTCAGGATGGGGAAGGGGAAGAGTCAGGTACTAGAGAGTACCCCCTGTGGCTGTACCCCTTGACAATAAGTACTCCTGTTTGAGTACTGTTGTGGTGGGGGGGGGGGGACAGCCTACTTGGGGGAAACAACAGTGGCCGTGCCTCTGGCACAGAGTCTGCACCTGTGGCTCAGAACGGTAGGGAAGGGAAGAGGAAGGCAGTAGTGATAGGGGACTCTGTAGTTTGGGGGGGGGGGGGGTCAGACAGGTGATTCTGTGGACGCAGGAAAGAAACTCGGATGGTAGTTTGCCTCCCAGGTGCCAGGGTCCGGGATGTTTTGGATTGAGTCCAAGATTTCCTGCGGTGGGAGAGAGAACAGCCAGAGGTTGTGGTACATATTGGTACCAATGACATAGGTAGGAACAGGGAAGAGGTCCTGAAAAAAGACTTCAGGGAGTAAGGAATGAAGTTGAGAAGCAGGACCGCAAAGGTAGTAATCTCGGGATTACTGCCTGTGCCACGCGACAGTGAGAATAGGAATAGGATGAGATGGAGGATAAATGAGTGGCTGAGGGATTGGAGCAGGGGGCAAGGATTCAGATTTCTGGATCATTGGGACCTCTTTTGGGGCAGGTGTGACCTGTACAAAAAGGATGGGTTGCACTTGAAACCCAGGGGGACCAATATTCTGGCGGGGAGGCTTGCTAAGGCTACTGGGGAGAGTTTAAACTAAAATTGTTGGGTGGGAAACCAAACTGAAGAGACTGGGGAAGAGGAGGTTAGTTCACAAATAGAGAAACCTTGTAGACAGGGTGAGAGGGAGGATAGGCAGGCGATAGAGAAGGGATGTGCTCAGACTGAACACCTGAGATGTGTCTACTTTATCGCAAGGTGTGTTGTGAACAAAGCAGATGGGCTTAGACCGTGGATCAGTACTTGGAGATATGATGTGGTGCCCATTAGACTTGGATGGCTCAGGGACAGGAACAGTTACTTCAAGTGCCAGGTTTTAGAGGTTTCAGAAATGACAGGGAGGGAGGCAAAAGAGGTGGGGGCGTGGCACTGTTGATCAGAGATAGTGTCATGGCTGCAGGAAAGGTGGACACCATGGAGGGATTGTCTACGGAGTCTCTATGGGTGGAGGTTAGGAACAGGAAGGGGTCAATAACTTTACTGAGTGTTTTTTATAGGCCGTAACAGGGATATCGAGGAGCAGATAGGGAAACAGGTCCTAGAAAGGTTTAATAATAAGAATTATCGTGATGGGAGATTTTAATTTCCTAAATATCGATTGGCATCTCCCTAGAGTGAGGGATTTAGATGGGGTGGAGTTTGTTACGTGTGCTCAGGAAGGTTTCTTGACGCAGTATGTAGATAAGAGGAGAGGCTGTACTTGATTTGGTACTGGGAAATGAACCTGGTCAGGTGTCAGATCTCTCAGTGGGAGAGCATTTTGGAGAGCGTGATCATAATTCTATCTCCTTTACAATAGCATTGGAGAGAGATAGGAACAGACAAGTTAGAAAAACTTTTAATTGGAGTAAGGGGAATTATGAGGCTATCAGGCAGGAAATTGGAGGCTTAAATTGGAAACAGATGTTCTCAGGGAAAAGTACGGAAGAAATGTGGCAAACAGTCAGGGGATATTTGTGTAGAGTTCTGTATAGGTACGTTCCAATGAGACAGGGAAGTTATGGTAAGGTACAGGAACTGTGGTGTACAAAGGCTGTAGTCAAGAAGAAAAGCTTACAAAAGGTTCAGAGAATTAGGTAATGTTAGAGATCTAGAAGATAAGAAGGCTACTAGGAAGGAGCTTAACAAGCAATTCAGGAGAACCAGAAGAGGCCATGAGAAGGCCTTGGCGGGCAGAATTAAGGAAAACCCCAAGGCATTCTACATGTGAAGAGCAAGAGGATAAGCCGTGAAATAATAGGACCTATCAAGTGTGACAATGGGAAAGTGTGTATGGAACCGGAGGAAATAGCAGAGGTACTTAATGAAAACTATGGAAAAGGACCTTTGTGATTGTAGCAATGACTTGCAGCAGACTGATAAGCTTGAGCATATAGACATTAAGAAAAAGGATGTGCTGGAGCTTTTGGAAAGCATCAAGTTGGATAAGTTGCCAGGACTGGACAAAATGTACCCCAGGCTACTGTGGGAGGGGAGGGAGGAGATTGCTGAGCCTCTGCCGATGATCTTTGCATCATCAATGGGGACTGGTGAGGTTCTGGAGGATTGGAGGTTTGCAGATGTTGGTCCTTTATTCAAGAAGGGGATTAAAGATAGTGCAAGAAATTATAGACCAGTGAGTCTTACCTCAGTCGATGTCAAGTTGATGGTGAAGATCCTGAGAGGCAGGATTTATGAACATCTGGAGGGGTATAATATGATCAGTAGTAGTCAGCATGGCTTTGTAAAGGACAGGTTGATTGAGCCTGATTGAATTTCTTGAGGATGTAACTAAACACATTGACGAAGGAAGAGCAGTAGATGCAGTGTATATGGATTTCAGCAAGGCATTTGATGAGGTACCCCATGAGTCCTGACAAAGGGTCTCAGCCCAAAATGTCGACAGTGCTTCTCACTATAGATGCTGCCTGGCCTGCTGTGTTCCACCAGCATTTTGTGTGTGTTGTTTGAATTTCCAGCATCTGCAGATTTCCTCGTGTTTGCTCCAAGAGGCAGATGGAGTTCAACCCAGATAAGTGCGAAGTGGTTCATTTTGGTAGGTTAAATATAATGGCAGAATATAGTAATAATGGTAAGACTCTTGGCAGTGTGATTAGAGGGATCTTGGGGTCCGAGTCCATAGGACGCTCAAAGCAGCTGCGCAAGTTGACTCTGTGGTTAAGAAGGGGTATGGTGTATTGGCCTTCATCAATAGTGGAACTGAATTTAGGAGCTGAGAGGTAATGTTGCAGCTATATAGGACCCTGGTCAGAGCCCACTTGGAGTACTGTGCTCAGTTCTGGTCGCCTCACTGCAGGAACGATGTGGAAGCCATAGAAAGGGTGCCGAGGAGATTTACAAGGATGTTGCCTGGACCGGGGAGCATGCCTTATGAGAACAGGTTGAGTGAACTCAGCCTTTTCTCCTTGGATTGAAGGAGGATGACAGATGACCTGATAGAGGTGTACAAGATGATGAGAGGCATTGATCGTGTGGATAGTCAGAGGCTTTTTCCCAGGGCTGAAATGGTTGCCACAAGAGGACACAGGTTTAAGGGGCTGGGGAGAAGGTACAGAGGAGATGTCAGGGGTAAGTTTTTTTTACTCAGAGAGTGGTGAGTGCGTGGAATGGGCTGCTGGCAATGGTGTTGGAGGCAGATACAACAGGATCTTTTAAGAGGGTTTTAGATAGATACTTGGAGCTTAGCTAAGCCTAGTAATTTCTAAGGTAGGGACATGTTCGGCACATCTTTGTGGGCCAAAGGGCCTGTATTGTGCTGTAGGTTTTCTATGTTTCTATGAGGGCATGGCTTTAATGTAAGGTGTGGGAAGTTCAAGGGGGATATTAGAGGAAGATATTTTTACTCAAGAGAGTGGTTGGTGCGTGGAATTCACTGCCTGAGTCAGTGGTGGAGGCAGATACATTAGTGAAATTTGAGACTACTAGACAGGTATATGGAGGAATTTAAGGTGGGGGGGGGGTTATATGGGAGGCAGGTTTTAAAGGTCGGCGCAACATTGTGGGCCTGTACTGTGCTGTACTATTCTATGTTCTATGAAACCTCTTCACTCAGCGGATGGTGAGAGTGTGGAATGAGCTACCAGCACAAGTGGTGCAAGCAAGCTCAATTTCAACCTTTAAGAGGTTTGGATAGGTAAGTGGATGACAGGGGTATGGAGGGCTATGGTCTTGGTGATCAGAGTAGTCAGTTGAAATGGTTCAACATGGACTAGATGGGCCAAAGCTTCTGTTTCTGTGCTGTATTTGTCTAAGACTCAATTGCAATATCCTTCAGCATTAAAGATGGAAAGCCAAAATGGTATAACATTTCAGACGGTTGAAGAAGCAAACGTTTGCCGCTGTCAATCTCATTGCGAGCTCAGACGAGATTACACAGTAGAACAAACCATTCTGAAATGGAGGGAGCAAAAAACAGATATAGTTGGGTTGACCCACAAAAGAATTATTAGAATATCAATATAGATGAAATTTTAATGAAACGTTTATTCGGTGTAGCTGACGTCGGTCACTGTACAGGAAAGTAGGGAAAATGACGCCCAAAACTTTTCTCACAAAGATCTATTTTTCCGACATGCAGCCCCTTTCATCGAGATCTGTCACCCTAATGCGCAAATGTCACCCATCTATTTTGGATTTTCGGCTGAGTAAAGCAAAGTACGTCAACGGTTCAGCATTCGGGACAGACCGGGGTATAAGGCTAAATCGAAAACTACAGCAGGGGACTGGGGGATAAGTCCCAGCCACTAACTTCCACCAACTTGCATCCGATCTTTCGAGTTTTATTTTTGGACAAAGTGCTTGGACTCACAATCTTATGCACCCCGCTGCGCGGCTTCTGTTTTTGCTATTTATGATCGCGATTTCCAGAGTTTTGAAACAAGGTAATTGCTTATTTTCATACAGCTACTGATCGTTTAACAACTTAGTAACAAAGCATTGGAACTGGAAGGTTTTAATTCAGCAACAGAAAAAGAATGAACGTGAAGTTCTTAAATATAAACTTTAAAGCTAGCAGCCACACACAGTAGTCTATGTTGCTGTTAATAGTACGACGCACTTAATGTCAGCGATCGGTTCTACAAATGGACATATATGAGAGATAAGCGGGAACAGCTGCATCTATTCTGGGAGGTTGCTGGGAGGCTGGTGATTGGCGACTTTCCTTCGACCTCAAATGAAATAGCATTCTGAATTATCCTAGTAGGACAAGTTCCTGTGACCTTCGAAGCCTAAGTGTGTTCCCCCCACCCCCATTCTCCGCTAAAGATCGAAGATGGATTTTGGTGGGGCCCCCCGGTTTTTAAGCCGGCCAAAGACCTTTGCAGTGACGGCCGGCAAGGATGCGACGCTCTCTTGTCGGATCATTGGCAACCCAGTGCCGTTGGTGGTCTGGGAGAAGGACAACATGCCGATCAGGTCGGAGGGAAGATTCAAAATGGTGGAGGACGGCGACCTGTACAAGCTGACCATCTACGAGCTGTGCAGCGCGGACAACGGCCAGTACATCTGCAGGGCCAACAACCCTGTGGGAGAAGCTTACGCGGCGGTGACCCTTCAGGTCGGCGCCCACCCTCAGGTCGCCAGCGCCCAGTGCGCACCTTACTTCGTGCTGAAACCCAGCTCGCTGCGGGTCTGCCTGGGGGACGACGCCAGCTTCTGCTGCCAGGTCCAGGGGAACCCGTTACCGACGGTCCATTGGGAGAGAGACGGCAAGGCCCTAGGCGGCGGTCCGGTCGACGACGCCAACAATCGGTACGTGGTGGAGGCCGCGGGCGGCACCCTGAGGATCCGCTGTGTCAGGCTTTCTGATGGCGGCTCCTTCACCTGCAGAGGCCTCAACGAGCTGGGCGAGTGCCAGGCAATAGCCGCCCTGGTTGTCCTCTCGTCAGGCGACAGCCCCACCCAGGGTACAGCGCCGACATTGCTGTCGCACCTGCAGCAAAAGCGAGAACAGGCCCGGGCCTCGGACTCCGCCTTTATTACCGACGCCTCCTTCTTGTCTCAAACCGGACTCTCCTACGGGCGGCTGCTCGCGCGCGAGTACGACACGGCGGGAAGCCAGAGCCTCGCGCGCGGCGGGCCTTGGACGCCGCTCGCGACCAGTCGGACCCGCACGTGCACCGTCACCGAAGGCAAACACGCCAAGTTGAGCTGCCACGTGACGGGCAAGCCCAGGCCCGAAATTATCTGGAAAAAGGACGAAGAGGTCATCAACCCCGGCCGCAGGCACGTTATCTTCGACGACGACGAGGACAACTTCGTGCTGAGGATCCTCTTCTGCAAACAGAGCGACAACGGGCGCTACACCTGTACGGCCTCCAACTTGGCCGGGCAGACCTACAGCTCGGTACTAGTCATCGTCAAAGGTAACCCCACTTATCTTTACTGCTTTTACTTTTGTGTTTGGGTCTTGCCAACTGGCGACACTCTGGTGTAAGTGTGAATGGAAATTGAACTTGCACATGCGGAGGACCCCCCCCCCCCCCCCAAACATTAATGTGAAGATGACCAGAGATGATTTAAAATCATACCTGTTGGATATTCTCGGTAGTTCAAGTAGCATTTGTAGAGGAAGAAAAGTAGTGAAGATTTTGGTTTAAATCTTTCCATCAGAAATGCCAAATAACTAAAATGTTACTGTGATGAAGGACAAGGAATGATTAGAAGATTATTTTGCTACTTTTGAGTAATATTGTTCAGAATATTACCTAATGTGCAGATGTGGAGAGGATATTACCAATAGCTAACTCCACCAACAAGAGTCAACAGTGTGGTCTCACTACTTTCTGCCAGTATAATAATTAATGAATTGAACAAACAATCTGTAGTCCTGTTTTGATCAAGAAACATAAACTGTAACCCAAGCAATATACACAAAATGCTGGAGGAAATCAGCAGGTTAGGCAGCATGTATAGAAATAAACAGTTGACATTTCGGACTGAGACCCTTCTTCAGGACTGAAAAGGAAGGGGGAATTTGTCAGAATAAAAAGGTAGTGGGGAGAGGAATCTGATAGGAGATGAGAGTGGACCATAAGAAAAAGGGAAGGAGGAGGGGACCCAGGGAGAAGTAATAGGCAGGTGAGAAGAAATGAAAGTTCAGAGTGGGGAATGGTGGGGTGTGAAATTTGTTCACTGGAAGGAGATATCAATATTCATGCCATCAAGTTGGATGGTACCCAGACAGAATATGAAGTGTTGCTTCTCCACACTGAGAGTGGCCTCATCTTAGCACAGAAAGAGGCCATGGATCGACATGTTGGAATGAGAAAGGAAATTAAAATAATTGGCCACCAGAAAGTCCCACTTCTGGTGGGTGGTGCAGAGGTGCTCGATGAAGTGGTCCACCAATTTTCGATGGTCTCACCAATGCAGAGGAGGCTGCATTGGGAGTTCTGCACACAGTGGACGAGCCCAGTAGAATAGCAGGTGTGGTGTTGCCTCACCTGGAAGGACTGTTTGGAGATGAGGGAGGATGTATGTGGGAAAGTGTGGTACTTGAGCTGTGCTGGGAGGGAGATTAGTTGGGAGGGAAGAGTGGACAAGGGAGTCACGGAGGGAGCGATCCCTGTAGAAGGCGGAGAGGGATGCGGGAGTAAAGATACGTTTAGTGGTGGGATCCTTTTGGGGATGGCGGAAGTTGCTGATGATGTGTTGGATGATGCAGAGGTTGATGGAGTAGTAGGTAAGACAAGGAATTCTTATCATTGCTAAGGTGATGGGAAGATGGTGTGAGTGCAGATGTTTGGGAAATGGAAGTGATGTGGGTGAGGGCAGCATCAATGGTGCAGAAGGGAAACCCCATTCTTTGAAGAAAGAGGACATCTCAGATGTTCTGGAATGGAAAGCAGCAACCTGGGAACAGATGCGGCAGATGCAAAGAAACTCGGAGAAGGAAGTAGCATTTTTACAGGAATAGGCAGGTTTCTAAAACATGTTGGTTGATAGTTTGTCTCCAGACAGGAAGATCAAGAAGGGGAAGGGAGGTGTCAGAATTGGGCTGAATGAATTTAAGGGCAGGGTGGAAGTTAGAGACAAAATTGATAAAATTGACAATCTCAGCATGGGTGCATGGGGCAGCACAAATGCAGTCGTCAATGTAGCTGTGGAACAACTTAGGAGTATAATGAGAAAGGCTTCAGACATAGACAGTTCTACATAGTCAACAAAGAGGCAGGCACATCTAGGGCTCATGTGAGTGCCCATGGCTACTCCTTGGGTTTGGCGAAAGTGGAGAAGCCAGTGAAAAAATTGTTCAGGCTGAGGACCAGTTCTACCAGATGGAGGACAGTGGTGGTGGAGAGGGATTGTTTGGTTCTTTTGTCAAGAAAGAAGCAGAGGGGTTTGAGGCCTTCTTGATGGAGGGTGGAACTGTATAGGGACTGAATATGGTGAAGATGAAGCACACAGGGCCAGGGAGTTCAAAGTTACTGAGAAAAACAAGGGCATGAAAAGTGTTGCATATGTAGGTGGGGAGCAGGGACTGAACCAATGGGGATAGAGTGAAATTGAGTTAAGTTCGGTGAACTTACATACTTCTGGAATTAAAAGGGTGGCATCAGTCAGGGTATAGGTGAGATAACATCTGGATTGTTGTGTATAATAATTGGTTTCTTTAGGTATAGCAATGGTTGGAAACAACTTGAAGAGAAAGTTTGCCAGACGTATACCTGGGGTGAAGAAATTGTCCTGGAAGAGGTTGGACAGTCTAGGATTTTCAAAGACTGAAAGGGGTTTTGATGGAAACATATCTGATTTTGATGGTTCTTGACTGGATGGAGGAGGAGAGCATATTTCCACTGGTAGGAGAATGAGGTCAAAGTTTAAAAATGTGGGGTTTTCGTTTAAGATGGATGAAGTGAGATTTTTTTTCTCAAAGGAGATTATGATTGATTGGAAGACTCAGAAGTAGATGAATTCTTGATCAGTTATCTGAGTAAGCGGAAATGTAGAGTTGAAATGAATTATTAAATAAGTGATGAGTCTCTAAATGGCAGGGCATTCTTGAGGGGACAAGTGGGCTGCTTTTTCTCCTAACATTTGTGTATGTACCTAGTGACCCAGAAAACCCAGATTGTTATAAAAATCTAAGTGGTTCACATGCTTTCTTATCTACACCTTTACTTAGTCTAGCCCACACCAATGTGGTTGACTTTTAACTGTCCTCAAGGGTAATTCGGAATGGGCATAAAATGATGATGTTGATGAGATGTCCAGATCCTGTAATTGAACTAATAAAATGGACAAACGAAAAGGACGAGAAAGGCTCATTTTGGCCCATCAGTTGTTTCCTGTTGGTGCCTCATGCATCCACTCCCTTAAATAATCTAGAAGAAAAGGGAGAAAAAATATTGTGGCAATCTAGAAGAAAAAGTGTGAAAATTACCTTCTTTAACCTCACCATTGACCCTTAAAATAATGAAATAAATCATTTGCTAGTTGCAATAACTTGTGTATGAAAACACCTGGAGATTGTAATAACCTCAGTAATATTATTGTATTATTGACTTACATCCTTCTCATACATGAGGAGTAAAAATCTTCATGTTACGTCTCCGTCTGAATGTGCAATCATAGTAATTTATAAATAAATAGAAATGTCAATGTAATATAGAAATACAGTCAAATCAGCATGAGTTAATCAGTCTGATGGCCTGGTGGAAGAAGCGGTCCTGGCTTTTACGCTGTGATACCGTTTCCCAGATGGTAGCGGCTGGAATAGATTGTGATTAGGGTGACCTTGGTCCCCAATGATCCTTTGGGCCCTATTTACACACCTGTCTTTGTAAATGTCCTGAATCACGGGAAGTTCACAACTACAGATGTGCTGGGCTGCAGAATCCTGTGATTAAGGAAGATACAGTTCCCATACCAGCCAGTGATGCAGCCAGTCAGGATGCTCTTAATTGTGCCTCTGTAGGAAGTTCTTAGGATTTGTGGGCCCGTATCTAATTTCCTTAACCATCTGAGGTGAAAAAGGTGCCGTTGTGCCTTTGTTATCACACAGTTGGTGTGTACAGATCACATAGGATCCTCAGTTTGATGTGGATGCCGAGGAACTTAAAGCTTTTATTCTCTCAACTCCAGATCCATTGATGTCAATAGGGGTTAGCCTGTCTCCATTCCTCTTGCAATTCACAACCAGCTACTTTGTTTTTGCAAATTTAGGGAGATGATGTCTTTCTTCCCTATAGGCCACCTCATTATTGTTTGAGATTAGGCCAATCGATGTAATATTGTTGGCAAATTTAATTAGCAGATTAGAGCTGTGTGTGGTGACATAGTCATGAGTATACAGGGAGTAAAGGAAGGCAGGGTGGAAGTTGGAGCAAAGTTAATGAAGTTGATGAGCAGAGCATAGATGCAAGAAACAGCACCAATGGAGTCATTGACACAGCGTAGAAACAGTTGGGGAGCAATGCCAATGTAGGCTTTGGCTGACTATTGTTTTATGTTCTTTTGGAGAATCTACTCAAAACTTGTGCAAATTGTTCCATTTAGAGGCTGACCAAACCTATTAAAATCAGAAAGCAATAGCACTTATGGAAGTCAGTCAGTCAGTCAAAAATGACTATAGAATGATAAACTAGTCAATATCTTGGGCCAGCCACCATTCCTTAGAATTGGGGATAAAATGGAAGGTTAACAATTTTCAAAGCAGAGTTTAGGGGAGGGCTGAGGTACAAGACAAAAGCCTATACTCAGGTAAGTTAAGGCAGATCAGGTGCTCAGGAGCATGAGTACTGATTGCTAGCAAGGCATTTTATTAGTTTTTTTAATACATTTTCTACATAACTACAGATAAAAAAAAAAACCCAGATCAAAATGAAGGACATTGATACAGTGCAAAAATAAGCATACAATAACAATATGATACAAAGAAAGATAATTGAAAAAGCACCCAAATTGAAGACAAGTAAAATTAGTATCCTCCCCAAACCCCACAACACAAAAAAAACTCCAGACCAACCACAACACAATATAGAGAATATAAATCAGGACAATCAAACCCCCAAACTGAATACACTTAGCAACAGAAGATAATAATGCCTACTACCAAAAGAAAAAGGAGCTGAAAGCAAGGGACCGAAAAAAAACCCTTAGTTAAGAGGAAAGTTATGAAAGTACTCAATAAAAGGTCCCCAGACCTTATGGAACTTTAAATCCGAATTAAGAACTGAATAATGAATTTTTTTCAAGGTCCAAGCAGGCCATAATATCGTTAAGCCATTGAGCATGTGTGGGCAGGGCAACATCTCTCCATCTAAGGAGGATTAAACGTCTAGCCAGGAGAGAGGCAAAAGATAATATTCGACACTTAGTCAAACTCAGACGTAAATCTGTCTCACCCCAGAAACCGAACAAAGCAATTAAAGGGTTTGGTTCTAGGTGGTGATTCAGAATATACGATAACGTTATGAAGACACCTTTCCAAAATTTCTCCAAGCTAGGACAAAACCAGTACATATGAATGAGAGAGGCCTCGCCCCTTTTGCATTTATCACAAAGTGGACTAACGTTAGGGTAAAATTGAGATAATTTAGATTTAGACATATGGGCTCTATGAACAATCTTAAGCTGTAAAAGGCAATGGCGAGCACAAAGAGAGGTTGAATTAACCGATTTGAGAATCGAGTCCCAAGTCTCATCAGATAAGGAGGTATTTAAATCCTGCTCCCATGCCATTTTAATTTTATTCACAGGGGCACATCGTAAGGCTGCTAATTTATCTCGAATAATTGATATTAAACCTTTACCTACTGGATTAATGGAAAGAAATAAGTCCATAACATTTTTCTCGGGCATTACAGGGAAGTTAGGAATTAAAGGAACAATAAAGTGTCTAATTTGGAGATATCTAAAAAAATGAGCGTTGGACAGATTGAACTTAGCAGAGAGCTGTTGAAAAGAAACGAAGCAATTATCAATAAAAAGATCTTCAAAATGTCTAATGCCCTTCCTATACCAATCATGGAATGCTGAGTCATATGTAGTAGGTAAAAAAAAAGGTGATTATGTACGACAGGGCTGGAGACGGAAAAACCATGGAAACCATAAAATTTCCTAAACTGAGCCCAAATACGCAAAGTGTGTCTAACAAGAGGATTAACTATTAATCTGGACAAACTACTAGGGAGTACAGAGCCAAGAAGTGCAGAGATAGATAATTCTTTAGTGGAGCTCAACTCCATTGCCACCCACTTAGGGCACTTGGGTTGGCCATGGAAAAAAGACCAAAAGGTAGCACAACGTATATTGGCTGCCCAATAATATAAATGAAAGTTAGGTAAAGCCATGCCACCCTCTTTTTTAGGTTTTTGGAGATGGATTTTATTAATTCTAGAGCGCTTATTCTTCTACAGATATGACAAAATAATAGGGTCTAAGGAATCAAAAAAAGATTTAGGAATAAAAATTGGGATTGATTGAAATAAGTATAAAAGTTTAGGGAGAACATACATTTTAACAACATTAATATGACCTACCAAAGACATAGATAGAGGTGACCATTGTACTAGACTCTGTTTTATAGTATATGAAAGATTGGCAAAATTTTCACGAAAGAGATCTTTAAACTTCCTTATGACTGTAATCCCAGGATAGGTAAATTGATTATGGACTACTTTAAAAGGGAGATCACAAAATGTTAATTCTTGTGCTTCTTTATTAATTGGGAAAAGTTCGCTCTTGTGTAAATTAAGTTTATAGTTAGAGAACTGGCTAAACTGGTCAAGAAGTGAAAACATTGGAGGTAAGGATGTAGACGGATTTGAGAGAAAGAGTAATAAGTCATCAGCATAAAGAGAAACTTTATGCTCAACACCCCGTCTCCAAATCCCGGTCAATTCCCGGTCAATGCTATCGCCAAAGGTTCCATAGCCAAATCAAAGAGAAAGGGACTTAAAGGGCATCCCTGACAGGTGCCACGTTTGAGGCTAAATAACTGGGATTTCTGAAAATTAGTTAATACAGAGGCTGTAGGACACAAATACAGCAATTTGATCCAAGAGATAAAACTTTGACCAAAGTCAAATTTTTCTAAAACTGCAAAAAGGTAGTTCCACTCTATACGATCAAATGCTTTCTCCGCATCGAGGGAAATAACACATTCAGGAATCCCAGTTGGAGGTGAATATAAAATATTAAATAAATGCCGAATGTTAAAAAAAGGGAGACGGTTTTTAATAAAACCAGTTTGGTCATCAGAGATAATAGAGGGAATAACAGTTTCTAATCTATAAGCCAAAACTTTAGCCATGATTTTAACATCAACATTGAGCAAAGAAATCGGCCTATACGAGGAACACTCTGTTGGGTCTTTACCCTTTTTTAATAAAAGGATAATAGATGCCTCATTAAAAGAGGGTGGCAATTTGCTGTAATTAAACGAGTCAAATAATACTGAGAGTAACTGAGGAGAAAGAAGTGAAGAGAATGATTTACAAAATTCTACGGGGAACCCATCAGGTCCAGGAGATTTCCCTGAGGACAATGCAGAAATTGCAAAAGATATTTCTTCTGATGATATAGGCGCATTAAGTTTGGCTTTAAAATCAGATGAAAGCGAAGGAATATTCAGATTATTTAAAAAATGATCAACAGAGATATTGTCATTCAAAAATTCAGAGGAATAAGGTGGAGAATAGAAATTTTTAAATGCGTCATTATTTTTTAAGTGATCCGATGTAAAGTCTCCGTTCTCCTTCCGGATCTTTGTAATATGTTGTTTGGCTTTGGAACGCCTCAGCTGATTGGCTAGAAATTTGCAAGGCATTTTAAAGAAATTGAATGAGAAAGAGACATAAGCGATCATTCCAAGAAGTTATAATGTACCTCAATGGAAAAAATGATCTGATTATTCTTGTTTACATTGGACCTCATTATGGCAGTAGAGGAAGATGGGTCGGAATGGAAGTGGGATTGAAAATTAAACTGTCATGTGACAAGAAACAGAATAATACCTGTGGTCTGAGTTCAGATGGCTTGCAAACCAATTCTTCAAAGCCAGTATTTACTTTCTTCAGTATAGAGGTAGCCACATTGTGAACACTAACAATTAATATCTTGCTTCTGTAACATTCTGTAACACTGCAAATACTACTGTCACATTGATATTAAATCATGATATCTCCGCATTGAATTGTATCAGCTTGCTGATCTATATGCCAAAGACACTGGAGAATAATGGTTAGGATATTTCTCAATGCCTTCTAGGAAAATACCTTGCTTCATTATTTTGCTTGGAGCAAAATGTATTTGTGAGATTTGTACATAAGATTAAAGTTTGAAGCCACTAAAGTTGATCATGGTATTTTCACATGATTTCAAAATGTCTTCTTTGTTTAACTTTAGTATCACAAAGTGCATGTATGGGCCTCCTGTGCAATTTCAACTAAGATGTGCTATTTTCCATCTGAGTAAATCGGTTATAGAAACTTGAATTGATTCTGTTCAAGCTGGCCCAGGCCCTTACTTCTTGTGCCCATATCCTGCTCTTTTTCCATTGTCACAGTTTCCATTTGATGTCCAGTAATCCAGTTGACCTCAATGTTCAGTTATTACCGTTGTCCAGTGAGTCAGAGCGATGCTTGTGAGATCTCAGCCAG
Organism: Hypanus sabinus; assembly: GCF_030144855.1. Classification (NCBI taxonomy): domain Eukaryota; kingdom Metazoa; phylum Chordata; class Chondrichthyes; order Myliobatiformes; family Dasyatidae; genus Hypanus; species Hypanus sabinus. The sequence continues at coordinate 15,855,261 of NC_082711.1, forward strand.
CAGCATATCCTAAAGCTATGATCCTGATTGGCCTGATAGCTTTTGGAAGCTCACTAATGTTAAAGGTTTTTAAAATTACTTTTAAATATTTCTGATAAACTGGAACATTCAAAAGCAAGTCAACAGATCTGAATAATTTGGCAATTTAAAATAAAAAGCAGCTACTTAATAGAGCTTGATTTTCTCAAAATAGATTAACAATGTAAAAATAAAATGAAAAATGAATAAATAACTTTCAATTAAATTTTTATCAAGGCGACAACCCAATTCAAATGAATGGGTCATGCTTTTAGCACCTGCCTTTGGGTCAGAACATTTGCACTACACCACTGGATTCACTTGGTGAGTCCATCTGTGGGATGTCAGAACTTCTGGTATCTGATGTCCAGCTTGTGTCTGATGTGCAGGTGTAGAAGTCAGAAACAAGTAGATTCATGAGCAATCATTGCTGTTTCTACAGAAACAGGGTTCAGAGATCATTACGTTTTGCAGCACGGTGGAAAAATTATTAAATTTTAAAATTCTTACATTTCACTTTCTAAAGAAACAGGTAAATTGTATGTTTGCTTTGTGTATCTAGGATTGTGTGTATAGGGGTAATTTAAAGTAAGATCCATCATAAAAGTTTGAATGGTTTAATGCTGCAAAAATAAAAGAAAAATATTTCATGACCTTGAACTACCCATTTTTCAATTATTAAAGTTACTTAATACTGTTCACTATTATTGTTAAAGATTATTTCCCACATGTCTTATGTTTTTCCATTCTATTTATATTTTAGTCTGTGATGACACTTTACTTCCATGAATGCCTGAGATATTTGGCAAGCTAATGGATTCTATCAGTAATATTTCATATCCATTGTCATAATGGATTTTTAAAATAGTTTCCAATAGAAATATGTTGTCAGTTAAATTCTATATCCATTAATAAATTTGTGCTAAGAAGATTATTAACACTCTGTGGCGACCCACTTTCTACGCAGGCAAACCAGCTCACAAAATGGCGAGCGTGTTGGCAGAGAGGCCAGCCCCAAAATGGCGCTGGGCCTTCTTTTTCACCAGAGAAAGCCCGCATGCAGGAAGAGACTTTTGTAATGCACCTCTGACATCATTTCTGCCCGGAGAGGGCGGGAATGGAACTGCGTAAAAGCCAGCAGCGTGAAGTTTTGAATAAACTAGTCTGGAGTGCAGCTTACAGACTGCGTGTCGTTATTTCTAGCCCTATGTGTAGCACATCGCTATGTTGGTGACCCCAACAGTCCAAACGGGATTTGGACCAAAGATGATCGACACTTCATCTGTTCACGCAGTTTCAGTAAAACTGCCAACTTTTTGGATGCTGCGACCACGCGTGTGGTTTGACTAAGCAGAAGCCCAGTTCCAGATTTGGCAGATATCCTCTGATTCCACGCATTACTATTAGGTAGTGAGCTCCCTTGACCAGGAGACAGCTGCCCAGGTTGAGGATTTCATACAGTCACCCCCCGGAAGAAGGCAAATATGCAGCATTCAAAGCGCTGCTCATAGGGACCTTTGGCCTCTCACGGCGTGAGCGAGGTGCCCGCTTGCTGCACCTGGACGGTTTGGGAGACAGGCTGCTGTCAGCATTAATGAACAAGATGCTGGCCCTGGTTGAAGGACACAAGCCCTGCCTCATGTTTGAGCAACTAGAGTTCCTAGAGCAACTGCCCAAGGACATACATATGCTACAGGCCGACACAGATTTCAGTGACCCCCCCCAGAAGGTGGCAGCCCGGGAAGACATGCTGTGGAAAGCCAAGAGGGAGAGCGGGATGTCCATCGGACAGATTACCAAGCCACGCGCCCAACAGCAGGCCAAACCAGGCCCGGCAATGGAGCGCACACAACCCAGAGGCAGGAGTGAGGAGGTCAATGAACAGTGGTGTTTTTACCACAAGCAGTGGGGGCACAGAAGCCCACTGTTGTCACCCCGCCCTGCAAGTTCCCGGAAAATGGCAGGGCCAGCTGCCGTTAATGGCTTTGGTGGCTGACCACCAGGACAGCATCTTGTACGTCTGGGATAAACAGTCGGGACGCCGCTTCTTGCTTGACACCAGAGTGGAAATCAGCGTCTTATCCCCGATAGGGTATGATGCCTACAATAGGGAGCCGGGACCCACCCTGAGGGCCGCAAATGGCAGCACGATATGGACCTACGGCACCCACACAGTACAGCTGCGGTTCGGCGCCAGTTGGTTCACGTGGGACTTCACATTGGCTGCTGTGGCCCAACCACTCCTGGGGATGGACTTCTTGTGAGCTCACAGCCTGCTGGTTGACTTGCAAGGGAAAATACTGGTCCAAGCCAAGACTTTCCAGACGTTCTCCCTGGGTGAAGCCAAGTTGCCGGCCCCACACCTGGAATCCGTCATGCTGTCTGACAACAAATTCACCAGAATCCTGGCAGACTTTCCATCGGTTCTGGCACCGCAGTTCACAGCAGCGAGACTCCCAGACACGGAGTACAGCACCACATTCCGACCCAGGGACCACCCCTCCACACCTGCACACGAAGGCTCCCCCCGGTCAAGCTCCACCTCGTGAAGGAGGAGTTCAAGAGGATGGAGGAATTGGGGATCTTACAGTGGTCCGACAGCCCATGGGCCTCCCCCCTGCACATGGTGCCCAAAGCAGCCGGGGGCTGGAGACCATGCGGTGACTACCGCAGACTGAACGAAGCTACAACTCCAGACTGCTACTCCATGCCGCACATATAGGACTCTGCAGTAAACCTGCACGGGGCAAGCATCTTTTCCCAAAGTAGACCTCGTCCAGGGAAACCATCAAATCTCGGCACACCCTGAAGACATCCCCAAAACAGCACTCATCACCCTGTTCGAATTCCTCCGAATGCCATTCAGCCTGAAGAATGCCGCACAGACTTTCCAGCAGCTAATGGATGCGGTGGAACACGACCTGGACTTTGCGTTCATCTATTTGGATGACATCCTCATAGCCAGCAGTAGTCGTCAGGAGCATCTGTCCCTTCCAGAATCTTTATCGACAGCTATTTTAATAGTATTGCCAAAAAAAGATAGAGATCTTTTAAAGCCAACATCATACAGACCTATTTCTTTGTTGAACACGGACTATAAAATAATAGCAAAGATCTTATCTAATAGATTATCTAAATACTTAACAAAATTAATACATATGGACCAAACAGGATTTATCAAAAATAGACAATCGGCAGATAATGTAACTTGGTTATTTAGCATAATTCATCTGGCACAAAAGAGGGAGGAAATGAGTGTGGCAGTTGCTTTGGATGCAGAAAAAGCATTTGATAGATTGGAATGGGATTTTTTATTTAAGGTATTGGAAAATATGGATTAGGAGTATCTTTTATAAAATGGATTAAAACCTTAAATACTAATCCCAAAGCTAAAGTAGTGACAAATGGCCAAATCTCAACATCATTTCGGTTAATAAGGTCAACTAGACAAGGTTGTCCATTATCACCTGCTTTATTTGTGTTGGTGATAGAACCATTAGCTGAATTAATTAGAACTGACTCAGATATTATGGGTTTCAGAGTTAATCAGGAGGAATATAAGATTAATTTATTTGCTGACGATGTTCTGCTTTATCTAACTAATCCATTGTATTTGTTGCGTAAATTATCTTCTAGATTGGAAGAATATGGGAAAATATCAGGGTACAAAATAAATTGGGATAAAAGTGAAATTCTACCCCTTACTAAAGGAGACTATAGTCAATGTTGATCAATAACTCAATTTAGATGGCCGAAAAATGGTATAAAGTATTTGGGTATAAGAATTGATAATGATATAACAAATTTATATAAATTAAATTATTTGCCATTATTGGAAATAAAATTCAAGAGGATCTTGATAAATGGATGATGTTACCAATAACATTAGTAGGTAGAGTCAATGCTGTAAAAATGAATATATTCCTTAGCTTACAATATTTATTCCAAATACTACCAATACAATTACCGCAGAAGTTTTTTCAAGAGTTAAATAAATGTGTGAGGAAGTTCCTTTGGAAAGGTAAGATGTCAAGAATATCGTTGGAAAAATTGACATGGAAATTTGACCTAGGAGGGTTACAATTACCAAATTTTAAGAAATATTACAAAGCAAATCAACATAAATTTATTGCATTTTTTTTTATGAAGATATACCGGCATGGATTAGAATAGAATTAGATAAAATAGGAGAAAATATACCAGAAGATTTTATATTAAAACATTTGATTGATTTATGGAATAGATAAATGTTGATGATGAGATAAAGAAATCTTTATTAGCAAAGAGACCATTGATTCAAAATAAACTTATTCCTTTCACAATGGATAATCAACTTTTTTATAACTGGTTTCAAAAATTGATTAGATATATAGGAGACTGTTTTGAAGGAGGTGTATTAATGTCATTTGACCAATTAAAGAATAAATATAAAATATCAAATAACATTCTTTTCTGTTATTTCCAATTAAGGGCTTATAGAAGAGATAAACTGGGTCAAACAATGTTACTGCTGAAACCTAATGAAATAGAAACTTTAATTCATAAAGGAAAAATTAAAAAAGTTATTTCTTGTATGTATAGTTTGATTCAAAAACAGGCAATTAAAGAATTCTTAAGTCAAGACAAAAATGGGAAATTGATTTGAATATTAAAATTGATGAAACAAGTTGGTCAAGACTATGCCTTGACAGTATGACAAATACAACAAATGTCTGACAATATAATTTTTTTACATCAATTATATATTACACAAAAAATAAACAGATTAAACACAGATTTATCTGATCAATGAATTGGTACTTTCTTACACTCTACTTGGTCCTGTTTTAAAATTCAACCTTTTTGGACAAATTTAGTTTTATTGGAACACAACTTCCACACAACCCAATATAATTCTTACTAGGTGATATTGAAGGGATAAAACTGAAACCCAAATTGAACAAATATCAGAAAGAATTCATAAAAATTGCATTGGCAGTAGCCAAAAAGGCTATTGCAGTTACTTGGAAATCGGATTTATACTTAAGTATAGGTCGTTGGAAGAATGAAATTTTCAGCTGCATTCCACTTGAAAAAATTACTTATAATTTAAGAAATATGACATATTTCTGAAAATTTGGCACCTTTATTTACAAAAGATAGGATTAAATATATAGGTGCTCCGAAGATAAAATTATTGGTCATCTGGGGAAAGAAATAAATATATATATTAAAGTTATTTTGAACTCCATGGAGCATGTAGGGATCTTCCGATATCCAGGCACTCTTTCTTTCTTTCTTTTTTCTTTTTTTCCCCTCTTTTTCATATATATAGGGATATGTTAGTGGGGAGGGGGGAGGGCTGATATATTATTTCTTTCTATTCTGTAACCTATTTGAAAATTCAATACAAAAAAATTTAAAAAGGAGCATCTGACCCACCTCCGCCAGCTCTACTCCAGCCTGAATGATTTTGGCCTCACGATCAACCCGGCCAAATGCCAGTTAAGACTCGACACCATTGACTTCCTGGGCCACAGGATTACTAGGGATGGGACAACACCTCTGCCCGCCAAGGTAGACGTGATCCATCACTTTGCCTGGCCCAACACAGTCAAAAGCCTGCAGGAATTCGGTGATATGGTGAACTTCTACCATCGCTTCCTCCCCTCATGTGCCTTTTGTTCACCCTGATGTTGGGTAAAGGCAAGGACATTACTTGGGATGAGGAGGCCAGGGCTGCTTTCATTAAAGCCAAGGAAACCTTGGCAGATGCCGCGATGCTGGTGCACTCCAGAATGGACTTTCCAACTGCCCTCACAGTGGATGCATCCAACACAGCAGTCGGTGGGGTGCTGGAGCAACTCATTGAGGGGTGCTGGCAACCCCTGGTGCTCTTCAGCAGGCCCATGTGAACTTGGCTCAGCTGGTCGAGGTTCAGGCACCGCGGTGCAGAGGCAGACTGCCCAAACAGAGTCTGATCCAGACTGTGGATATTGGGGGGGGTGTATCGCCAGTTCTGGGGGGGGGGGTTATGTGGCGACCCACTTTCTACTCGGGCGAACCGGCTCACAAAATGGTGCACACGTCGGTAGAGAGGCCAGCCCCAAAATGGCACTGGACCACCTTCTTCACCAGCAAGGGGAGAAAGCCCGCACACGGGAAGAGACTTTTGTAATGCACCTCTGACGTCATTTCTGCCCAGAGAGGGCGGGAATGGAACTGTGTAAAAGCCAGTGCAGCAAAGTTTGAATAAACTAGTCTGGAGTGCAGCTTACAGACTGTATGTCGTTATTTCTAGCTCTGTGTGTAGCATGTCACTACAACTTCTTACTTATGTAGTTAATTTCTTTCTAATGACAAAGAACATGGACAGTACAGGCCCTTTGGCCCATGTTGTGCCAACCTCTATAAACTACTCCACGATCAAATAATTAACCTTCTCTCCTACACAGCCTATGATCTTTTTTTAAAAATAATTGAACTGATATAAAGTACCTGCAATTAATTGTGACATTTCAGATGCAATGCATTGGACCTTCTGTTCATGTGAATTTATTTTAAATGCATTACTTTTAATCTTTTAGTAAAGGTAGACTGAACGCTTGTTTTATGATTTCTTTTCAAAATTTTCTGGGGTAAAATCTGAGTATCAGAGGACTTGGAGAGATTAGGAGAATGAACAAAGAAGGGACAGATGGAACACAGTGTAGTGAAGTGCATAGTCATGCACTTTGGTAGAGGGAATAAAGGCATTGACTATTTTCTAAATTGGGATTAAATTCAGAAACTGGAGGTGCAAAGGAACTTGGGAGTCCTTGTGCAAGACTCCCTAAAGGTTAATTTACAGGTTGAATGGGTAGTAAGGAGGGCAAATGCAATGTTAGCATTCATTTTGAGAGCACTAGAATAAAAGACCATAATACACAGGAGCAGAATTAGGATGTTTGGCCCACTGAGTCTGCTCCACCATTTCATTATGGCATATCCAATTTTCCTCTCAGCCCCAATCTCCTGACTTCCCACCGTATCTCTTCGTGCCCTGACCAATCAAGAATCTATCAACCTCTGCCTTAAATATACATCAAGACTTGGCCTCGACAGCTGCCTGTGGCAACAAATTCCACAAATCCACCATCCTCTGGCAAAAGAAGTTCCTCCTCACCTCTGTGCTAAAAGGACGCCCCTCAATTTTGATGGTGTACTGCTGGTCGTAGACTCTCCCACCACAGAAAACATCTCTTCTGCATCCACTGTATAAGTCAATAGGTTTCAATTAGGTCACCCTTCATTCTTCTGAATTCTAGTGAATACAGACCCAGAGCCATCAAGCGCTCTTCATATCATAAGCTATTCAGTCTAGAATCATTTCATGAACCTCCTTTGAATCCTCTTCAGATTCAGCACAAACTTTCTAACATAAGGCACCCAAAACTATTCCCAGTTCTTTCAGTGAGGCCTCACCAGTGCTTCGTAAAGTCTCAACATTACATCCTTGCTTCTATATTCTAGACGCTTGAATTGAATGCCAACATCACATTGCCTTCCTTACCACAGACTCAACCTGCAAAGTAACCTATAGGGAATTCTGCACAAGGACTCCCAAGTCCCTTTGCACCTCAGATTTTTGAATTTTCTCTTCTCTTAGAAAATAGCCTACCCTTTTATTTCTTCTACCAAAGTGCATGACCATACATTCCATTTGCCACTTTGCCCATTCTCCTAATCTGTCTAAGTACTTCTGTAGCTTCTCTACTTAGTCAAAACTATCTGTCCCTCTACCATCTTCATATTGTCTGCAAAGAAACAGTCCCAGCACAGACCCCTGTGGAACACCACTAGTCACCGGCAGCCAGCTAGCCTTTATTCCCGCTCTTTGCTTCCTGCCAGTCAGCCACTGCTTTATCCATGCTAGAATCTTTCCTGTAATACCATGGGCCTGTAACTTGTTAAGCAGCCTTATCAAAGGATTTCTGGAAATCCAAGTATGCAACTTTTTGAAAAGTGGAGTACCGTTTGCAATTTTCCAGTCTTCCAGAACCATTCCAGAATCTAGTGATGCTTGAAAGGTCATTACGAATGCCTCTACAATTACTTCAGCCATCTCTTTCAGAACACTGAGGTGTACACCATCTGGTCCAGGTGACTTATCTGCCTTCAGACCTTTCAGTTTCCCAAGAACCTTCTCTCTAATAATGGTAACTTCACACACTTCATGATCTCTGACATCTGGAACTTCCATTATACTGCTAGTGTCTTACACGGTGAAGACTGATGCAAAATCTTTATTCAGTTCATCTGCCATTTCCTTGACCCCATTATATTAAAGCAAGGGATGTACTGCTGAGGCATTGGTCAGACCACTTTTGGAGTATTGTATGCAGTTTTGGGCTCCAATACTATAAAGGATATGTGGGCATTGGAGATGGGCCAGAGGAGGTTTACGAGAATTGTCCTGGAAATGAAAAGGTTAATGTGTGAGGAGCATTTGCTGGCTTTGGGCCTGTGTTTACTGTGGTTTGGAAAAATGAGGGGGGATCTCATTGAAACCTACTGATTACTGGAAAGCCCAGCTGGAGTGCACTCATAGAGAAGATGTTTTTAATAGTGAGAGAGTCTGGGACCAGAGTGCATAGCCACAGGATAGAAGGATGTCCCTTTAGAATGGAGGTAAGGAGGCATTTATTCAGCCAATGGGTGGTGAATGTGGAGAATTCATTGCTTTAAATGGCTGTGGAGGCCAAGTTATTAGGAGAGTTTAATAGTTCTTGTCTAGTAAGGATGTCAAAGGTTATGGGGAAAAGGCAGGAGAGTGCAGTTGGAAGGGATGATCAATTAGCCATGAAGGAATAGTGGAGTAGACTTGATGAGTGAAATGACCTAATTTTGGTCCTATGTCTTATGGTCTTAGGATGCATATTGGTGATATTCATTCTCGGAACTTGAAGCTGTAAACTTCATTGAGGGAAAGGTTGTTGTAATGTTACCCTATCACTAAGCTATCTATCTCTTTCCTGTACTCCGACTCATTGTTATTTGAAATTGGGCCCTCAATGACGGTGATCTCATCTACAAACTTGTCAATAGAGTTGGAGCAGAATCTGACCATGCAGTCATGAATGCTTAGTGAGTAGAGTAGGCAGCTGAGGATGTAAACCAGTGAGTCACCACTGTTGAGAGTAATCCTTGGTGAGTTTTAATAGCTAAATGGGAGTGGAGCCACGGAGAGTTTGATGGGTGGGGACAAGCCCCAGCTGAGTTTAAAGGTAGTGTGGAAGCAGAACCCAATGAGTCAGCTGCCAAACCATTGGGAATACCAGTTATTCAGATAACAGATTATTGAGGCCTTCCTGTACATCCATTCCAAGGTACTACATGAGACAGAGAGAAACTTATTTCCATTATGTTTCTGCCATGCAACATCTATACTGGAGTTCACTTCCTGACCCCTCTCAGAAGCTGCAAGTTGAGCAATGTTGATCAGCACACTGAGTTCTTATCACAGAGCCTTAGCGTTCCTGTCACTGCTAAACTGTAATGATTTTGGAACCTCCCACTCCCCCTCCCCCCCCCCTCCCCGCCACACCACAGCCCAACACTTCACATTTAAAGTGACCATAAAATCTCTTTATGGTCTCTTTCTTTTTATTTCTACAACTTGTTGTAGCCAAGCAAACCCATTCTCTGACAAACTGGTTATCTCTCAGTGATTTATTATACATGTCTCCATATTTCCTTGCAATAGAGGGAGGCTATTCAGCCTGCCAAGCTCACAGCACAATCCTTTTCCCCTGCTTGAATATGGAAGATAGAACAGTACACAGGAACAAGACCTTTGATCTACAACATCTGTGCCATGCACGATGTCAATATAAAATAATAACTTCTCTTTGAAGATGATGTGTAGACCTCTGGTCCATGCATATTTATGTGCCTGTCTAAAAGTCTCTTGAATACCCATAGACAGGGAGCTATGCAGGCAGACCTGAGGTGTGCCTATGCTGATGGTCACTAAGGAGGAGAGAATGTGGTCTCCCAGTGAGGAAGTTAAGGATCCAGTTGCAGAGGGAGGCCCAGGTCTTGGAGCTTGATGATAGATTTAAGGTATGATGATAAATGCTGAGCTGTAATGAATTAATAGTCTTTGCTCCCATGTGCTCCCATTGTCCAGAGCAAAGTGGAGAGCCAGTGAGATAAATCTATTGAGATAGTTATATTAAAGTGGGCTTAGGTCCTTACTGAGGCAGTAGTTGATTTAAGCCATTAACAACCTCTTGAAGTATTCCATTACAGTGGGTGTATGTTAGCGCTACTGGACAGAGTAACTGAAGCAGGTCACCCTGCTCTCCTTGTGCTCTGGTGCAATTGATGCCATCTTGAAGCGGATGGGAACCTTGGACCACAGAAGTGAGAGGTTGAAGATGTCCATGAACACTACAATCAATGCAGGTTGTTAGTTCTCAACCTGATATACCATCAGGGGCTCACAGTTTATGAGGGTTCACCTTCTAGAAGGATATCTTGATATCAAGCAGTCTAGATCTCTCAACGTTCTTTGCTTTTTAAAAAAAAAACTTGCTTGTCAAATCTTAATTAAATTTTTCCACTAGCATTTTAAATCTGTACCCTCAAGTGTTTGACATTTTGCACCCTCGGAAAAAGATTACCTGCTTACCTATCTTGCCTTTTATAATTTTTATATATTTCTATCAGGGCACCCCTCACTCTCTGGCACTCAATAGAAAACAACCCAACTGCCAACTGCTTCTTATAGCGAATACCTTATAATTCAGGGAACATCCTGGTGACTTGCTTCTGTACCTTCTCCAGAGCTTTCATATGCTTATATGTAATATGGTGTATGTAGTATGGTAACCAGAACTGCACACAATACTCTAAATGTGACTTAAGCAAAGTTTTATATAGCTACAGCATAGCTTGCCAAATTTTATACACAATTTCCTGACCAATAAAGGCCGTGCAGCTTCTTTACCACCTTATCTACCCACATCTAGATGTATAAGCAACAGGTTCTTTTGAGGTTGAGTGTGGACAAAGGGAAGATCAGAATATCCAGATGTTTGTGTTTCCTATAGAAATAAGAAAGACTGTCAATGTGCTTAGTGATTCAGAGAACAAGAACTAACTATTTAGAGAATCAAGAGAGGATTAGTGGGTGGGTTCTGTAGGTAATCGTGTGGAAGGAAGCAATTGGTTTGGAAAAGCGGGGGATGGAAAATGAGAGTAGCTAGTTTGAAGATCTGGAAGGGTGAAGGGATTTGGGGCCAAGTCTTAGACCAGTAAGAAGGTAAATTTCTCAGATCAGGAAGTTAGGTAATGGATGTAGATGGTGTTGTTTTAGTGTTGGATTAAAAGTTGTCCAAAGGTGGTTAAGACAGTTTAGTTGTTTTGCAGATTTGGTATTTTATTGAATAAGCTATTTTTGTCTTGAGATTGACCAATAATGGATTCATTCAGAACAATGTCATCTAAGTTCCCTCAGAGTGCTCCATAAGAGCACTGAATGTGAAATAATATAATCCAAAACCCCTCTGATGTGGAAGAAGCATCAAAGCCACAGCCTATCTGGGGGAAGCAACAGTGGTATAGAGTCTGGCCCTGTAGCTCAAAAGGGTAGGGAAAGGAAGAGGAAGGCAGTAGTAATAGGGGACTCGATAGTTAGGGGGTCAGTTAGGCAATTCTGTGGACGTGATCAGGAGACCCCGGATGGTAGTTTGCCTCCCTGGTGCCAGGATTTGGGATGTTTCTGTTTGCGTCCAAGATATCCTGAAGTGGGGGGGTGAGGAGACAGAGGTCGTGGTACATATAGGTACCAATGACATAGGTAGGAAAAGGGAAGAGAACCTGAAAGGAGAATATAAGGAGTTAGGAAGGCAGTTGAGAAGGATTGCAAAGGAAGTAATCTCAGGATTACTGCCTGTGCCACGCGACAGTGAGAGTAGGAATGGAATGAGGTGGAGGATAAATGTGTGGCTGAGGGATTGGAGCAGGGGGCAGGGATTCAAGTTTCTGGATCATTGGGACCTCTTTTGGGGCAAGTGTGACCTATACAAAAAGGATGGGTTACACTTGAATCCTAGGGGGACCAATATCCTGGTGGGAAGGGTTAATAGATCTGTTAGGGAGGGTTTAAATTAATTTGGCAGGGGGATGGGAACCGGAATGATGGAGTGGAAGAGAGGGAAAACAGAAATAGATCTAAGGTAGTGAGCAGTAAGGATGTCGGGAAGGACAGGCAGGTGAGGAAAAAATTTGCAGCCATTGGGATGAGTTGCAGTGCAATCAATGCAAAAAGTACCAAATACTGGACTTAAGGTGTTATACTTAAATGCACGCAGCATAAGGAATAAGGTGAATGATCTTGTTGTACAGTTACAGATTGGCAGGTATGATATTGTGGCCATCACTGAGATGTGGCTAAAGGATGCATGTCTCTGGGAGCTGAATGTCCAAGGATACACAGTGTATCGGAAGGATAGGCGGGTAGGTAGACGGGGTGGCATGGCTTTAATGGTAAGAAATGATATTAAATCATTAGAAAGAGTTGACATAGGATCGGAAGGTACAGAATCTTTATGGGTTGAGCTAAGAAATCGCAGGGGTAAATGGACCCTGATGGCAGTTATCGAAAGGGCTCCAAACAGCTGCAGTGATGTGGACTACAAATTACAACAGGAAATAGAAAAGGCTTGCCAGAAAGGCAGTGTTATGATAATTGTGGGGGATTTTAACATTTGAGTGGATTGGGGAAAATCAGGTCAGCACTGGATCTCAAGATGGAGAATTTGTAGAATGTCTATGAGATGGCTTTTTAGAACAGCTTGTTGTTGAGCCCACTAGTGGATCGGCTGTACTTTTCCAAGTATATAAAGAGTAAAAGACAGGTGAGAGTAGATATAGGACCGACAGAAAATGATGTTGGAGAAATTGTAATGGGAGATAAGGAGATGGCAGAGGAACTGAATGAGTATTTTGCATCAGTCTTCACTGAGGAAGACATCAGCAATATACCGGACATTCAAGGGAGTCAGGGAAGAGAACTATGCGCAGTCACAATTACGACAGAGACTCAGGAAGTTGAATAGTCTAAGGGTAGATAAATCTCCTGGACCAGATGGAATGCACCCTCATGTTCTGAAGGAAGTAGCAGTGGAGATTACGGAGGCATTAGCAAAGATCTTTCAAAAGTTGATAGATTCTGGCCTGATTCCAGAGTACTGGAAGATTGTAAATGTCACTCTGCTATTTAAGAAGGGGGCAGAAGCAAAAAAGAAATTATAGACCTGTTAGCTTGACATCAGTGGTTGGGAAGTTGTTGGAGTCGATTGTCAAGGATGAGGTTATGGAGTACCTGGAGGCATATGACAAGATAGGCAGAACTCAGCATTGTTTCCTTAAAGGAAAATCCTGCCTGACAAACCAAGTGCAATTTTTTGAGGAAATTACAAGTAGGCTAGACAACAGAGATGCAGTGGATGTTGTGTATTTGGATTTTCAGAAGGCCTTTGACAAAGTGCCGCACATGAGGCTGCTAAACTAGATAAGAGCCCATGGAATTAAGGGAAAGTTACATATGTGGATAGAGTGTTGGCTGATTGGCAGGAAGCAGAGAGTGGGAATAAAGGGATCCCATTCTGGTTGGCTGCCGGTTACCAGTGGTGTTCCACAGGGGTCCGTGTTGGGGCCGCTTCTTTTTACGTTGTATATCAACGGTTTGGATTATGGAATAGATGGCTTTGTGGCTAAGTTTACTGATGATACAAAGATAGGTGGAGGGGCTGGTAGTGCTGAGGAAACAAAGAGTCTGCAGAGAGACTTGGGTAGATTGGGAGAATGGGCAAAGAAGTGGCAAATGAATTACAATGTCAGAAATTATACAGTCATGCACTTTGGTAGAAGAAAGAAAGGGCAGACTATTATTTAAATGGGGAGAGAATTCAATGTTCTGAGATGCAACAGGACTTGGGAGTCCTTGTGCAGGATACCCTTAAGGTACCTTTAGGTTGAGTCGCTGATGAAGAAGGCAAATGCAATGTTGGCATTCATTTCTAGAGGAATAGAGTATAGGAGCAGGGATGTGATGTTAAGGCTCTATAAGGCACTGGTAAGACCTCACTTGGAATACTGTGTGCAGTTTTGGGCTCCTTATTTAAGAAAGGATGTGCTGATATCGGAGAGGGTTCAGAGAAGATTCACTAGAATGTTTCCGGGAATGAGAGGGTTAACATATGAGGAACGTTTGACCGCTCTTGGACTGTACTCCTTGGAGTTTAGAAGAATGAGGGGGGACCTAATAGAAACATTTCAAATGTTGAAAGGTATGGACAGAGTGGATGTGGCAAAGTTGTTTCCCATGGTGGGGGAGTCTAGTACGAGAGGACATGACTTGAGGATTGCAGGGCGCCCATTCAAAACAGAGATGCGAAAATTTTTTTTAGCCAGATGGTGGTGAATCTGTGGAATTTGTTGCCGCGGGCAGCAGTGGAGGCCAAGTCATTGGGTGTATTTAAGACAGAGATTGATAGGTATCTGACTAGCTAAGGCATCAAAGGTTATGGTGAGAAGGCGGGGTAGTGGGACTAAAGGGGAGATTGGATCAGCTCATGATGAAATGGCGGAGCAGACTTGATTGGCTGAATGGCAGACTTCTGCTCTTTTGTCTTAAGGTCTTATAATACATGCCACAAGATGCCTGGTTAGATTTTTTGAGTGATCTGGAGTCAGAGTCATAGAAAAGAACAGCACAGAAACAGGCCCTACACCCCATCTAGTTCAAGCTGAACCATTTAAAATGTCTGCTCCCATTGACTTGCATCGGGACCATACCCCTCCATACCCCTACCAGCATGCACCAGTTGTGCTAGCAGCTCATTCCATACTCTTACAACCTTCTGAAGTTTCCTCCCATGTTCCTCTGAACCATTTCACCTTTCACCCTTAACACGTGAGAGATACCATAATTCTTTGGGAAAAATTATTTTCATTTAGATCATGCTGATAAAGGCAATTATGTGTCCTTGATCAGAAACGTTGGTCCTGTATCTGTTTCTTCAAACTTATCTTGCTCAATTCTTCCATGAACATAATCTGTCCATTTGAAATTACACTTTTCATCAATAACTGTTACTTTTGTCTGATCCTATTCTGACAAAATTTCATTGAACTGAAATGATAGCAGTTACTAACCTTATAGATGCTGTGTAATCTTCAGGATATCTCTTGCATCTGCACAACTTTCTACTTCTATTTCAGTTCAGCGGCAGCAACTGGGTTTGATTTTTGACTGCTATTGTTGTATGCGTGAAATTTGCTGTTTCTCCCATGACCATGTGAGCTTCACTCGGGTACTCTTACACTGGTTGATAGGCTACTGTAAGTTGATCCCTAGTATTGATGGATGATTGGAGAATCAGGAAGAACCAATGGGTCTGTGAGAAAGATTAGGTTACAGTAATATAAGTGGGGAATGCTTTGAGAGTGGGCATAGACTGGATTGGTTTAACTAATTTCCTTTGTTTGTTGCAAGGTAAGATGCATTTTCCAGTCATTGTCGAACAATTTGTTGAACTTCCACTTTACTCTAAATTTCAATTCAATTAACACCTATTGTGTGAAAGACATAGTGTTCCATCATTATTTGTATGATTGACCTTTCTACTCATTTCTGGCACATTTAGATTCCATCTTCACAATATCTCCTGTCCCTTCCATGCACTAGCCAGACTCCACTTAACTCACAGCATGCCATTATTCAAAACCTATTTCCATAATCTGCAATAACAAGTCCTATCTATATTCCCCACTGGTTACCCACTGGCATCTTTCACATTTCCTAGATTACAAGAACCTTCTTAAAATGCATCCCATTGAACAAGCTTTTCACCATTAATACTTTAGTTCAGCATCCATTTCTTGAACTGTGTGTAAAGTGTTTTGGAAATCAATATTTTTAAATAGCATTTATAGACAATAGACAATAGGTGCAGAAGTAGACCATTCGGCCCTTTGAGCCTGCACCGCCATTCTGAGATCATGGCTGATCATCTGCTATCAATACCCAGTTCCTGCCTTGTCCCCATATCCCTTGATTCCCCTATCCATAAGATACCTATCTAGCTCCTTCTTGAAAGCATCCAGAGAATTGGCCTCCACTGCCTTCCGAGGCGCAGCATTTCAGATGTATTCCAGAATTTTGCATTCCAAAATTTTTATTTTAAAAGTTGCTGGCTTCATTCATTTTATACACATTAACCAATACAATAGCTACAATCATTCCTTCAGTATCGCTGAGTCAAAATCATGTAATTACCACTCTTAACAGCACCATGGGTGTACTGGCACCTCAGGGACTACAGAGGGCAGCTCATCACCACCTTCTCAAGGCAAATAGGGCTGGGCAATAAATGCTGGCTTAGCTGGCAATACCCACATCCCGTAAATGAATAAATTAAAAAAAGCACTATTAGGGAACAATTTGTATGAAAGGTGCTGATTTAGTTATCATTTTTTCTATTAAGGAAGTATCTAGTATTTTATGTATTTGATATGTTTTAATAGAGTTCTTCATTACAAAATCATTGCAAAGTGAAAATAACCATTTTGTAAAAATACTCACATTGATAATTATGTTTTATTTCAGAGCCAAGGATATCCTTTAAGACAAAATTGAAAGATGTTGAAGTTGCAGAGAAGGAAACAGCAACCCTCCAGTGTGAAGTTCCTATTCCTGCCATACAGGCCAGTTGGTTCTTGGAGGAAATAGAGATAGCTGAAAGTGCTAAATATGAAATAGAAGAGGAAGGCACCTTTAGAAAACTTACTATAAAAGATGTTACTACTGATGATGATGGTGTCTATATCTGTGAAATGAAAGAAGGCAGCAGAACAGTTGGCGAGTTGACAGTAAAAGGTGAGGCGCTGCTGATACTTGGATTTCAGTGATGTGTTTAAAATGGTAAATAGTTAACTTCTATTAAATTGTTACAGAGTTAGAGCACTACAGCACAGAAGCAGGCCCATCTGCCCATCCAGTCAATGGCATCCTGGTTTTCTGCCTAGTCCCATCTTTCTACACCCAGACTATTGTCCTCTATATACCTATCCATTATGATCTATAATATGGTCCCATTAATGTCGTCCCCTTTTTATTCCTCAGTTCCACATAAATTTTCTCTGTAGACAAGCCCTTCGTTGTGTCCTCTCTGAGCCCTGCAGTGACATTTTCTCTGTTGAATAATGCCATCCCTCCCTTTTTAATGCCTTCTTCTCCATCACATCTAAAACAATGGAATCCTGGAACATTGAGCCCTTCCTACAACCAAGTCGCACTGATGACTATATCATCATAATTCCATGAACAGATCGGTGGTGTTAGTTCTCAGGAGTAAGCGTCGGCATGGACTAGAAGGGATGAGATGGTCTGTTTCCATGCTGTAATTGTTATGTTTTTATAAGGTTCTGAGTTTCAGTGCACTGAAATCCATATAACTCAAAACATTAGTCCCACCATGCTCAACCTTTCAGGTTTCCAATTTTGCTTGTAGTCTTACCTACTCTCTCCACAGAAACTCTACTTGCTTTCCTGCCCCAGTGCAACTCTTGTTTCAATCCCCCCCCCCCGAGCAGTTCTAGTAATATCACCTTAGCCTCTGTTTCTCATGCTGAAGCCTCTTGAGCCAAAGCCTCAGCTCCCACTCTAGTACTTGCCACTCCCACAAAGGCCATTCTGCTTGACACTATCTTTTTTTTGGTAGCTGCTAGTTAGGAAATTACCCAACCAATTATTACCTAATAATTAGCAGCTGAACATCTTTTATAGTCTTGCAAAACTCATCTCTTTATGTCTCCCACTTCTTGTTCTGAGATCCCTGCTTCTCAATTCAAGTCCCAGCTCCTGTCTATTAACCAAATGCTTTGAAATCTTGAAGCAATAGATCCATCATTTATATTATGCTATTTGAAGAATTATGTTCTTAAGTCTTATATATGCGTACTCATACACACTATATGTATATATATTTACACACACACACACAAAATAGCATTTGTGAGAGTTTTCTGGGGAATCTGATAATGTCCACTCAAGAGCAATGATTCATTTACAGTTGCCTGATATTGTTACAATTTTGCCCTCTATTCTGTTAATTATATTATTTAGCTCAGTTACATAAATTCATACTCTTTGCACAGATCTGAATTTTCCGTCAATGTAAATTATCTGATCATACAAACTGTAGTGACTACTTCAAGTTGGATGTCAGTCCTGCTATATTTTAGTTTCATGGACAAAAAATGAATATTTTGCTTTACAGCTTTACATTCCAATGGTGATTATCAAATTATATTAATTAAGCATTTTGTATAATTTATTTTGTTCTGACATATGGAGAATTTAAATTGAGTGAGGAAGGTTTAGGGCAAATATCAGTGATAGTTTTTTTCACACAGATTCCAGTATGTGCCTGGAATGAATTAATAGGAGTAGTAGTAGAGGCTGATACACTAGGGCCATTAAGAAACTCTTAGATAGGCACGTGGATGAAAGTAAAATGGAAGCTTATGGGCTAAGTTTGAAGGAAGGATTAGATTAATTGTAGAATAGGTTGGAACACAGGTAGGAAGGTTGTTTCATTTAGTTGTATATATGTAGTAGTAGGCAGCCATCGATCCCAGGGGATGATGGGTTTGAGCCTCTGGGGGACTGTGTCCTCTCCAGGGCGCAGCCTAGGTGGGAAGATTTGAAGAACCAGCTGTTACCCATGTAACGGGATCCCCCTCTCAATGTCACTGATGTAGTCCAAGGGAAAGGCAAATGCTGATACCGATTGGCACCAGTGTCATCGCAGAGGTTGCTGGAGTGAAGTTGTAACCAACATCAAACTGCCTTAGGGACCCTGACTCCGCATTTCTTCCTCTGGGTTTACTGCTGAAGCCTTTCCCATGGGTGGGTATGGCTGCAAGGCAGTGGAGGTTTAAAATTAAGAGTTTTTCTTCTCCTAGGCGGGCTGCCATCCAAGGCTGACAAGTCTCATCTGCCCGAAGCAATTGGTTTTGAGGCACCAATGGTCTGCCTTTGCCCCTTCTCTTGTCAGTAGAAACAGTTCCGCCAGGCCTAGTAGCTAAACTGCATGTGAAGACCAAGAGTTGGACTGTGTTGTCAGAGGCTGCTAGAGTTGCATGCCATTTGGAGCACTTTATAGGTAGTGGGAACTTATCTCCCAGTTATGACAGCCTTCGGAACTGTGTATGTATATAATCAGATGATATTAAACTTGAACTTGAAATAGGGCTATAAAGAGAACTTTTGGTACATTGACCTTTATAAATCAGGCCATTGAAATGAGTAATTGGATGGTTTGGGTGCAGGTAGATGGGACAAAGCAGAAGACCAGGTATACATGGATTTGATGGGTCAAAGGGCCTGTTTCTGTGTTTTAGTACTGTATGGCTTTATTAGAAGACTTTAAAAAAAAGTTTTAAATTAAAAATGTTTCATTTACTGGTTTTTGGAAAAACAGTTCAGAATTATAATGAAAAGTTAGACTTTAATTTTCAAGAAATTACATGATCTTATAGACTACAACTGCTTCAGTTAGGTGCAGTGAAATATCACATATAATAGTATAGGGAGGCCATGTTTTTAATTTTCTTGTTCATCTTTTTCATACAGGTAATATTGTTAAGAAGCTTCCAAGGAAAACTACTGTACCAGAAAATGACACAGCCATTTTTTGTGTGGAATTGAGTAGTGGCTGTAATAATATCAGGTGGATAAAGAATGGGCAAGACCTACAACCAAATGATAGAATGACCATCGCTGTATCTGGCACTCGACACACTCTAACAATTAGAGATTGTAAATGGGAAGACGCTGGAGAAATAGCACTATTGGCAGATGACTCTCGAACATCAACTCAATTCACAATAACATGTGAGTTTTAAGACACCTGTTTTTACTATCTTGTCCTTTCAAAAGAAGAAGTTTTATTTGTGTGTTTGTAGTTACTTACAGCTGAGACAGGTTCATACAGGTCTTTACATAGTGACATCAGTGACAATATAATATTCTAAAAGCTAGATTATTCAGCAGAAGTTCACTCCTCATTTTCATATAATTAGATATCATAACTTCCCCAATGTACTACCAACATTTCCTCTCCTTTGAAGACATAGATGCAACAAACTAGGAGCTGGAGGAGGCCACCAGCTGCTTCATATCTGCACATCCATTCAGTGTTCATGGTTAATCTATACTGATTTCAACTCCACTTTTGTGTAAATTGTCCTCAAGACATCTTTATTAACTAAATTCTGAAATTTTTGTGTCTTTCTCCATGGTACAAACAGAAAAGAAATATTCTTCAAAGACTGCTCATCTCTGGCAGCTCTATGCATCGATGTTCACTGTGGGACTGTATTCTCTCTCTAGTTACTTGTTTTCTCTTAATATGGAGGAAATTTCTTTAGATTCTCCTTCTCTGCCAAAGCTATCTCTTTTTGCCCTCCTGATTTGCTTCTTAAGTATACTTATGCATTTCCTATACCTCTCCAGGAAGTCATTTGATCCCAGCTGATTGTACATGACCTATGCCTCCTTTTTCTTCAACAGTGTCAAATTATTCATATTCCAGGATTCCTTCCCCCTGACAGCTACACTCTTTATTCCAATAGAAACTTGCAGACCTTGAACTCTTCTTATCTTGCTTTGAAAGGCCTCCCACTTGCTAAATATTCCTTTGCTCATAAGTAATCAACTCCAAGTTTCTGGCTAATATTGTCAAAATCTGCCTTACCCCAACATACAATAGAATTTTGTTACCCTTTATTACCATTTTCTGGGGGCTATGGACTTGCACCCATTGAATTCTTTTCCTTAATCTCGGGCCTGATCCAGCACTGTATTTGTCCACCAAGCTAATTCTATCGCTTACCATTAGTGTTTCATCTGTCACTTTCTTCCAGTGTATCATCTTCATTTTGTTCCCCAGCGCTTGCTTTGTTCTCATTCTAACTGGTTTATTTCTCTGTCACTTTCTTACCTTGTGCTTTTATCTTTTAAGTTGTTCTTCAGTCCTTGAAATGGTTGAGCAACTATTCTTGTCAGTTTTGTCTCCGTCATCACCTAGCTAAGTAGGTGATGCATCATCAATAACTCACTCTGAGACGTAAGGCGAGATATCGGCTTTTATTGACTGAAAGAAGGAACCAGAAGTGAGTGACCATCATACTACGTCCTGGAGACTGAGGCTGAGCATAGGCCTCAGATCGCCTTTATACAGGGGCCTGTGGGAGGAGCCACAGGAGCAGTCAGCAGGGGGCGTGTCCAGACAGGCACATGTAGTTCACCACAGTAGGTTTACTAGTACCTGCTTCTATTTTCGTATATCCAGGCTTAGCCCAAGAATCACTAGCAGTTTTCCCATCCTGCATCTTTGTCTTTGCTGTCCCCGAAGACCTCTTCCTATTTCTCATTGATATGTTTCCCCTTGTTAACATAATCTGACAGTGTATTATCAGTTTCCACGATGCAGCTGATGAAACCAGATTTACTTCAATACCTCTTTATGGTTTTCGCAGGGATTGCTCCCTATGAGACTCCCTTGTCCATTCGTCACCCCCATACCTTCCCACTGATCTCCCTCCTGGCACTTAGCCTTGTAAGTGGAACAAGTGCTACACCTGCTCCTACACTTCCTCCCTCCGCCATTCAGGGCCC
This sequence comes from Hypanus sabinus, assembly GCF_030144855.1. Classification (NCBI taxonomy): domain Eukaryota; kingdom Metazoa; phylum Chordata; class Chondrichthyes; order Myliobatiformes; family Dasyatidae; genus Hypanus; species Hypanus sabinus. The sequence goes on from NC_082711.1 coordinate 15,876,994, forward strand.
CAGAGTCCTTCCAGGTGAGGCGACACTTCACCTGTGAGTCGGCTGGTGTGGTATATTGTGTCTGGTGCTCCCGGTGTGGCCTTTTATATATTGGTGAGACCCGACACAGACTGGGAGGCCATTTCGCTGAACACATCCGCTCTGTCGGCCAATGAAAACAGGATCTCCCAGTGCCCATGCATTTTAATACCATGTCCCATTCCCGTTCTGATATGTCTATCCATGGTCTCCTCTACTGTCTAGATGAAGCCACACTCAGGTTGGAGGAACAACACTTTATATACCGGCTGGGTAGCCTTCAACCTGATGGCATGAACATTGACTTCTCTAACTTCCGTTAATGCCCCTCCTCCCCTTCTTACCCCATCCCTGATATATCTAGTTTCCCCCCCTCTTTTGTTCTCTCTCTCTGCCCATCACTCTGCCTGTTCTCCATCTCCCTCTGGTGCTCCCCCTCCCCCTTTCTTTCTCCTGAGGCCTCCCGTCCCATGATCCTTTCCCTTCTCCAGCTCTGTATCCCTTTTGCCAATCACCTTTCCGGCTCTCAGCTTCACCCCGCCCCCCCCCCCCCCCTCGGTCTTCTCCAATCATTTCACATTTTCCCCTCCCCCTCCTACTTTCAAATCTCTTACTATCTTTCCTTTTCTTTAGCCCTGACGAAGGGTCTCGGCCTGAAACGTCGACAGTACTTCTCCCTATAGATACTGCCTGGCCTGCTGTGTTCCACCAGCATTTCGTGTGTGTTGCTTGAATTTCCAGCATCTGTAGATCTCCTCGTGTTTACTTCAATACTATATATTTTGAGCCTGAGTGATTGTTGGGAAGAAATCTTCTTTAACCAAACACTGGAGAGGTTGATAATATTAGAAGCATAGAAACACAGAAAACATGCAGCACAATACAGGCCCTTTGGCTCACAAAGCTGTGCCAAACATGTCTTTACCTTAGAAATTATCTAACTTCTAATTATCTAATGGTTATCCATTGCCCTCTATTTTACTGAGCTCCATGTACCTGTCCAGGAGATTCTTAAAAGACCCTATCATATCCGCCTCCACCACTACCGCCGGCAGCCCATTCCACGCACTCACCTCTCTCTGCGTTTAAAAAAAAAAACTTACCCCTGACAATTTAATCTTTGGCTCTCCAACAAAATTTGTTCCATAGTTACCAAATTTAACCTTTCCCTACCAATAGTCATGTGCTAAAACATACCCTTCAAAGTACAAAATACAAAATTAATTTTATCATCATAAAACATATATGTCACCATATATAATCGTAAGGTTCATTTTCTTCATAACTTGGTATCCTGATCTGTAGTCTTACCATACGTCCAAACTACTTAAACTATTATTTCCACCACTTCAGTAGTGCCCTAGCTGTAGCTCATCTACTGTTGATGTCCTCATGTATATCACTAATATTCAAATATAGCTATAACTAATACTGGAGATCAGTTTGTACCTGTGGGGCTCAGGAAATTTACCATGAAAATCTGGTCTCTAAATTCTCTATTACATTGACATGGTGATCCAACTTGGTTTGTTCTGCTTCCTTTGCAGCCATGCCATTTGACTACCATGACTATACCTACTCAGGTTCCACTAAATCCATCCTGTAGAACATATATGTCAAACTCGAGGCCCGCGGGCCGGATTTGGCCTGCGGTGGAATTATCTTTGGCCCACGAGATAATATCTAATTACTATTAAAGCTGGCCCCAGTAATCGAAGCGCCTATGGCGTATGATATGGCTAATGCTGAGTTTATTCAGGTACCAGGTTTTCAGGGTTTTTAGTGTTTATTCGGTTTCCCTGGTTTATTTCCTGAATATCATTAATGAATACATTTTTTTTCTATTAGAGCTGGCCCGCCAGTATATTGCATGCACCGCTAATACTACAAATCCCACAATGCACTGCCAGTGCATTGCTCGTGCTTGCCTTACTCTCTCATCAGCATCCTTATGGCGCTAGTCACGTGTGGTCAACTTTCAGCTACCCCTCACCCCAAAAATGGCTGAATGAAAGGTGGACTTTGAAAACAGGGGTTTTCAAGGCAGGTGGGAGGCAGAGTATATGTTTGCAGACATAAAGGGCGAACCTGTTTGTCTTGTGTGCGGAGATGGTGTGGCTGTAATTAAAGAATATAACGTAAGACGACACTATGAAACGAAACACTACGACAAATACAAGCATCTGGGCAAGAAACAGAAGCCCGCGATGTGCGGTCAGAAGAGTGGATTGGTGGGCAGGATCCGGGAGAAGATGCAGGAGGAAAACGGTGCAGGTGAGCTGACAGCTTATCACTGCATCATACACCAGGAATCGTTGTGTGGCAAAGCCTTGAAAATGGAACATATAATGAGCACCATAACACGAGCAGTTAACTTCATAAGAACCAAAGGTTTAAATGACCGCGAGTTCAAGTCGTTTCTGGAGGAGTTGGGTTCAGAATATAATGATTTGCCCTATCACACAGAGGTGCGATGGTTAAGCCAAGGAAAAGTGCTGAAAAGATGTTTCGAGTTGCGTGAGGAGATCTGTCAGTTCATGGAAAGCAAAGGGAAAGACACGACAGAGCTCCGGGATAAAAAGTTGCTTTGTGAAATGGCATTTCTGTGTGACATCACGAGCCATCTCAATGCGCTCAACCTGCAGCTTCAGGGGCGGGGTCGTGTGATCACAGACATGTACGCTGCAGTGAGGGCTTTTAAAACCAAGCTGCGCCTGTGGGAGACGCAGATGCAGCAAGAAAACTTGAGCCATTTTCTGTGTTGCCAAACTATGAAAGAGCAGGTTTCTACCGCAGTGTTCCCACGTGCAAAGTTTGCTGAAAAACTTAGCATACTTGGTGCCGACTTCACACGGCGATTTGCCGACTTTGAAGCCCAAAAAAGCAGGTTTGAACTGCTCAGTAATCCATTTGCAGCTGACATGGAAAGCGCACCAAACAGCATACAAATGGAGCTGATTGAACTCCAATGTAGTGACACACTCAAGGCAAAGTATGACTCGGTGGGCGCTGCACAGTTTCTACGTTTCATTCCCGACACAATGCCCCAGCTGCGTACCCAAGCTGCTCAAACACTCTCTATGTTTGGCAGCACATATCTGTGTGAACAACTGTTCTCTTTGATGAAGATAAACAAAACATCACACAGGAGTCATCTTTCTGATGAACACCTTCACTCAATTCTGAGGATTTCCTCAGCTCAGAGCCTGACTCCAAACATTGATGAACTTGCATCCAAGATGAGATGCCAAGTATCTGGCTTAGACTAGTGTGAATCAGAGTGTTGGCCTGTGGAAAAATGTTTTCATTAGAAATTACTCCGGAAAAGCTGCAGATAAAGCCATAAGAAATAAATGCAACTGATTTTTTATTTATTTAATGTTCAATGTTGTTTTTGTAGGCAATAACCTAAGCTTTGTTAGTTCCAGGTTAATATGTGTAATAAATTCATTTCAATAAGTTTTGCAATAAACGCTGAACCAGTCCGGCCCTCGACTTGTACCGATTTTTTAATTTTGGCCCACTGTGTATTTGAGTTTGACACCCCTGCAATATACGAGGGGTGATTGATAAGTTTGTGGCCTAAGGTAGAAGGAGTCAATTTTAGAAAACCTAGCACATTTATTTTTCAACATAGTCCCCTCCTATATTTACACACTTAGTCCAGAGGTCATGGAGCATACAGATCTTGGACCTCCAGAAAGTGTCCACAGCAGGGGTGATTGATAAGTTTGTGGCCTCAGGTAGAAGGAGATGAATTATTAACTTCAAACTTTCTGCATAATCACTCAGTTGAACTGCATGTGCATGTAACGAGAGTTGTATAACTCATCTCCTACAAAATGCTGGTGGAACACTGCAGGCCAGGCAGCATCTATAAGGAGAAGCACTGTCGACGTTTCGGGCCGAGATCCTTCATCAGGACTAACTGAAAGGAAAGATACTAAGAGATTTGAAAGTAGTGGGGGGAGGGGAAATGCAAAATGATAGGAGAAGACCGGAGGGGGTGGGATGAAGCTAAGAGCTGGAAAGGTGATTGGTGAAAGTGATACAGAGCTGGAGAAGGGAAAAGATCATGGGACGGGAGGCCTCGGGAGAAAGAAAGGGGGAGGGGGAGCACCAGAGGGAGATGGAGAACAGGCAGAGTGATGGGCAGAGAGAGAGAAATAAAAACAAACAACTAAATATTGTCAGAGATGGGGTAAGAAGGGGAGGAGGGGCATTAACAGAAGTTAGAGAAGTCAATGTTCATGCCATCAGGTTGGAGGCTGCCCAGCCAGTATATAAGGTGTTGTTCCTCCAACCTGAGTGTGGCTTCATCTTGACAGTAGAGGAGGCCATGGATAGACATATCAGAATGGGAATGGGACGTGGAATTAAAATGTGTAGTCACTAGGAGATCCTGCTTTCTCTGGCGGACTGAGTGTAAGACCATGTCCTGTTATAGATGGCAGTTAAACTTTTTAATATGATGCAAATAAAAGTAACAGGTCTGTAGTGAGTATTAAGAGACAAAAGAGTGCAACATTTTGGTAAATATTGGAAGTTCTGACCCATAGTGTTTATTGTGGGTAACTGAGAGCAGAGGCAGCTGACTTTTAAGTATAATGGCTAGAAAATTTAATTGACAGGTAATAACATTATTTTCTGCAGTGATGGGTATGATGGATTTCTACCAGTTGGTGGTTGATGTAGGACAATTAATTTTCAATGTATTGTTAAAGAGTCTTAAAAGGACATTGAACAGATAAAGAAAAGGTGTGAAATATTAATGGGCTAATTTAGCATCGATGTTCCTGTCATTGTCCAGAGAAGGGGTACCCAATCTTTTTTATGCCGTGGAGCCTTACTGTTAACTGAGGGGTTCATGAGCCCCAGACTGGGAACTCCTGGTCCAGAGGATCTTCCTCCATATGCCCTACCTTTGATCCTCATATCCACTTGAGTCCTAATGTTCACCCTGCTATGTTGAAGTGCATGCAACTCAGTTTATGTTTTAACTGGGATTAGAGATGTGCTGTAACTCAGTGGTTCTCAACCTTTTTCTGCTTGTTAACCACTTGAGACTTTCATTTACCTCAGAAGACCCCACCCTCCATTGTCTCTGTTGTACAGTATTTTTTCATCAACTGTACTAATTATTCTGATATAAGGTCAATATTTATGTTTTAACAGGTTATAGGTGTTATAATATGCTAAATATAATGTTACAGGTTTATATGAAAAATATAACAGCAATACAATTGTGAGAGTAGGCGCTATAGAAAATTAATAAATGTTAAAGAATTCACATGAAAATCTCACGTGAAAAAGTATCAGTATTGAATATACATTTAAAAATCAAAGTAGCTTTTTAGGACTCATTTAAATAGAAGCCCTGAATATGGCCCAGTTTGATGATTCAAAGCAGTCCTGTAAGTGCTCCTCCATCTCTCTTGATCATGCATTTGCAGTTCTCATGTCTAGTGCTGAGGCTCTCAGTTTCTGTCTATATAGATGTATAGTCAAAATAAAGCCAAGAAAGCAAACTTGACGAAGTGCAGGTGTGGGCTGGCATAGTAAGCAGCCTTGTTGGTGGTGTAACAGTGATCCAGTCTATTGGCTCGTTTGATTCCACAGGTGACGTGTTGGTGGTAGTTTGTCAGAGATTTCTTCAAGCTGACTTGTTTGAATTACGCTGCAAATGTCTGGGAAGGCATCTGGGTGTGCTGTCTTATGACTATTGATCACGATGCTTAGCTCCTTCAGTGCCAGCTTGATGTTTGCCATTGATGGAATGTAATGATGGTAGAAATCATCCTGAACAGATAGATTAGAGAACTCTTGATGGACAGCTGTTACAGTTTGAGGGAGCAGGACTGAGATAAAACCGCTACGTCTGTGAATCATGATGAGTTAATCATGAAACAAATGCTACCATCTCTGCCTTTACCTTAGTTGATGTGGACTAGGTAGGCCAAAGGGCCTGTTTCTGTGCTGTACTTATCTATGACTCTATGATGCTGCTGTCCATGCAGTAGAAGGTAAAACCTTTGGGCTGGAGCGGATGTCTGGAGTGTTGGGGGTGAGCCATGTCTCTGTGAGGCAGAGAACCCAACAGTTCCTGATGTCTCTTTTGTACTGCAATCTTGCTATGAGGTTTTCAATTTTATTTTCCAGAGAGTGAGCATTAGTCAGGAGGATGATGGTAGGAGGGGGGTGTTGGGGTTGGGTGTGGCCTTAGGGCCCTGCGCATTTCCAGCAGCAGGTGTGAAGATGTAATGTCTATTGTTATAAGGCTTTTCCCTGTGGCCTTTCTTAAAAATGGGAAAATTGTTTTCTCGTGGGCCCCAGTTATGCCTGCCTTTTCATTGGCTATGTAGAACAGTCCATGTTTTAAGCCTTACCTGGTATTGCTCCCCAACTCTACCTCTGCTGTACTGATGACTGCATTGGGGCTGCTTCAGTAACTTTGCCTGTAACTTCCATCTTGCCGCTAAATTCACTTGGTCTTATCTGACACCTCCTTCCCCTTTCTCGATCTCACTGTCTGCATCTCTGGAGACAAACTGTCAACTGACATCTTTTATCATTCCTGCTGATTCCCATGGTTTTCTTGATTATACCTCTTCCTAACCTGTTTCTTCTATTATGGAATCCTATTCCATATTCTCAGTTCCTTTGTCTCTCCCTTATCTGTTCCCAAGATGCAGCTTTCCTTTCCAGGACAACAGAGATGTCTTACTCCTTCAAAGAACAGTGTTTCCCTTCCTTCTCCATTGATGTTCCCCTCACCTGCATCTACTCCATTTCTCGAACATCCATGCTCACCCTATCTTCCCACTGCCTCAATAGTGATTGAATTCTTTTGTTCTTACCTAATACCCCATGAGCCTCTGCATCCAACACATCCTTCTCCACATCTTCTGCCAACTCCAAAGGGATCCTACCACCAAACATAACTTTACCTTCCCACCCCAACTCACCGCTTTCCACAGGGATTTCACCCTCCGTGATCCCCTTGTCCATTCAACCCTCCCCACTAATCTCCCTCTTGGCACTTCTCCCTGCAAGCAGTGAAAGTGTTACACCTGCCCATTCTCCTGCTCCCTCACCTCCTTCAGGGCCCCGAATAGTGACCAGGAGAGGCGACATTTCACCTGCAAATTTGTTAGGGTATTCAGTGCTGCTAATGCAGCCTCCTCTATAGTGATGAGACTCATTGTAGATTGGTGGAGTGCTTCATCGAGCACCTCTGCTCCATCTACCAAAAGCAGAATTTCCTGGTGGCCAAACTTTGTAATTTTAATTCCTATTCCTGTTCCAACACGTTGGTCCATGGCCTCCTCTTGTGTCACAATGAAACCACCCCCAGGGTGGAGGATCAACACCTTATATTCTGTCAGGGTAGCCTCCAATTTGATGCCATGAATATCGATTTCTCCTTCCTTTAAAAGATTTTTCCCTCCCCCGACCCCACTTCTATTCCCCGACACTGGCCTCTTACTTCTTCTTGACTGCCTGTAACCTCTCTCCCTGGGTCCCCTCCTCCTTTCCTTTTTCCTATGGTCCACTCTACACTCTTATCAGATTCCTTCCTTTCTAGCCCTCTCTAATCAACTGTATATTCATTTCCATGGATGCTGCCTGACCATAAGATATAGGAGCAGAATTAGGCTATTTGGCCCATCGAGTCTGCTCCACCATCTCATCATGGCTGATCCATTTCCCTCTCAATCTTAATTTCCTGCCTTCTCCCATTTCCCTTCATGCCCTGGCTAATCAAGAATCTATTAACCTCTGCCTTAAATATACCAAATGACTTTGACTCCACAGCTGCCTGTGGCAACATATTCCACAGATTTACCACTCTCTGGCTAAAGAAATTTCTCCTCATCACTGTTCTAAATGGGTGTCCCTCTATTCTGAGGCTGTGTCCTCTAGCCTTAGACTTCCCCACCATAGGAAACCTCATTTTCACATCCACGCTATCGCCTTACAACATTCAGTAGGTTTTAATGAGATTCCCCCCTTCTCATTTTTCTGAATTCCAGTGATTAAGCCCAGAGCCATCAAACACTCCTCATATTATAAGCCTTTCCATCTTAGAATCATTTTCATGAACCTCCTTTGAACCCTCTCCAGTGTCAGTAAATCCTTTCTTAGATAAGGGACCCAAAACTGCTCATGATACTTCAAGTGAGGCTTCGCCAGTGCTTAATAAAGCCTCAACATTACATCCTTGCTTTTATATTTTTGTCCTCTTGAAATGAATGCTTTTGTTGCATTTACCTTCCTCACCACAGACTTAACCTGAAAATTAACCTTTAGACAATCCTGCGCAAGGACTCCCAAGTCCCTTTGTGCCTCAAATTTTTGTATTTTCTGTCCATTTAGAAAATAGCTAATCCTTTTATTTCTTCTACCAAAGTGCATGATCATACACTTCCAGACACTGTTTCTCATCTGTCACTTCTTTGCCCATTTTCCTAATCTGTCTTAAGTCTCTCTACTTCCTCAACACTACCTGCCCCTCTACCTATCTTTGTATTGTCTGCAAACTTGGCCACAAAGGCATTAATTCTGTCATCCAAATCATTGACATATAATGTAAAAAGAAACAGTACCGACACAGACTCCTGAGGAACACCATTAATCACAGGCAGTGAACCAAAAAAGGCTACCTTTTTTCCCCACTCTTTGCCTCCTGCCAATCTGCCACTGTTTTATCCATGCTAGTATTTTTCCTGTTACACCATATACTCTTGTTGAGCAGCCTCGTGTGGTGCCTTGTCAAAGATCTTCTGAAAATCCAAGTACAGGTATCCCCTGCTTTATGAATGTTTGCTTTACGCCACTTCGCTTTTACAGAAGACCTACATTAGTAACCTGTTTTTGCATTACAAAGAGGATTTTTGCTTTTACGAAAATTTTTCCCATATAAATTAATGGTTCTTTGCTTTACGTCATTTCAGTTTAAGAAAGGTTTCATAGGAGCGCTCTACCTTTGTAAAGGGGGGGGGGTGGAACACCTATACACAACATCCACCAATTCTCCTTCGTCTATCCTGCTTGTTATTTCTTCAAAGAATTCCAACAGATTTGTCAGGCAAGATTTTCTCTTGAGGAAACCATGCTGACTATGACCCATTATGAGCCTTCAAGTACCCTGATGGTGGCCAGTGTTCCCTCTAAAGTGTGCGTGCACACATCTTTTGCTACTAGTGCACAAAGGAATTTGAACTACGCACAAAAGGTCGTCACCCTGTACCTCATTGGCATGTTAAGTATATTTCTCAGTCATACACAATCACATTTCCTTTTCCAGTTCCTGATGCAGATGGTGTTGAAAACATGAAGTTTGCGATGGTTTGTCTGCTGATTTTAGAACTGGTTCATTTATACTGTTTCTATTGAAGAAATTACTCGGTGCACACGTCATTGGGCCAAAAATTGTACATTACAAGATTTTTGCACCCAGTGGTCATTACAAATTAGTGGGAACGTTGGCCACCACCCTTCCTTCCTCCACCAATTTAAGACCTTAATTACTGATCCATGCCTATCCTTTTCCATGATAACTTTAAAGTTGATTAAATTGGTTTATTATTATTTTTGTGTGGGACCACGTCAAACGCCTTTTGAAAATCCAAGTACACAACATCAACCGATTCTCCTTGTTTGTCTATCCTGCTTGTTATTTCTTCAAATAATTCCAACAAATTTGTTAGGCAGGATTTTCCCTTGAGGAACCCATGCTGACTATGGCCTATTTTATTATATGCCTCCAAGTACCCTGAGACTGCATCCTTAATAATTGACTCTAACGTCTTCCCAACTATTGCGCTCAGACTAACAGACCCATACTTTCTTTTCTTCTGCCTCTCTCCCTTCTTGAAGAGTGGAGTGACATGTGCAATTTCCAAGTCTTCCAGGACAATTCCAGAGTCTAGTGATTCTTGAAAGATCGTTACTAATGCTTCCACAATCTCTTTAGCCACCTCCTTCAGAACCCTAGGGTGTACACCATCTGGAACAGGTAATTTGTCTACCTTCAGACCTTTCAGTTTCCCAAGAACCTTCTCTGTAATTATGGTAACTTTACACACTTCATGACCCTTGACACCTATAACTTTCTGCATATCACAGCTGTGCCTCTGGCACTGAGTCAGCCCCGTGGCTCAGAAGGGTAGGGAACAGAAGAGGATGGCAGCAATAACAGAAGGCTGTCTCGTCAGGGTGACAGATAGGCAAATCTCGGGTTGCGAAAAGGAAGCATGGTTGGTAGTTTGCCTCAGGTGCCAGTGTCCCCAGTGTTTCTGTATGCATCCACAATGTCCTGAAAAGGGAGGTGAGCAATCAGAAGTCATGGTAGATACTGGTATAAGTGACATAGGTAGAAAAAGGGAGGAGGTCCTGAAAAAAGAATACAGTGATTTAGGAAGGAAGTTGAGAAGCAAGACCTCAAAGTTAGCAATCTTGGGATTGCTGCCTGTGCCACGCAACAGTGAGGATGCGGATAGGAGGTGGCAGATAAATGCGTGGCTGAAGAATTGGAGTAGGGAGTACCCATAGTGCTTTTCCCTTACATTCCTTCTTCACCTCCCCTGCCTATCCTCTCCCCCACCCCTTGATCTTTCCTCTGGTTTTTCACTTGGCACCTTCCACCCTCCCCCCAACTTCTTTATAGGGCCCCTGCCCCCTCCTTCTTCAGTCCTGACGAAGGGTCTCAGCCCAAAACGTGGACTGCTCATTTCAACAGGTGCTGCCCGACCCTCTAGAGTAAGTTACGTGGTCGGCACAATATTGTGGGTTGAAGGGCCTGTAATGTGCTGTAAATTTCTATGTTCTTTGATAGGTGGAGGGGTAAGTAATGCTGAGGAAGCAATGCAATTGTAGCAGAACTTTGACAAATTGGAAGAATGGGCAAAAAAGTGGCAGATGGAATACAGTGTTGGGAAATGTATGATGCATTTTGGTAAACGAAACAATAGTGTGGACTATTATCAAAATGGGGAGAAGTTCAAACATCAGAGGTACAAAGGGACTTTGGAATCCTCGTGCAAGACTCCCAGAAGGTTAATTTATAGGTTGAGTCTGTGATAAAGAAGTAAACTGCAATGTTGGCATTTATTCCAAGGGAAATAGAATATATAAGCAAGGAGATAATGCTGAGCCTTTTGTAAGACACTAGTCAGGCCGCATGGTGTATTGTCAACAATTTTGGAGCCCGTATATCAGAAAGGATGTGTGGTCATTGGAGAGAGTACAGAGGAGATTCACAAAGATGATTCTGGGAATTAAGGGGTTAACATATGAGGAGCATTTTGCAGCTTTGGGCCTGTACTCACCGGAATTTAGAAGAATGCAGGGGAAGATCTTATTGAAACCTACCAATTGTTGAGAGGACTAGACAATATGTGCAGGAGTAGGCTATTCAGCCCTTCGAGCCAGCACCGCCATTCACTGTGATCATGGCTGACCATCCACAGTCAGTACCCCGTTCCTGCTTTCTCCCCATATCCCTTGGCTCCGCTATCTTTAAGAGCTCTGTCTAACTCTTTCTTGAAAGCATCCGGAGAATTGGCCTCCACTGCCTTCTGAGATCCACAACTCCCTGGGTGAAAAAGTTTTTCCTCAACTGAACTACAATACCAGAGATACACCAACAGTGAGGTTTAAATCGCAGGGGAAATACAATCCTGCAGATACAGGAACAGTGAGGTTTAAATTTCACTGGAAATACAATCCTGCAGATACAGGAACAGTGAGGTGCAAGACAGAGATGAACCACAAAAGTAGAGACACATCAGCTGAAATAGCTCAGTTGGGGAGAGTGTTAGACTGAAGATCTAAAGGTCCCTGGTTCAATCCTGGGTTTCGGCAATGGTGTATGTTTATTGTCACCACAATAGCATAGCAGTTAACGGGGAGGATGTGGAGAGTATGTTTCCTATGGTGGGGGTATCCAGAACTAGAGGACACAGCCTCAAAATTGAGAGGCGATCTTTTAGAACAGAGGTATGGAGGAAATTTTTTTAGTGAGAAGTAGTGAATCTGTGGAATGCTATGCCACTGACTGCAGTGGAGGCCGAGTCTGTGGGTATATTTAAGGCAGAAGTTGGTCATTTACTGATCGGCCAGGGCATTAAAGTATATGGTGAGAAGACAGGTTTATGGAGTCGAGTGGGATCCAGGATCAGCCATGATGGAATGACAGAGCAGACTCAATGGGCTGAATGGCCTAATTCTGCTACTATCTCTTATGGTCTTATCATGTTTTCCACAATGAACAGTGACACTAAATACTTATTCAGTTCATCTACCATTTTGTTGTCCCCTATTACTACCTCTGCAGCATCATTTTCTAATGATCCAATATCTACGCTTGCCTCTCTTTTGCATTTTATGTATCTGATGAAACTTTTGGTACCGTCTTTACTATTATTGGCTAGCTTACTTTCGTATTCAATCTTTGCCTTAATGGCTTTTTCAGTTGCTTTCTGTTGGTTTTTAAAAGCTTCCTAATCCTTTCACTAATTTTTGCTCTATTATATGCCTTCTCTTTGGCTTTTATGTTGGTTTTGACTTCTCTTGTTAGCCATGGTTATGTTATCTTTCATTTTGAATATTTATTCCTCTTTGAGATATGTACAGTGCCTAAAAAAAGGTATTCATCCTGCTTGGAAGTTCTCATGTTTTATTGTTTTACAACATTGAACCGCAGTGGATTTAATTTGGCTTTTTTTTTGTCAGTGATCAACAGAAAAAAAAGACTCTTTTGTATCAAAGTGAAAACATAGTAATATCTCTGTATTTTTTCCCAGCTCCCCGGAAAGTTCCACCACATCCCCCAGTCAACCCTGTGGTCAAAGAAAAGACAGCAACATCGGTTACTTTGGCCTGGTCACTGCCTGTAGATGTGCCGCCTGCCCCCGTGACTGGATACATAGTCCAAAGAAAAAAAGTAGGAAGCAATACCTGGACACGATGCCACACTTCAGAAAGGGTAGAGGCACAAGAATTTACAGTGAGTGCCTTGCAAGAAAGAGCTACTTATCAGTTCAGAATTAGTTCTGTTAACAACTTTGCTCAGAGTGAATACTTAGAAGTCCCAGGAACATTTTATATTGGTGAGTGTCATCTTTCTTTTTCTTCAAGCATATTCTCCATTAATGTTGCTTTATATCCATTTTCTTTCATTCAGAAATAAGCTATAATTTTAACAGATGTATGGAAAAATTACAACAGAGAAGTTCCCATTTAGTTCACACTGTGCTGGATGGTCTCTCCAGAAAGGACTGCAATATTTTCCTTTCAATCACTTATTCACTTCACTTTTCGACATTGCAGTTAGACCACACTTCAAACATTGTGTACAGGAAGGATATGATAGCAACAGAGAATGCAGAAGAGATTCACTGGAATGGAGGGCCGTAGTTATAAGGAGAGTTTAGATAGTTATGTTTTATTCTCATTGGAATATAAGAGGCTGAGAGGTGGGTTACCTTATAATTCATGAGGTTGGATCACAGGATAGATAGAAAATTCTGCCTAAGGCAGAGTCTAGAAGCAGGGGGCACAACTTTAAGGTTAGAGGGAAGAAATTAGAGTACAATTTGAATTTAAGAGCAAGTTTTTCACACCAAGAGAGTTGAATATGTAGAGTGAGCTGCCAGAGCAAGTGGCAGAGGCTGATACAATCACAGCACTTAAAAGGAACTTTGACAAGTATTTGGATAGGAACAGTTTAGAACATTATGGTCTTGTGCAATGAAATGAGGTTAGTGTAGATAGGCATCAGGGTCAGCATGTAAGGTATGGATCAGACTGCCTGCTTCTGTGTGGTACATTTCTCTATGATGCTATCATCATGAATGAATCAGGACTCAGCAAATCAGGTAGCATCTATGAACGGGAGTAATAGTGTTTTGAGCGAAGACCCTTCATCAGCACTCTGTTATAATACATTGGGGCCATCAACTAATTAAATCCCTAATTACACTGATTCTTTGGTCTGACTGATGCATATCTTTTTTTTTCTCAATAATGCTTGGCCGTTTTAGCTATAAAGACTGGGCCACAGATGCCTATTATATTCAGTTCCCACCAGGTGACTGTATTAAAAAATCCTGAAGTGTTTGTATTTGACCTACTGCTACACAAACATTTAAAATCTACAAAATCAAGTATGGAGGATGTCAGTAAAGATAATTTCATTTTAACTTGATAATTCACCAATAAAATGTAGATTATAAAATCAGTAGTATCTTATTTAGTCTTTAGGTTCTCAGTAAAATGAATGTAAAGTAGCTTGGATGTCATGGCTAACAAATAATTGTATTTTTTCTGTCAGAACCCAGAGTTTCCATTGAAAAACCATTGCAAGATGTTGAAGTTCCAGCTGGTGAAGAGGCTACTTTCATTATTGAACTATCCTCTGTTGCTCCTGGAACGTGGTTCATGAATGAAAAAGTTGTCCAAGACAGTGAGAATTATATAATGCGGAGTACTAAAAATATACATACATTAATTATCAAACGAGTGGACAATGAAGCTGATGTGAAGTTTGTATCTAGCAATGCTGAAAGCACTGCTAAATTAAGAGTGAAAGGTATTGTACTAAATAGTTCAGATTCAGATCTGTTTATCGCATGTACATAGTGAAATGGATTGTTTGCGTTAACACCCAAGACAAGCCCCTTTTCCATTCTCACACCTACCTATTTTTAAATGGTTGCCACTGATTTGAGTTTCTTATTAAATTCCTCAATTACTTGACAAAAATGTTATTTTCTTAATACATTTCTATTTTAATATAAGAGTGGAGGATGTTTCAAGTGCTTTACTTGGCTGTTGATAACTTCATTGCACTAGGCTGTGATATGCTATTGTTATACTTAAATTTCTGTGAATACGCAAGGTATTCTGAATGGTAACAATAGGATATAGTACCATAATAATGCAGGTTAACCACTGATTTCTTGGCATCCTCGGTTCCTGAGCCTTGCTGGATTAAAGTTTTTGCTGGATTAAGACAATAATAATGGCACAATAATGATGACAAAATGGACAGTAGAAGCATTTCATCCAGGTGAAATTGTACCATGTGTCTTGATCTCACCCTGTGTAATATTTCTTGCATCCAATAAAAATTCATTAGATCTTGTTCCATCACAAAGGTACGTTTCTCTAACCCTTTAATTGAATCACCCAACAACTCAAATAACTTGTCAATAGTACATCTTTAAGTTTCATCTGTTTCATCATCATTGCTGCCATCTTCATCACTTGCAGTATTTTTATCAGCATTCAGAACACAGTCTATCAATTCCGAGTCCATAAGGTGATGCACAACAGGGGTTTCGTTGTCGACAATCATCCACTCACGTCCACTTTCTTCATTAAGATTACTTGCTATATCTTTGAAAGCAGGTTCTGTAATACTTCATGCATGTGCAAGCAAATAATGAACAGCTACTTTCTCCTTTGGTACACAAAATCCTATAAAATCGTCAAGTTTTTCTTCAGGCGCATTATCAAACATTAAGGCAGACCACAACTTATGCCAGCTATTCTTTAGTGTTGAAGGTTCTACTTTCTCATACTATTTATTACAAATTGCTATAAATTGCACTTTGCACATTTAGACAGAGATGTAACGTAAAGATTTTTTACTCCTCATGTATGTGAAGGATGTAAGTAATAAAGTCAATTCAATTCAGTTCCTCGAGCAATGAACCAAAGAATGTCCTTCGTGTTAAATTCTTTAATAAAGGTCTGTACAATTGCCAGCATTCACCTCCTCTAACAGATGTTTCATGAAAAGTGAGCGATATTTGGCCTTGTAATTTCATCCAAATTAAAAGAGGTGCCAAACTATCAGTTTCCAGAAAATCAGTGGTCAACCTGTCCTTTAAGAATGCACCCTTGGCAGACCAGAATCCATATCAAGTGTTGAACAACTTTCTATATTCAACAAGCATTTTACATAGAAATTTTTGTGACTTTCTCTTCTTGTTTTCCTAGTTATAATTATAAATTGATAATCTTTTGCAACCAGTTGTTTAATTGGAAAATATACTTATCCTACTCTCACGATTAAAACCTTCACAGTTTCAAAAGCTTCTTAAATTTACTCTAGGCTATCCCTACTGCAAAAGAAGCAGTTCCAATATCTTAAACCCTCCTCATCCCTAGTGAAGCTGCATTTAACAGTGTTTAATGCTTTTGTGTCCTTCCTTTGATAGAATGCTCAAATATATATTTGGTATTTAATTTGTGGTTAAATTACCCAGTATAGCTGAACTTACAACTTACCGGAGAGCATTGTCAGCTTATAAGAAAATATTGTTTTATATCAACAGGGGATGGACTGGAGCATGACAAGTTCTAAATTAGAATAAGTACTGCACTGCAAAAGTCACCTAGACAAAAGATAGCAAGCAGATTAAATTAGTCAGAAAGTTTCAATTTCAAAATTTAAATCAGCACCATATGTTGAAAGTCACCAGTATAACTCTTGCAAGTGCTAGGATTTACAAATGTGTTAAAAATGGCACTAAACTGCATCTCTTCTGTGCATGTAAACAATACAAGAAATTTGTTGGTAAATATGAATGTTGAACTTAAAAGTTGGTGTTTAAATGCCAGTTAAGGTAAGGCTTAGGTAGTTCAATGTTTCTGAGCCAGTTCTCCGGAAAGGAGGATAATTTGGTCCTATTCTGATTTTGTGGGCTTGGAGGGCCAAATCCAGCTAATGAGAACTGTGGACGCTTCCACAAATGGCTATGTTATGAGTGGTGGTCTTGTCGCAATATGCCCAAAATTAAGATGTAGTGTTCCTGAGTGTTCGGCCTCATAACAGTGCAGGAGACCATAGATGGAAAGATGAAATTGGAAGTGAGATGGTGAATTAAAGTTGCAGGCAACTGGAAGCTCAGGTTTATTTATGTGAACTGAATGCAGATACTCCATATGTAATCACCCAGTATGCATTTTGGTACAGTAGGCCCTCCTTATCCGCGGATTCTGCATGCGCGGATTCAACCAACTGCGGATTGGGAAAACCTGGAAGTTCTCTCTCCAGTACTCGTTGTTTGAGCATGTACAGGCTATTTTTTCTTGTCATTATTCCCTAAACAATACAGTATAACAACTATTTACATAGCATTTACATTGTATTAGGTATTATAAGTAATTTAGAAATTAGTTAAAAGTACAGGCAGTCCCCGGGTTATGAATGAGTTCTGTACCTGAGTCTGTTTTTAAGTCAGATTTGAAGTTGGAACAGATACATCTGGCATTATTTAGCGTCAGTCAAACGTTTTTCTTAGTGTATAGTGCATATTTTACCTTTCTATGCATATAAAACACTTAAGAAATACATGTACTTCAATAATTAAACCACTGCGTCGCTTAATAATAATTGTAGCTTTCATTGGTGCAGGGCCTTTCAAATGCTCCATTAAAATTGTTCCGATCGTTGACCAACTGTAGCCAAACCAAAGGCTTTTCCAATGACCGATGGCGTTTCACATCTTTCGGATCAGTTTATTACTTCCACCTTATTTTCAATCACGATCGTGATTATTTTCATGAACAGTAACACCGCGGATTCAGAGCTACGCCAGGTCCTAATGTCCACCGCATGGAGACATGTTAAATAAAGTCTGGGGTCCCGCTGAGTCCTAAAGACCACCGCACTGAGACAGGTTAAATAGGGACTTCAGCATCCGCTGGGGTTGGGGGGGGGTGGGTCTTGGAACCAATCCCACGTGGATAAGGAGGGCCGACTGTATCTCCAAACTATATTCTGAGCATTAAATTAGTACACGAGTTTGGAAGAGGTGTGAGTGAATTAGTGTTTCATCAGGAAGAAGTGTTTGGATCTCTGGAGTGCAGAAAGGGAAGAGGCGAAAGGGCAGGTGTCACTTCTCTCACTTAAGACAGAGATGAATTATGGTAGAGGTGGATAAATATTTGGTTAACAAGTGGGTAAAGATTTATGAGGGGTAGATACAGTATGTAGGGGTTAGATAGATGTCTTATTTAATGTCAGGTTCAAAGTCTTCTGTTTCTAGATATATTTATATCTTCATATGACTTAAAGCATGAATTATAATAGAAATATATTTGTTTTCAGATGCAGCTGTCAGATTCATAAACAAGCCAAAAACTCCATCTGAAGTTACAGTAGTAGCCTCAGAATGTTTGGAATTGTCTTGTGAGGTGTCACCAGCTAATGCTGTGGTCATATGGAGAAAGGATCAAAAAGAGGTTAAGCCGGACCAGAGGATAAACATCATCTCTCAGGGAACACAACGCAAACTTGTCATCAAAAAAGTGCAGCAGAGCGACCAAGGAAACTACACCTGCACATCTAATGATGACAGTCTAACATTCCAAGTTAAGATCAAAGGTAAGAATAAGTTTGCTCATTGCTTTAAATATAACAGGTTGTTGTATTAAGTTATAAAGCAGATAACAACTCGCTCTGCCAAGTTTAAGTCTCACAAATGAAGCTTCCACTTGGACCTGTGATCATCAGTTGTCAGTTGTGAAAAATTAAATTTAGCATTTTGTCTTCCTTCCTCTTTGCCCTAACGTTTTAGAAACATAGATAACCTACAGCATAATGCAGGCCCTTCGGTCCACAAAGTTGGCTGAACATGTCCCTACCTCAAATATGATGCACCATCAATAACTCTCGGAGATGGGAGGCGAACGATAGGCTTTTATTAGCAGCAAAAGTGACCACAACATCTTGGAGACTGAGGGAGGAGCACTGCCTCCAATCGCCTTTATACAGGGGTCTGTGAGAGGAGCCACAGGAGCAGTCAGCAGAGGGGCGTGTTCAGACAGGTATACACATAGTTTACCACATTCACCTCCCCCCCCCCCCACTTTTTTTTAAAAGAGAGTCCCCACGGGGCGAAGTTTCTTACAAGTATATTTACAGGTTAAGTCTGTCAGGCGGTCGAGTCTGTCGCTGCGATCTACGTAGCACCGGTGGTGATTGCACTGGTGATGGTGGTTGCACTGGCTCCAGCCTGACTGGAGGTGCCAGCCCGTTAGGCGTCAGTAACCCCTCATGCATGGCGTCTGGTATGGGAGTGTCGTGAGGAGTCTGCGTAGGGCTTGCTGTGCGCGGGGTCTCGTGGGTGTATATATACATTGGTGGGTACGGGGTGGGTGTCTGGTGCTCCTGTGGGCGCCAGGTTGCAGACGGAGACTGTGTCCTCCCGCCCATCAGGTAAGACCACGTAGGCATACTGGGGGTTTGCATGAAGTAGGTGAACCCTCTCGACCATCGGACCATCAGGGAGTATTTATTGCTCCTCGCATGTTTCCGGAGCAGCACTGGCCCTGGGGACGTCAGCCAAATTGGTAGGGTGGCCCCAGTGGCAGGCTTCCTGGGAAAAGAAAAGAGTCACTCATGAGGGGTGGCATTGGTGGACATGCATAACAGGGAGCGGATGGAGTGGAGTGCCTCAGGGAGGACCTCCTGCCAGCGAGAGACCAGCAATCCCTTTGACCTAAGGGCTAAGAGTGTGGCCTTCCACACAGTGGCATTCTCCCTCTTTACCTGTCCATTCCCCTGAGGATTATAGCTTGTGGTCCTACTAGTAGCAATACCCCTAGCCAGCAGGTACTGGCGCAGCTCGTCACTCATAAATGAGGACCCTCTATCACTGTGGATATAGCAGGGATATTCGAACAGAGTGAAGAGCTGGCGCAGGGCTTTAATGACGGATGTGGCAGTGGTATCGGGGCAGGGGATGGCGAAGGGGAATCGCGAGTACTCGTCGATTATGTTGAGTAAGTACACATTGCGGTAGGTGGAGAGAAGGGGGCCCTTAAAGTCGACACTCAGTCAGGTGGCCTTGATAAGTTGTGCCTGTTCAGGATGGTAGAAGTGTGGTTTGCACTCAGCGCAGACTTGACAGTCCCTGGTCATTGTCCTGATTTCCTCAAGGGAGTAAGGCAGGTTACGAGCTTTCACGAAATGGTAAAGTTGGGTGACCCCCAGGTGGCAAAGATCTGCATGGAGGGTGTATTGCTGGTCGAGCTGCGCACTGGCACACGCTCCCCGTGATAGGGCATCAGGGGGCTCATTGAGTCTTCCAGGCCAGTACAGGATGTCATAGTTGTAGGTGGAGAGTTCGATTCTCCACCTCAAAATTTTATCATTTTTGATTTTGCCCCGCTGTTGGTTGCTGAACATGAACGCAACTGAGCGCTGGTCGGTCAGCAAGGTGAACATTTTGCCAGCGAGATAGTGCCTCCAGTGCCTAATAGCTTCCACTATGGCCTGGGCTTCTTTCTCCACCGTGGAGTGCCGAATTTCAGGGCCCTGAAGGGTACGAGAGAAGAATGCTACAGGCCTTTCTGCCTGATTGAGGGTAGCAGCTAGCGCGAAGTTGGAGGCGTCACTCTACTCGGAAGGGAATGGTCTCATCCACCGCGTGCATCGTTGCTTTGGCAATGTCCCCTTTAATGCGGCTGAAGGCCGAGCGGGCCTCGGCTGAGAGGGGAAATGCGGTGGACTTGACCAGGGGGCGGGCTTTGTCTGCGTAGTGAGGGACCCATTGGGCGTAATAGGAAAAGAAGCCCAGGCACCGTTTGAGGGCTCTGAGGGTGGTGGGAAGAGGGAGTTCCAACAGGAGGTGCATACGGTCGGGGTCAGGGCCAATGACCCTGTTCTCCATGACATACCCAAGGATTGCAAGTCGGGTGGTTCCGAACACACACTTGTCCCTGTTATAGATGAGGTTAAGAGCTTTGGCCGCTTGGAAAAATCATTGGAGGTTGGTGTTATGATCCTGCCAGTTGTGACTGCAGATGGTGATGTTATCCAAATATGGGAACGTGGCCTTCAGTTGGCAGTGGTCCACCATCCGGTCCATTTCCGTCTGGAAGACAGAGCCACCATTCGTGACACCCAAGGGGATGCGCAGGATGTGATAGAGCCTGCCGCCAGCCTCAAAGGTGGTGTAGGGGCGGTTCTTTGGGCGGATGGGGAGCTGACGGTAAGCGGATTTCAAGTCTATGGTCGAGTACACCTTGTACTGAGCTATCTGATTGACCATATCTGCGATGCTGGGTAGGGGGTATGTGTCAAGCTGCGTGAACCTATTGATGGTCTGGCTATAGTCCATGACCATCCTATTTTTCTGCCCGGTCCGAACAACGACCACCTGGGCCCTCCAAGGACTTGTGCTTGGCTCAATGATCCCCTCCCTGAGCAGCCACTGCACCTCCGACTTAATGAAGGCCCTGTCCCCCGTGCTGTACCTCCTGCTTTTAGTTGCCACAGGTCTACAGTTGGGGGTCAGGTTGGCGAACAGCGGTGGGGGAGGGATCTTGAGGGTGGAGAGGCTGCAAGTGGTGCCAGTAGCGCAGCCGTTGGCATGGTGTTGGGTGGGATGGGCGGGTCGGTGTGTATGTGTGGTCAGTAGCGGGGTATATGATGAAGTCCCACAAAACTGAGGATTTCTGACAGTGATTGGTGGGAGGGGCCCATCATACTCCATTGTCACACTTTTCAGGCGGCTCTGGAAGTCGAGCCCCAATAGCACAGGCGCACACAGTTGAGGCAGGACCAGTAACGCAAAGTTCCGATATTCTGTGCCCTGCACCACCGATGTTGCTACACAACCCCCTCGGATGTCTGTGGAATGCGATCCAGAAGCCATGGTGACCTTCTGGCTTATCGGCTGTGTCACAAGTCCGCAGCGTTGCACTGTGTCTGGGTGAATAAAACTCGCAGTGCTGCCCGTGTCAAACAGGCAGCTATTCCTGTGCCCCTCCACCAGGATGTCCATCATTGACCTTGCGAGCTGGTGTGGAGCACTTTGGTCGAGGGTTACGGAGGCCAGAGTTGCATCGCCGCCTTGGTGCCCAGTAAGCACCCGCGGGTCGGGGGCGGGGCGAGGTGGAGCTGACAAAGATGGCTGCCCCCATGTCTTGCACGAGGCGGGCAGGCAAGATGGCCGCCCCCATGTCTCGCACGAGGAGCTGCTTGACCCCACTCGTGGTTTGGACTTACAGGCCTTGGCAAAGTGGCCCTTCTTTCCGCAGATGAAGCAGGTAGCTTCTTGGGCCGGGCAGTGTTTTCGGGGGTGCTTTTCGAGTACACAGAAGTAACACTTCGCAGACTTGCAGCAGCTATGGTCGGTATGCTGGCGGGTCGCGGGGACTTCATGGACTCGCAACCGGCAGCAGCCAAGGTCGATTCACCGGCGGGTTGCGGGGTCTGCAGCGTCCACGGGGCTGGCAGGAGATAGCGCGCCTGGAGAGCATCAGCATCATGCAGAGCGGCCTCCAGCGTGTCGGCCAGCTCGATTGCCAAATGTAAGGTAAGATCGGTGTGCTCCAGCAGCCGCTGGTACATGTACACTGACCTGATCCCTGTAACAAAGGTGTCTCTTACGAGCAGCTCCGCATGCTGCTCTGCCATCAGTCCCCTGCAGTCGCAGGCCCGCTCGAGTGTCTGTAGGGCCCAAACAAACTCAATGCTCGACTCTCCGGCCCACTGCCGCCATGTCGCTATGCGATGTCTTGCGTAGACGGTGTTCACCGGCTGCAGGTATTGTCTTTTGAGGGCGTCCAGTGCCCTTTGGTAGGTTGGCAGGTCCCTGATCAGGGAGTAGACCCGCGGACTGACCCTGGAGTGGAGAATTTTGTGCATCGTTGCCAGCTCGGTCACACAAATCTCCTCCAGGTACAATTGGAAGCATGCAAGCCAGAGTTCAAAAGCGATGCTAGCTTCCGGAGATTGAGGGTCAATATCCAATCTGTCCGGTCATAAAATGCTCTCCATGTTTTTAAAATTGCTGCTAATAAAATTGATGCACCATCAATAAACTATCGGAGACGGGAGGGGAACGAGAGGCTTTTATTAGCAGCAGAAGTGACCACAACATCTTGGAGACTGAGGGAGGAGCAGTAACTCCAATCACCTTTATACAGGGGTCTGTGGGAGGAGCCACAGGAGTAGTCAGCAGAGGGGCATGTCCAGACAGGTATACATATAGTTTACCACACTATAGCCCTCTGTTTTACTAAGCTCCATGTACCTATCTAAAAGCCTCTTAAAAGATCCTATCATATTCACCTCTACCACCGTTGCTGGCAGCCCATTCCATGCACTCACCACTCTCTGAGTGAAAAAACTTACCCCTGACATCTCTTCTGTATCTACTCCCCTGCACCTACCTGTGTCTTCTTGTGGCAACCATTTCAGCCCTGGGAAAAAGACTTTGACTATCCACATGATCGGTGCCTCTCATCGTCTTTTACACCTCTATCAGGTCACCTCTCATCCTCCTTCGCTCCAAGGAGAAAAGGCCAAGTTCACTCAACCTATTCTTATAAGGCATGCTCCCCAGTACAGGGAACATCCTTGTAAATCTCCTCTCTATGGCTTTCACATCCTTCCTGTAGTGAGGCAACCAGAACTGAGCACAGTACTCCAAGTGGGGTCTGACCAGGGTCCTATATAGCTGCAACATTACTTCTCGGCTCCTGATTTCAATTCCACGATTGATGAAGGCCAATACACCGTATGCCTTCTTAACCACAGAGTCAACCTGCACAGCTGCTTTGAGTGTCTTAGACACAGACCCTAAGATTCCTCTGATTCTCACACTGCCAAGAGTCTTACCATTAATACTATATTCTGCCATCATAATTGACCTACCAAAATGAACCACTTCACACTTATCTGGGTTGAACCCCATCTGCCACTTCTCAGCCCAGTTCTCCCTCCCACTGCAGGATATCTTGGACGCGATCTGAAACATCCTGGACCCTGGCACTTGGGAGGCAATCTACCATCCGAGTTTCTTTCCTGTGTCCACAGGATCGCCTGTCTGACCCCCTAACTATAGAGTCCCCTATCACTACCGCCTTACTCTTCCCTTCCCTACCCTTCTGAGCCACAGGGCCAGACTCTGTGCCAGAGGCACGGCCACTGTCGTTTCCCCCAGGTAGGCTGTCATCCCCATCCCCCCCACAACAGTACTCAAACAGGAGTACTTATTGTCAAGTGGTATAGCAGCAGGGATACTCTTCCCATTTTCTCTTCTGATTGTGACCCACTTGTCTGTCTCCTGTGGCCCCAGTGTGACTACCTTCCTGTAACTCCTCTCTGTCTCCTCCTCGCTCTCCCTGACTAGGTGAAGGTCATCGAGCTGCATCTCCAGTTCCTTAACTTCGTCCCTCAGGAGCTGCAGCTCAACACCTGGTGCAGAAATGGCCATCCGGGAGGCTGGGAGACTCCAGGACCCCCCACACCTGACAGTGAGCACAGAAAATCTGGCCTCACACACATACTAGCAACACACACAAAATGCTGGTAGAACACAGCAGGCCAGGCAGCATCTATAGGATGAAGTACAGTCGACCCAAGGGTCTCGGCTGAAATGATGACTGTACTTCTTCCTATAGATGCTGCCTGGCCTGCTGTGTTCCACCAACATTTTGTGTGTGTTGTAGATTTCCTCGTGTTTGCACTCACACACATACTTCCTGCCTTGTCTCATCCTGTTACCGCCTCAGCCTGTTGAGCCAAAGCCCTACTACTCTGCTGCCCGCTCTGACGCTGACTGGAAACGGCAGTCTTTTTAAACCTTTCCTGCTCTACTGGCTGACGTCATGCGCCTGTGCAGTTTCGCCTCTCTTTAACCCGAGTAGTAAAAAACACCCTTCATCCTGAAAAATCAACAGTTCACAAGCAGCCTTCTTGCTCTGAATTAAAAACGGTTGAAGATACCTTGCCTTTTTAAACCTTTCACGTTGTACTGGCTGACATCAGTAGAGATTATATTTTCTATATAATCATTAGGACGTGTAAAACAGTTATATTCAAATCATATATGTAGGAAGCATACAATGTAAAGTATTCCTGGATTATAACATGTTCCTCATTCAACTTTTAAACATTCAGTTAGTTAAATAGTTCTACCTCTACAGATACTGCCAGACCAACTGATTATATTAAAACCACCTTTTTTGTTCTTTCATGTCAGACTGAACCGCGATATGATCTAACACAAGGAAATCTGAAGATGCTGGAAATTCAAACAACAACACACACAAAATGCTGGTTCTTTCCTTTCGGTTAGTCCTGACGAAGGGTCTCGGCCCAAAACGTCGACAGCGCTTCTCCCTATAGATGCTGCCTAGCTTGCTGTGTTCTACCAGCACTTTGTGTGTGTTGTTGCTTGATATGATCTCTTCATTATCTTAAATGTTATTTGGTAAAAAAGGTGGTAAAAGCAATGGTTCGGCTATGCTGTTGCTTTTAAAATTTTACTGGATGACTGGCATTGTATTTAAAATAAAAATAGAAAATGCTGGAAATATTTGAGGTCAGGCTGCATCTGTGGGAAAGAAACTAAGTTATATAGTAATAGAGAAGTATAGCACAGAAACAGGCCCTTCAGCCCTTTTAGTCCATGCTGAAACCATTTAAACTGCCTACTCAATCGACCTGCATTGAGACCATAGCCCTCCATATCCCTACTATTCACATACTTATCCAAACTTCTCTTAAACATTGAAATCAAACTTGCATGCACCAGTTGTGCTGGTTGCTCATTTCACACTCTCACGACTCTCTGAATGAAGTTTTCCGATATGTTCCTCTTAAACTCCTCATCCCATGTCCTCTGGTTCTAGTCCCACCTAACCTCAGTGGAAAAAGCCTGCTTGCATTTACCCTATCTATACCTCTCATAATCTCTTCATTATCTTAAATGTTATTTGGTAAAACATTTCTTGATTAACACTGTCATGCATCCTTTTTTTTGCTATTTTAAAGTTCTTAGTTTCTGGGTAATGTACGTCAACAAAGCTGCTTATATTTAAGATAAAAATAGAAAGTGCTGGAAACACTAGAGGTCAGGCTGCACCTGTGGGAAGATCTTTTCAGATTGAAAACACGTCAGAACTGGGGAAAGACAAAAGAAACTTGTTAACCTGCAGGGAGGGGGGAGGATGGAGGGTGGTCACATTGTCATTAGGTAACAAGTGTTGGTAAGCGGTAGTGAAGGGGGTAACTTCATAGTTATGATTACGGATAGGCCTTTCTATGGCTGCAAATGAGACTCCAGGATGGCATATTTCCTCCCTGGTGCCATTGTCAAAGATCTCAGCAGAACAGCACGTTTCAAAGGGAGAGGTTGAGTAGCCAGAAGCCATGGTGCATCTTGGTATCCACGTATTAGTAAAGCTCTGCAAAGTGAATTTAGGGAGTTCAACAGAAGATTTAATATCACAAATTGATATAGGAATAATAGAGTTGATATTGTTGCTGGTATTAATTTCACTAATGTTTATTGGGATTGCCCTGGTACTAAGGGAGTAATTGGATCAGAATTTATAAGTGTCCAGGAAAGTTTTCTGAAGCAAAGGTCCTATTAGAAAAGGGGCTACACATCGCTTTGTGTTAGGAAAATGAGGCTGGACAGATGGTTGATTTGTCAGTGGGGGAGTACTTTGGGACCAGTAACTACAGCTATGGAAAAA
Source organism: Hypanus sabinus (assembly GCF_030144855.1). Lineage (NCBI taxonomy): Eukaryota > Metazoa > Chordata > Chondrichthyes > Myliobatiformes > Dasyatidae > Hypanus > Hypanus sabinus. Next base: position 15,903,526 of record NC_082711.1, read on the forward strand.
GATAGGACTACGGTATAAAAGTTAGTCATAAGTTGGGAGATGGCTAATTTCAATGGCGTCAGATAGGAAATCACAAAAGTTGATTGAGAAAGGCTGTTAGTAGGTAAAGGGATATTCCAGTAAGCGGGAGATTCTGAACAGTGAAATAGGAGGAGTTTAGTGTCAATGTGGCTGAAGGGGTGCAGGTGGAAGTTTCAGGTACTTCCTGTTAAAGTGAAGGGTAAGGTTTTGTCAGTTTTGTAAATTAACTAATGTTAAAACTACTCAAGTTGCCATGAAGGGTGATGACAAAATATTTTGTCAAATTTTAAGTATTCCTTTTTAGGAAGTGGTAAATGAACAGAAGTGTTGTGGAATATGTGGACTGAAATGAAATGCTTTACAATGAAGTCCCTTCAGCCAACCAAGTCTGCACTGACCATGGTGACAATCTAACTAAGCTCACCTCTGCACATGGTCCTTTTATGTCTGTTCTCAGCTTGTTCATGTGCCGGTCTAAATGCCTCTTAACATTGCTCTCATATCTGCTTCCACCAACTCTCCTGGCAGTGCATTATAAGAACCTTTGTGTGCATATATAAAGAATTGCTTTGCCCATCTCCTTTAAACTTTTCCTCTTTTGCTTTATAGCTATGCCTTGTAGTATTTGACTTTTCCAGCCTGGGAAGAAGACTATCTGCCCTATCTACAGTAAATCAAAAGCTAATTAATTTAAATATACAGTGCAGAACAGACCCTTCTGGCCCATTAAGGTATTCCTTGCCCAGTAGCTCACTAATTAGCCCTAGCCTAATCACAGGACTATTTACAAGGACCAATTAACTTACTAGCCAGGAATCTTTGGACAGTGAGGGGAAACCCATGTGTATACAGGAAGAATATAGAAGCTTTCTTACAGAGCACACTGGAATTAAACTCCATACTCCAGCACCCCAAGCTGTAATAGCTTTGTACTAACTGCTGCTGTGGCGCCCCTATCTATCCCTAGCTGTAGGATCTTTTTAGATTGCCACCACTGATATCTGGTACAGGTCACAATTTGTTGCTCATTACGGCACTGTGGAGCTTATTCAATCTTCACACTCAAGAAATGATTCAGTTTAGTTTTCCCTGAAGAGTTGGCAGGATGGTGCAGGAATTTAACACTTGCACGTTGAGGGAGTGCTTATGAATACTTCTCCAAGGTGCAAGCATTCACAAAGAACCTTCACAAGCATTATTCCTCCTAGCCAGCAATGCCAGGCTGTAATTTAGAGTGTCTCTGATAAAAAATTATACTAGAGACAGGATTTGTTCTTCGCCTATCAATTTCTGTCTTTTTGACTCACTAGGAGCACTAAGTGTAGAGTATTGACACAAATGTCAATGATAAGAAGATCTTCAAATACCAAAACTAATATAACTTGGCAAGCTTGACAATTGATATTTATAATCATTATGGAAGTTCTACAGAAAATATTAGTGACACAATGTTTTAACGTCATTATAAAGTAGTGGAATAATTTTCAATCCTAATCTTCACTTAATATTAAGGAGAATTTTGATTAAGTAGAAATTAAAATAAAATATTTGGAAGGGCATTGCACCAGAGTCTGCAACCAAGTCTGCAGATGGTAATGAATGGGCATTATATATTTCTAGGAATACTAATATGCATCAAAACATTGGGACAGAGTTGGTTTGGAAAGATTAGTTAGATTGTTGAATGGTATTAAGAACATATCAAATATAAACATGCATACCAAAGGCCACAAGAAAATAGAAGAGTAGGCCATCATGCCCAACAAGTCTATTCCTCTAATCATTATGGCTGATATATGCTGCCTTAACTCTCCTGTGCGACTTCTCCATCCCTGTAATCCTTGGACTATCAAATATTTACCAACCTCCTCTTTAAATATTTCTAATAATCCGGATTCAACCATCCACAGGGACAAAGAATTCCAGGGGTTCACCACACTCTGGGAGAAGTCATTTATACGTACCTCAGTTTTAAATGATCAGACCCTTGTTGTTTGAGACTCTCCCACTGGTGGAAACATTCCAACATCTATCCTGTCAAGCTCCCTCAGGATTTTGAATAAAGTGATTCCTCATTCTTTTTATCATCAAGGTCACCCACTATTCAAACCATGCTCCCTTCTTGCTGCAGGAGCATTAGGCAGGAGGTGCAGGAGCCTTAGGTCCCATACTACTAGGTTCAGGAACAGTTATTACCCTACAACCCATACAAACACACTGGAGGAACTCAGTAATTAATTTCTTCATTATATTTCAAATATTTTCAAGTAGTCATTGTCTTAATCCTCTCAACATTTTTATTCTGTTTTATGTCTGCAGAACCAACTACAACTGTCTTGAAAAAGTCCACAACACAAACAGAGTACACGGCAATTGTGGGAGAGAAGGTAGTCCTGGTTTGTGAAGTAGCTCAAAGTACTGTAGAAGGAACGTGGTACAGAAAAGGACAGAAAGTAAAGCTGAATAAGGCCGTAAATGCTGAATCAGAAGGCACTATACGAAGACTGGTCATTCACAATGCAAGATCTGGAGATTCCGGGGCCTATGTATTTAAAACCAAAGAGGATGAGATCACCATCAATGTAGCTGTCAAAGGTAAGACATTTAAAAATACTGTGATGTTATAGATGGTAGTAATTTCCATCAGCATTAGCCCAAAGTATGAAATGTGTGCTCCAACTATTGGCTCATCAAAACATCTTCAGTTATTACTGTGAAACATTTGATCTAAAAGTCAATAAGAATGTCTGTTCCTCGCTGTTAATGGTTGCAGTGTTAAGAAAAGGTGTTCAGGTCCATTCAAGATAATCTTCAAATATTTCTTTGAGTTGCACAAAAATAATTCTGTAATTGAAAGCCTTATCATATGAAGAGTGTTTGATGGCTCTAGGTCTCTACTCATTGGAATTCAGGAGAATGAGGAATAACCTTATTGAAACCTATTAACTGTTGAAAGGCCTTGATAGAGTGGACGTGGAAAGGATGTTTCCAATGGTGGAGGAGTCTAAGACCAGAGGACACAGACTCAAAATAGAGGGATGTCCTTTTAGAACAGAGACGAGGAAGAATTTCTTTAGTCAGAGAGTGGTGAATCTGTGGAATTTGTTGCCTCTGATGGCTGTGGAGGCCAAATCATTGGGTATATTTAAGGACACAAGTTGATAGATTCTTGATTAGTCAGGGCATGAATGGATATTCAATGGTTCATAGGTTTGAAAGGATTCATAGGTTCATTTTATTGTCAAAGTATGCATGTACAATACAATTCTGATATTTGTCTTCTCCAGATAACCATGTACAGAAAAACCCTTGGGTGTCATTGAAACAAAAGACATCAAATCACCCATCCCCCACACATGTAAAGGAAAAAGAAACAAAACTCTCAAACTGCAAATCCGCTCCCCCTTCCTCCCACGAAAGTTAACCGATTTCCCACACGGAAATTTCTCTTGCAAGAAAACAGCATCAATAACATTAAACCCCCCCCCCCCCCCCCGTAAAAAGATCAGCAACAAAAGCATCAAACCCCAACCGCTCTGTCATACTTGTAAGTCCATAGTGGGTGTATTCCCTTCTGCCGCCTGCGTGGGGTGACGAGTCTATTGGGACCCTGAGGACTTGTGGAAACTGTGTGGTGGTTTCTTTCGAACTTATAGTCCTCTAACATCTTTGGACTATTTTTACCGTGCCCATGGTCTGTTCTTTTTTATCAATTATGGTATTGTCTGCACTGTTGTAACTGTATGTTAACTATAACTATATGTAACTATGTGGTTTTGTGTAGGTCTTGTAGCTTTAATTTTTGGTTTATTGGGTGGTAGAGTTGGTCTCCTGTCTGGGTTGTCTTGTTTTATTTGGTGGGTTTGGAGCTCCTTTCCGGGTAATGCGCTAGGATGGTAGCACAATATTAATACGCAGCAGCCTCTCCAGACTCTGGATTTGGGGATTACCAAATGTTATATGGATTTTCTGGTGTAGTCTGTTTTGTCGTGTGTTTTTGTGATATCATTTTGGAGGAAAGCTGTCTCATTTTTTAACTGCATTGCATTTGTGGTTTCTAAATGACAATAAACTGAACTGATACACAAAAGCTAACAGATCGTCCACATAGAAAAGCTTTGGCTCAGCGAGACTTAGACAATAATGGGTCGAGGCGAGGTCAATAACTTGTGAAGAATAGAACCAGGAGGTATGTGTGTGAGGCCGGTGCACTGGGTGCCAGGTCAGATGTGTGAAGTCCGGAGACTCCCAGCCTCCCGGACGGTCATATCTGCGCCAGGTTCGTCAAGCTGCAGCTCCTCAGGGGCCACGTTGAGGGAACTGGAGATGCAGCTCAGTGACCTTCATCTAATCGGAGAGTGAGGAGGTTTTAGAGAGGAGCTACAGGCAGGTAGTCATACTAGGGGCTGGGGAGACAGACAAGTAGGTAGCAGTCAGGAGAGGGATGGGCAAGAGTCAGATACTAGAGAGTACCTCTGTAGCTGTCCCTCTTAACTCCTGTTTGAGTACTTCTGGGGGGGTGGAATAGCCTACTAGGGGAAGCAACAGTGGCCGTGCCTCTGGCACAGTCTGGCCCTGTGGCTCAGAAGGGTAGGGAAAGGAAGAGGATGGCAGCAGTGATAGGGGATTGTATAATTAGGGGATGAGACAGGCGATTCTGTGGACGCGGGAAAGAAACTCGGGTGGTAGTTTGCCAGGGTCTGGGATGTTTCTGATCATGTCCACGATATCCTGAAGTGGGAAGCAGAACAGCCAGCGGTCATAGTACATATTGGTACCAACAACATAGGTAGGAGAAGGGAGGAGGTCCTGAAAACAGACTACGGGGAGTTAGGAAGGAAGTTGACAAGCAGGACCTCAAAGCTAGTTATCTCGTGACTGCTGCCTGTGCCAGATGACAGTGAGTATAGGAATAGAATAAGATGCAGGATAAATGTGTGGCTGGGAGATTAGAGCAGGGGGCAGAGATTCAGGTTTCTGGATCATTGGGACCTTTTTTGGGGCACGTGTGACCTGTACAAAAAGGACAGATTGCACTTGAATCCGAGGAGGACCAATATCCTGGCTGGGAGGTTTGCTAAGGCTGTTGGGGAGAGTTTAAACTGGAATTGCTGGGGGGGTGGGAACCAAACTGAAGAGATGGAGGAAGGGGCAGTTGGCTGACAAATAGAAAAAACTTGTAGACAGTGCTAGAGGGAGGATAGGCAGGTGATAGAGAAGGTTTGAGATGTATTTATTGTAATGCAAGGAGTACTATGAACAAAGTGGATGAGCTTACAGCCTGGATCAGTACTTGGAGCGATGATGTTGTGGCTGTTGCAGAGACTTGGATGACTCAGGGGCAGGAATGGTTACTTATAGAGCCAGCTTTAGGTGTTTTAGAAAGGACAGGGAGGGAGGCAAAAGAGATGGGGGCATGGCACTACTGATCAGAGATAGTGTCACAGCTGCAGAAAAGCAGGAAGTTGTGGAGGGAAGTTCGGAACAAGAAGAGGTCAATAACACTACGGGGCGTTTTTTTTTTATAGACCACCCAATAGTAACAGGGACATCGAGGAGCAGATAGGGAGACAGATTCTGGAAAGGTGTAATAATAACAGGGTTGTTGTGGTGGAAGATTTTAATTTCCCAAATGTTGATTGGCATCTCCCTAGAGCAAGGGGTTTAGATAGGGTGGAGTTTGTTAGGTGTGTTCATGAAGGTTTCCTGACACAATATGTAGATAAGCCTTTAAGAGAAGAGGCTGTACTTGAACTGGTATTGGGAAATGAACCTGGTCAGGTGTCAAATCTCTCAGTGGGAGAGCATTTTGGAGATAGTGATCACAATTCTAAGTCCTTTACCATAGCATTGGAGAAGGATAGGAACAGACAGGAAAGCGTTTAATTGGAGTAAGGGGAACTATAAGGCTATCAGGCAGGAACTTGGAAGCATAAATTGGGAACAGATGTTCTCAGCGAAATGTATGGCAAAAATGTGGCAAATGTTCAGGGGATACTTGCGTGGTGTTCACCCAATGAGACAGAAAGGATGGTGGGGTACAGGAACTGTGTTGTATAAAATGTAGTCAAGAAGAAAAGCTTATGAAAGGTTCAAAAAACTAGGTAATGATAGAGATCTAGAAGATTGGTTGTTGAAAAGAGATGGTTGTTGACTTCAGGAGGGCATGGAGCGACCACTCCCCACTGAACATTGACGGCTCCTCGGTAGAGATTGTAAAGAGCAACAAATTTCTTGGTGTTCATCTGGCGGAGAATCTCACCTGGTCCCTCAACATCAGCTCCAGAGCAAAGAAAGCCCAGCAGCGTCTCTACTTTCTGTGAAGGCTGAGGAAAGTCCATCTTCCACCCCCCCCCCTGCCCCCCCATCGTCATCACATCCTACAGGGGTTGTATTGAGAGCATCCTGAGCAGCTGCATCACTGCCTGGTTCGGAAATTACACCATCTCAGATCTCAAGACCCTGCAGCGGGTAATGAGGTCAGCTGAGAAGATCATCGGGGTCTCTCTTCCCATCATCATGGACATTTACACTACACGTTGCATCCACAAAGGAAACAGCATTATGAAGGACCCCAAGCACCCCTCATACAATCTCTTCTCCCTCCTGCTGTCTGGGAAAAGGTTCCGAAGCATTCGGGCTCTCACGACCAGACTATGTAACAGTTTCTTCCCCCAAGCTATCAGACTTCTCAATACCTGAAGCCTGGACTGACACCTTGCCCTATTGTCCTGTTTATTATTTATTGTAATGCCTGCACTGTTTTTGTGCACTTTATGCAGTCCTGTTTAGGTCTGTAGTCTAGTGTAGCTTTCTCTGTTTTTTTTTGCGTAGTTCAGTCTAGTTTTTGTACTGTGTCATGTAGCACCATGGTCCTGAAAAATGTTGTCTCATTTTTACTATGTACTGTACCAGCAGTTATGGTCAAAGTGACAATAAAAGTGACTATAGTGTCTCGGCCTGAAACATCGACAGTGCTTCTCCTCATAGATGCTGCCTGGCCTGCTGTGTTCCACCAGCATTTTGTGTGTGTTGTATGAAAGTGACTTGACTTGACTTGATTATAAGGCTAGCAGGAAGGAGATTAAGAATGAAATTAGGAGAGCCAGAAGGGGCCATGGGAAAGCCTTGGCTAGCAGGATTAAGGAAGACTCTCTACAAATATGTGAAGAGCAAGAGGATAAGACATGAGAAAATAGGACCAATTAAGTGTGACAGTGGAAAAGTGTGTATGGAACTGGAGGAGGTAGCAGAGATATTTAATGAATACTTTGCTTCAGTATTCACTATGAAAAAGGATCTTGGCGATTGTAGGGATGACTTACAGCAGACTGAAAAGCTTGAGCATGTAGGTTTTAAAAAAGAGGATATGCTGGAGCTTTTGGAAAGCATCAAGTTGGATAAATCACCTGGACCGGACGAAGTGTACCCCAGGCTACTGTGGGAGGCGAGAGAGGAGATTGCTGAGCCTCTGGTGATGATCTTTGCATCATCAATGGGGATGGGAGAGATTCCGGAGGATTGGAGGGTTACTGACGTTGTTTCTTTATTTCCTTTCTTTAGCCCAAGAAATTATAGGCCAGTAAGTCTTACTTCATTGGTTGGTAAGTTGATGGAAAAGATCCTGATAGGCAGGATTGATGAACATTTGGCGAGGCATAATATGATTAGGAATAGTCAGCATGGCTTTGTCAAAATCAGGTTGTGCCATGTGAACCTGATTGAATTTTCTGATGTGTCCAAACTCATTGATGAAGGTAGAGCAGAAGATGTAGTGTATATGGATTTTAGCAAAGCATTTGTTAAGGTGCTCCATACAAGGCTTATTGAGAAAGTAACAAGGCATGGAATCCAGGTGGATCCAAGGGAACATTGCTTTGTGGATCCAGAATTGGCTTGCCCACAGAAGGCAAAGAGTGGTTTTTGATGGGTGATATTCTGCATGGAGGTTGGTGATCAGTTGTGTGCCTCAAGGATCTGTTCTGGGAGCCTTTCTCTTCGTGATTTTTATAAATGACCTGGATGAGGAAGTGGAGAGATGGGTTAGTAAATTTGCTGATGACACAAAGGTTGGAGGTGTTGTGGATAGTGTGGAGGGCTGTCAGAGGTTACAGCAGGACATCGATAGGATGCAAAACTGGGCTGAGAAGTGGTAGATGGAGTTCAACCCAGATAAGTGTGAGGGGGTTCATTTTGGTAGGTCAAATATGATAGTAGAATGTAATATTAATGGTAAGACACTTGGCAGTGTGGAGGATCAGAGGGATCTTGGAGTCCAAGTCCATAGGACACTCAAAGCTGCTGCGCAGGTTGACTCTGTGGTTAAGAAGGCATACAGTGCATTGGCCTTCATCAACCGTGGGATTGAGTTTGGGAGCTGAGAGGTAATGTTGCAGCTATATAGGACTCTGGTCAGACCCCACTTGGAGAACTTTGCTCAGTTCTGGTCGCTTCACTACAGGAAGGATGTGGAAACCATAGAAAGGGTGCAGAATAGATTTACAAGCATGTTTCCAGGATTGGAGAGCATGCCTTATGAGAATAGGTTGAGTGAAATTGGCCTTTTCTCCTTGGAGTGATGGAGGATGAGAAGTGACCTGATAGAGGTGTATAAGATGATGAGCGGCATTGATCGTGTGGATAGTCAGAGGCTTTTTCTCAGGGCTGAAATGGCTAATAGGAGAGGGCACAGTTTGAAGGTGCTTGGAAGTAGGTACAGAGGAGATGGTGACGGTAAGTTTTTTATGCAGAGAGTGGTGAGTGCGTGGAATGGACTGCTGGCGAAGGTGGTGGAGGTAGAAACAATAGGGTCTTTTAAGAGGTTCCTGGACAGGTACATGGAGCTTAGAAAAATGGAGGGCTATGGGTAATCCTAGTTAATTTCTAATGTAAGTGCATGTGTGGCACAGCATCATGGGCTGAAGGTCCTGTATTGTGCAGTAGCCTTTCTATGTTTCTTTAACATAAAAATTGGTGGAATTTGTGGAACATCTTCCGAATACTGCTATGTTTTGAAGTTTTTACATTTCCAGTTAGCCTGTGTCCTCAAATATACCCTTTGAATTTTGCTTCATTTATTTGTTTTCTTTGGTTGCATTAAGAAGATTGTGAGTCTCTGTAACTATCATGATATTTGTCATGATGATGAGACCATTAGGTCGGGAATTCCAAGAATTGACCTTGCAACAAGTTTTCCTTCATAGGTCAGAGCATAGGATGTAAGAATTAGGACATTATGTTGTAACTGTACAAAAGAACACTTAGATGAATCCAATTGAAGACACAATGAGTTTTGTTCTGATGACCCATATTTTCTTTTGGTGATAAATGTTGCAAGGCAGGAAGACCTGCTGAAATTAACTTGAAGAACTGAAGTGTTTCTTATAGGTAACGTGTATTGGAAGAACGCAGGGTGCAAGTGCAATTAAATCTAATTTATAGGGCACCAAACAAAAAGCTCTAAATGGTATTCTAAATAGTGTCAAACTGTTGCAACTGGATTTATAGGAATATGTTGTTAATTCTACAGATTAAAAGGCTTTAAAAGATACAGCAGATGTGTCACTTGTGGGGAGTCTGAATATTAGTTATCACTGTGTTCAGTTAAGCTGCAAGTTATTGGTAACCTATGTTGGTACATGGTGAGAATCTGTCAGGTTTATTATCACTGAGATACTGTATGCCAAGAAACTTGAATGTTTTACAGGAGCAGCACAGTGTAAGACGATAGTATGTAGGCCGACTTCTTATTAAAGACAATTAGAATCTAGCATTAAAATGGCATACATGTTAATTGGCACTTGTCAGTGGATGTTTTCTAACTTTTGTAATGTGGCATGATTTGTTAATATACTTTTGATATGGAAGAATCAATGACCTTTTCTGTACCTCTCATAATGTTATGTACTTCTATTATGTCATTTGTTAGCTTCCTCTGCTCCAGGACAAACAAGCCCAGCCTATCCAGTCTTTCCCAATATCTAAAATTCTCTGGCTCAGGGCACATTCTGATAAATTTCTTCTGCACTTTCTCTAGCATCATACCCTTCCTATAGTGTGGTGACCAGAAATGCACAATTAATTTGCTCCCCACATCCTGGCTGCTGTTTGGAGGGTTGTGTATAATTCCCATCAGAGTCTTTTTACACTTACAGTTTCTTAACTCTATCCGCAAGCATTCCACATCTTCTGGTCCTATGTCTCTTCTTTCTAAGGATTTGATTTCATTTTTTTTTAAAAACAAAACCACCCCTATCTATTCAATATACATAATTGATTTAATTTTTTATTTATTATTATTAGTTTTATTTTTATTCTCTGCTGGATTATGTATTGCATTGAACGGTTGCTGCTAAGTTAACACATTTCACGTCACATGCTGGTGATAATAAACCTGATTCTGATCCTGATCAATTTTGTCTCTTTGTTACCAGAAGCTAAATTCTTATCCCTTTCCAAGCTTTTTGTCTTCTGTTTTATTTTTTGAGACTTCTATAACCTCTTTTGCACTCTCTCTCCCTTTTTTACTTTATCCTTAATTATTCAATCTGTTGAACTTGCCCTGTACTATTTAATTTAAAGCCCTATCCACAGCTCTGGTTATGCAATTCACCAGGAGCATGGCTCAGGTGGAGCCTGTCCCCATGGAATATCTCCCTCCTTTCCCACAAACTCAAACCCCCTTCTCCCACACAAATCTTTGAGCCACGCATATAGTTCTCTGATCTCAATAACCCTGTGCCAATTTGCATGTGTCTAAATAATAAAACAGAGATTATTTTTTTGATGTTCTAATTTAGTATCTAGCTGCTCAAATCCCCTCAGTAGAACTTCATTCCCAGGATCATTCTCTTCGACCTGCTCTGGACCTTCTCCAATGCCAGCACATCCTTTCTTAGATAAGGGGCCCAAAACTGCTCACAATACTCCAAATATGATCTGACCAATGCTTTATTATGTCTCAGCATTACATCCTTGCTCTTATATTCTAGTCCTCTCGAAATGAACGCTACCATTTCATTGCACTTGCCTTTCTTACCACCAACTCTACCTGCAAGTTAATCTTTAAGGGATCCTGTGCAAGGACTCCCAAGTCCCTGTGGACCTCAGATTATTGAATTTTCTCCCTGTTTAGAAAATAGTCTACATCTTTATTCCTTCTACAAAAGTCCATGACCATACATTTCCCTACGCTTTATTCCATTTAGTCTTTGCCCATTCTCCTAATCTGTCCAAGTCCATCAGCAGACTCCCTGTTTCCTCAATGCTGCCTGACCTTCCATCTATTTTTGTGTTTTCTGCAAAACTGGCAATAAAGGCATTAATTCCATCATCCAGTTCATTGACATATGTATAATGTAAGAAGAAGCAGTCCCAACACTGTCACTGCAGAACTCCACTAGTAACTGGTAGCCATCCAGAAAAAGCCTACTTTATTCTCGCTCTTTGCCTATTGAAAGACAGCCAATCTTCTGTTCAGTCTCGTATCTTTCCTGTAATACCTTATCTTGATTAGAAGCTTCACATGTGTCACTTGTCAAAGGCCTTCTGCAACATCCACTGACTTTTCCTTTGTCTATCCTGCCTGATATTTTTTCAGATAATTCCAATGGATTTGTCAGCCAAGGTTTCCCTTTAAGGAAATCATACTGACTTCGGCCTATTTTATCATGTGTCTCCAAGTATCCCAAAACTTCCTCCTTAATAATGGACTCTTACATTTTGACAATTACTGAAGTCAGTCTAACTGACCTATAATTTCCTGTCTTTTGCCTCCCTGCCTTCTTAAAGAGTGGAGTGACACGTGCAATCTTCAAGTCCTTTGAAACTATTCCAGAATCAAGTGGTTGTTGATCTTGGGCTTTATTGTAATGCAGGAGGCCTGATGGTGAAAAGTAGTAGGGGCAGGAGGGAGCACAGAGTACATGCCACAGTCTTATTAGATATTGGAATAGAACTGAGTGGTTTATTGCTATTTCTGTATTTCCATATGACTGCAGCAGCATGAATACTCATGAGCAGATTTATTGGGCTCAGTTGACTGTTGATGTGCCCAGATATGATAGATTGATACCTTTTCCACCTATCACCTCTCTGCTCCTCACTCCCCTCCCTCCCCCCCCCCCCACCTGGCTCCACCTATCCCCTTTTAGGTTTTACTCTTTCCCTTCTCCCCACCACATTTTACTGGCTTCTTTCCCCTTCTTTTCTAGTCTGTTGAAGGGTTTAGCCCGAAACATTGACTCTTTATTCCTCCTTGCAGATACTGCCTGACTGCTGAGTTCATTCAGCATTGTGCGTGTGTTGCTCAATCATTTTAATTCTGTTTTGATACTGTATTTCGATTCAGCCTAGTAGCTTATTTAGGCCCTATCAGATACGGTAAAGAAAATTACCCATATTGATGTGGATCTACAGTCACATAGGCTAGATCAGTTAAAAAAAACAGCAGATTGCCTCCTTTAAAGGACTTTAGTGAACCAGTTGTGATTTTTATAACATAGAAAATAGAACAGTACAGCACAGTATGGGCCCTTTAGGCCATGATGTTGTGCCAACCAATATAAACATACTCTATGATCAAGCTAACACAGCCCTTAACTCTCCACTTTTCTTGCATCCATGTGACTAAGTCTTTTAAATGTATCTTCTTCATTAGCCACTATCACCATCCTCAGCTTTGCATTCCATATTCCCACCACTCTGTATATAAATAAAAATTCTCCCCTAAACTTTTCTCCACATAAGCAGGTGTCCTCTGGCTTTGGCCACTGCCTCTGTCTCCTGGAGCAAAGTGATTGGTTGTCTACTCTATCTATGCCTCTCATAATCTATATACTGCCATTAAGTCATCTCTCTCCTTCCATCACTCCAGAAAATCCCAGTCACTCATCCTCTCCTCACAGTAGTCTAGTAGTTTTAATTATTATCAAAGGTAGAGTTTAAGCTCATTTTTTCAGATGATGAGTTCACCACTCTAATATAGCCCAACACTCTACTTTTCTTGATGTTGGGATTAAATATAAATTATGGAATTAATTATTTGGCTCAGGAGGTGTGGCCATGGACTTGGCTAATGAAGAAAATAGCACGAATTGATCCAGTGTATAACAGCACTGTGGACAGTTGCAAAAGAAGAAGGGTTGGGTATGAAGCTAGCAACCCCATTCTGTAAAACCCAGAGCTACAGAAACCCCAATGGAAGCTCCAGCTACCTCATCCCTGGGAGAGGAAGGATCTTTGACTGGAAGACATATGAAGTTATATGATGAAAGCTGCAAGTCCATGGAAGTCACAGGGCCTATCTTCCTGCTATCATCCAGGACCACCATTATTGGAATATTAAATGTAAAGATCATGTTTGAAAGTGAAGAAGATGGGGTGGATAGGACATGCTACACCAACATTCCCAGGCAAGTGCTAATGTAGTCCCTAGGGAAAGTGGAAAAGAAGCTGGCCAAAGAACACCTGATGATGTGCCTTGAAGCTTGAAAGACTGGCCCAGGACAGAATATTCTGGAAGCTACTGTCGACAGCCTATGCCTCGGTAGGGGTAGTGGTCTTAAATAACTAATGACTGATTCAGTATTTACATTCAAATATGGTTGGAAGAATGTGAGAGTTAATGTTTTTTGATGAGATAGCTTGATGGGATTACCTGCATCAATAAAGTTTGATTTTATTGCACAGTGTCCAAGCTGATATTGATCCTTCAGTCAATATACTTAAAATATATTACCTGGTTGTTTGTGGAAGCTTGCAGTGAGCTGCTGACTTTTCTATGTTACAGCTGTGACTATAGTTCAGAAGTACCTATTGTTTGTAAACTGTGAGGCCATGAAAGGCAAGAAATTTTGAGAAAAAGTATCAATATAAATTATTTTAATATATTTTCATTTGCAGAGCCAGAACCAGCATTTATCAGTAAAGAATCAGTTCAGAAGGAGGTGAAGGTTCAAGCCTCAGAGAATGCTGTTCTCAGCTGTGAAGTGACACAACTCAAAACTGAAGTCAAGTGGTCCAAAGATGGAAAAATTCTCGCTCCCAACCAAAAAGTTAAACTTGTTTCTGAAGGTAGAATTAGAAAACTTATTATTCAGAATGCAGAGCTGAAGGATGGAGGCAGTTATATCTGTGAAACAGCTGGAGAGAAATTGATTTTCCATCTTGAGGTTACAGGTTAGAAATTACTGATTTACTTATTGATTATCAATTTATATGTTTTGAAGATATTCCCAGAATTTAATAATTTCTCATGGAATACTTCCTAATACAAGCCAGGGATTATTTTTTGTGCAGATGGTTGATTTCGATTATTGTGTTATCTATCATTGGAGTTGTGGCAGAAACCATATCTGAGTTTGTAAACATCTGACATACCACCAGATTTGAAGTGCGAATAAAGTTTTTTATAATTAGTTCCCAAGAATTATTAATAATTGATGATAATCGATCTGTAAATTTGAAAAGTCAAGATTGATTGTTTTTTAGCCAAAGATATTTGGGTCTCATTGAATGACAGGACATCCCTTTAGAACAGAGATGAGAAGGATTTCTTTAGCCAGTGGGTGGTGAACCTGTGGAATTCATTGCCCCGGACTGCTGTGGTGGCCAAATCATTGGATATTTTTTAAGCGGAGGTTGATAATTAGTAGGGATATTTCAGATTATGGGGAGAAGTCAGGAGAACGGGGTTGAGAGGGATAATTAGTCAATCACGATGGAATGGCGGAGTAGATTTGATGGCTAAATGGCCTAATTTTGCTTCTATATCTTATGACCTTATGGACTTAGCTGGTTTGAAGGTCTCATTGGCCTTTCACTGTTCCTTAGAGGATTAAGAATTACTTGAGAGATTCTATTAATGTATTTGTGATGGTGAAAATATGGAGATGAAATTTCAATCTAAGAGCCAAAGGGCTGCACGTGGTGTAAGTAAAGTGCAAAGGTATAGGTTGAGTTCACTGTTGAGTAAGAGGATTCCCATGTTGCTTTTCTAAAGTTATAACGTATCAAAATACCCCTTAAATATGTTATTCCATGTTTCCTTTTTAGTGTCAGGTTGGATTCTTCCTCTTTACAAGGAGCTTTGGAATATCCAGTGTATGGTGATAGTTTGGATATGCTATTGACAGCTAAAATTAATTTGGAGCCTGTTCAGATATTAGAAATTTATAATGTTTACTTTTTTATGTCATAAATGTATTAAGTGGGTGTTCCTATCAGATCTTTGTCAGTATTTAGTTCATAGTTCACTAGTTTATTTCTGCCGCTTCTCTGTACCAACTGAACTTTTCTTGATTGCAGAACAAAAAGCAGGGTTTTGCAATACAGATTTAATTCAGAGGAGAGTGACAGTTCAGCAGTCAGAGAATGCTACACTCTGGTGTGAAGTGTCACAGCCCAGAACAGAGGTAAAATGGTTCAGAGGTGAAAAACTACTCAGTCAAAATAAAAAAATGAAACTTGAATCTGAGGGTTCATTTCGAAAGCTTATCATTCATAATGTGGAATCAAAAGATGGAGGTGAATACACATGTGAAGCCGGCGGAGAAAAACTGGTCTTCAATGTTCAGGTTGCAGGTTAGTAACTCTTTAAGAATATCCCAGCCTTGTTACCCCTTTAGCACCTTACTTCAGCTAGAATCAATTTGCTGGAGAGGCAAGAAGTGGGAAGATTGTACAGTTGAAAGTTTGGCTGGTGCAGAGGGGAGGGCTTCAAGTATTTGGATCATTTGGCAGCCTTAGATGAAACAGAATTTGTTGGGTGGATCCAGGAGGGTTCTTGACACACTATTTAGATACACCACTAAGGAAGCAGCAATGCTTGATCTTATATTGGAAAACGAGCCTGAGGTTTATGAACAGTGGTCATAACTAAGTTTTCAGGATAAGGATAAGGCTATCTTTGGGTAAAATGCTTAATTGGAAAAGGCTAATTACAACAACATCAGGGAAGAACAAGGAAAAACCAATTGGGAGTAGGTTATTGAGCAAGTCTACATCAGACATGTGGGAATCATTTAAAGGCCAGCAGATCAGAATTCAGGACCAATATATTCCCATGAGGATGAAAAACAAGAATGGCTAGCTTTAGGAATCATCTACACAGCTTCTCTGGAAATTCTTGGAAAATTCCCATTTATTCTCTCCATCCACTTATTTCTTTGTATATATTCTTACACCTGTCTGTGAACATCCTCTCCTTCCTACCCCCCTCCCCATCTCTATTCTCCTCTCCTGCACTTGGGAGGACAAGGGGCAGAAGCTTAAGCACATCGTTGTGATGCTTGAGGAATCCAGAGTACTGGTGAATACTTATATGGTCACAGGGAGAATATGCAAGCTACACAGGCAGAGCCATAAAGGAAAATCAGGAGGGCTCAAAGAAGGCATAAAGTTGCTCTAGCAGACAAGCTGAAAGAGAATCCTAAGGGCTTCTACAAGATCAAAAGAATAGAAAAGGGCAAATTTGGTTCTCTTGAAGATCAGCTTGGTCATCTGTGCATGGAGCTGGAAGAAATGGGGGAGATCATAATATGCTATTTTGCATCTGTATTTACTCGGAAGATGGAGAACTAAAGCGAAATTGGAATGAGGTCATGGATGTATATAGATTTCGGAGGAGTTGTTGTTGCTGTCTTGCTTGTGCAGAAATTGCATTGATTCTAACATATTTAAGACAATCTTAGCCACAGGTGAGGTACCAGAAGATGGGAGGATAGCTAATGTTATTCTGTTGTTTAAAAAACTCTTTTAAGAAAAAAAAACGGGCAAATTGTAGGCCAATGAGCCTGATGTTAGTAGTGGGTAAATTATTGGAAGGTATTTTAAGGACAGTATATATAAGCATTTGGAATGCACTGCCTGAGTCAGTGTGGAGGCAGATATACTAGTGAAATTTAAGAGACTACTAGACAGGTATATGGAGGAATTTAAGGTGGGGGTTTATATGGGAGGCAAGGTCGGCACAACATTGTGGGCTGAAGGGCCTGTACTGTGCTGTACTATTTTATGTTCTACAGACAGGGCCTGATTAGGGATAATCAACATGGCCTTTTGCGTGGGAGGTCGTGTCTGACCAATGTTATAGAGTTATTCAAGGAAGTTACCAGAAAAGTGTTAATATGATGATGATGATTATTATTATTATTATTATTATTTTATTTGCTTTTTGTAGTTGCACAGTTTGTTGTCTTTTGCCCATTACTTGTTTGTCTTGTGTGTAGCCTTTCATTGATTCTTTTGTGTTTCTTTGTATTTACTGTGAATATCTTCAAGAAAATGAATCTCAGGGTTGTATATGGAGACATTCATTATGTCCTTTGATAATAAATTATTTTGAACTTTGAACTTTTAAACTCTGAACTTTCACATAAAGAATTTCAGAAGATCCTGTATTAATGGTGTCATTGCGAGTAGTGAGAGGTTGGTTTAAGAGTTTTGCAGTGGTGGTTTAGGTAGTTGAAATGATAGTATTAAACAACTGGGGGGGAGTGGGAGATCAACCAGTGAGATGCATAATGACAAGTTACATTATTTTGTGATTGATTGGGGTTCAGAAAGATAGTTTTTCCAGTGATGTTAGTTGACTCAAAGCATACCAGTGTTCGTGAAGGATTGACTTCCAAAGAATGTTAGGTTATTAACATCCAATTAATGTTAGGTCGATTATTAGCACATTTCTTTTAGGAATAGATCACCAGAATTAATTCCTCTTTCCCATTATGCTGATTAGTTTTCCTAAAGAATCTTTATCAATCTTATTATTTATTTCAATAATCTCTCTAACATGCCAATTTATTTGCAGAAATAGTAACTGGATTTGCAAATAAAGATAAAGTTCAGAAGCAGATAAAGGTCCGTCAATCAGAGAATGCAACTCTCAGCTGTGAATTGTCACAATCCAAAACTGCAGTCAAATGGTTGAAAGATGGAAAATCGCTCAGTCAGAGTAAAAAAATGAAACTTGAAACCGATGGTAAAATTCGAAAGCTTATCATTCATAATGTTGAATCGAAGGATGGAGGTGAATATATATGTGAAGCAGCCGGAGAGAAACTGAGTTTTAACGTTCAGGTTACAGGTTTGTAATGTCTGAAAAGATCTTTACCTTTTGTCAGCACATTATCAATTCAATTACAGCAGAATCAAAATTTTGCTTTCTTTTATTTTCTATTTTTTTAATTTGGGTTTTGTTTGTTTATTTGCTGCAATTTATATTATACAAAATTATATAAAAGCAGGATACATTGAGTTAACATACAGATTGGCTAATGTGTGATTGTACGATTTACTATGGTTGAAGGCCTGAATTGCGCTCCTACTTCAGTATTTTATTTCTGAGCCTGGATAATGAGCATCAACAAGTTACTTACAAAAATGCTAAATAACTTAGTACTCCCCTTCTCGTTCATATTCATTGATGCAGAAGAATTGGCTTGATAAATGAGAGGAGGCTAAATTGCCAAATTGTCTGGAAATTAGGAGGGAAATGCAGTGGACAGATTCAATACTTTGGCAGATTTGGAATAATCCAAGATAATTGGGAGTGAGAAGGTCACATTTTGGGAGTGAAACAGTGCCGATGAAGGTGTAGATGGGTGTGGATTGATTTGGCATCATGTCTTGAAGTGAGGAATCCACTGCAATCTACTTATTTATGAAAAATTAAACAGTTGTTCAATCTCTTATTTACATAAGATTTCCATTTGTTTAGGTACTGGTAACAAAGACTTTTTTCCTACATACTGAATAATTCTTAGGCCAAGAGTTTATGGCATTGGTAATTTAGCACTTGGAAAATGTATTTTTCTGAACTCATATATAAATGCATTTTGTATTGTGGTGAAGCAACGATTAAAGTTCAGTATTTAATGTGAGTTCTTCAGTTGACCTTTTACAGTACATTGTGGCGACCCATTTCCTGGCACATCCGAACCAGCTCACAATTAGCCAGCTTTCCGGCTAAGGGAGATAGCCTACGGGGGTTTGCGAGCACAGAGCTTTGGAGCCTCTGCGCCACGGGGGGGCGGGGGGGCAGGTTGAGGGAGGCTTAAAAGTGAGGCTGAGGATTTCGAATAAAGCTTTTTCTTCAACTGCTGTTACTGACTCCGTGTCGTAATTTTAGCGCTGCATGTAGCACACCGCTACAATTGGTGACCCCGACGGTCCAAATGATTTTTGGACCAGAAATGACCGACGCCGCCTCTGTTCATGCGGTTTCGTTGAAACTGCCGGGTTTCTGGACACAGCAACCGA
Source organism: Hypanus sabinus (assembly GCF_030144855.1). Classification (NCBI taxonomy): domain Eukaryota; kingdom Metazoa; phylum Chordata; class Chondrichthyes; order Myliobatiformes; family Dasyatidae; genus Hypanus; species Hypanus sabinus. The sequence goes on from NC_082711.1 coordinate 15,922,807, forward strand.
ACCTATGGTTCCAGCAAGCCGAAGCCCAATTCCACGTTCGCCAGATCACCTCAGAAGACACCCGCTACTACTACGTGGTGAGCTCCCTCGACCAGGACACAGCGGCCCAGGTCGCGGAGCTCGTACAGTCGCCCCCGGCGGACGGCAAGTACACGGAATTCAAAGCCCTGCTCCTCAGGACTTTCGGACTCTCACGGCGCGAGCGGGCTGCCCGTTTACTGCACCTGGATGGCTTGGGCGACAGACCTCCATTGGCTTTAATGAATGAGATGTTGTCTTTGGCCGACGGACACACGCTCTGCCTCATGTTTGAGCAGGCATTCTTGGAGCAGCTGCCCGAGGACATACGCCTGCTGCTGTCCGACACGGATTTTAGTGACCCCCGGAGGGTAGCAGCCCGGGCGGACTTGCTGTGGAACGCCAAAAAGGTGAGCGGGGCGTCCATTGCACAGATCTCCCAGCAGCAAACCAGTCCAGGCCCAGCCGCAGAGCCCGCCAACCCCAGGGGCAGGGGTGGGGGGCCCATCGAACACTGGTGCTTCTACCACCAGCGGTGGGGCGCAGAAGCCCGCCGTTGTCGCCCGCCCTGCAAGTTCCTGGGAAACGCCAGGGCCAGCCGCCGCTGATGGCTACGGCGGCTGGCCATCGAGATAGCCTCCTGTATGTGTGGGACAGAAGGTCGGGACGCTGGTTTTTGGTCGACACTGGTGCCAAGATCAGCGTTTTACCTCCGATGAGTTACGACACCCGCAGCAGGGCACTGGGGCCCCCCCTGAGGGCCATGAACGGCAGCACAGTAAGGACCTATGGCACCCGTCAGGTGCAGCTACAGTTCGGCTCCAGCCAGTTCACGTGGGACTTTACACTGGCCGCCGTAGCCCAACCGCTTCTGGGTGCGGATTTTTCACGGGCTCACAGCCTACTGGTCGACCTGCCCAGGAAGAGACTGGTACACGCCGAGACCTTTCAGACGTTCTCCCTGGGTGCAGCCCAGTTGCCAGCCCCTCACCTCGGCTCCATCACGTTGTCCGACAACGACTTCACCAGGGTCCTGGCGGATTTCCCATCGGTTCTGGCACTGCAGTTCACAGCGGCCATGCCCCAACATGACGTACAGCACCACATCCCGACCCAGGGACCACCCCTCCACGCCCGCGCACGGCGGCTTCCCCCGGACAAGCTCCGACTGGCGAAGGAGGAGTTCCAGAGGATGGAGGAATTGGGGATCATCCGGCGGTCCGACAGCCCATGGGCCTCCCCCCTGCACATGGTGCCCAAAGCAACGGGAGGCTGGAGACCGTGCGGCGACTACCACAGGCTGAACGAGGCTACCACACCAGACCGCTACCCTGTGCCGCACATTCAGGACTTTGCAGCAAACCTGCACGGCGCACAGATCTTCTCCAAGGTAGACCTCGTCCGAGGGTACCATCAAATCCCGATGCATCCTGACGACGTCCCCAAAACGGCTCTCATCACCCCGTTTGGCCTTTTCGTGTTCCTCCGCATGCCGTTCGGCCTGAAGAATGCTGCACAGACGTTCCAGCGGTTAATGGACGCGGTGGGACGGGACCTGGACTTCGCGTTCATCTATTTGGATGATATTCTCATAGCCAGCAGCAGTCGTCAGGAGCGTCTGTCCCACCTCCGTCAACTCTGTGCCCGACTGAGTGAGTACGGTCTTACAATCAACCCCGCCAAATGCCAGTTCGGACTTGATACCATTGACTTCCTGGGCCACAGGATTACTAAAGATGGGGCAACCCCTCTGCCTGCTAAGGTAGATGCGGTCCGCCACTTCCCCCGACCCACCACGATCAAAGGCCTTTAGGAATTCGTAGGTATGGTCAATTTCTACCTCCGCTTCCTCCCTTCAGCTGCCTGGATCATGCGCCCCCTGTTCGCCCTGATGTCGGGTCCGGGCAAGGACATTACCTGGGACGAGGAGTCCGCTGCCGCTTTCCTTCAAACGAAGGAAGCTTTGGCGAACGCTGCGATGCTAGTACATCCCAGAATGGACGCCCCTACCGCCCTCACAGTGGACGCATCTAACACGGCAGTTGGTGGGGTGCTGGAGCAACTCATCGCAGGTCGCTGGCAACCCCTGGCGTTTTTCAGCAAACACTTGCGGCCACCCGAGCTTAAGTACAGTGCTTTCGACCGGGAACTATTGGCGCTCTACCTGGCAATCCGGCATTTCAGGCACTTCCTAGAAGGTCGGCCCTTCACCGCGTTCACGGACCACAAACCGCTTACCTTTGCGTTTATGAAAGCGTCCGACCCCTGGTCGTCCCGCCAGCAACGCCACCTGTCCTACATCTCTGAATACACGACGGATGTCCGGCACGTCTCGGGTAAGGACGATGTCGTGGCGGATGCGCTCTCTTGCCCTACCGTTCATGCCCTTTCCCAAGAGGTAGACTTTGAGGCACTGGCAGAGGCACAGCAGGCAGATGAGGAGATTCCGAGTTATAGAACCGCAGTCTCCGGTTTGCAGCTCCAGGACCTCCCCATAGGCCCAGGTGAGAGGACCCTATTCTGTGACGTCGCCACCGGCCAGCCCCGTCCCGTTGTCCCAACAGCCTGGCAGCGCCGTGTTTTTGACTCCATTCATAACTTGGCGCATTCCTCCATCCAGACAACTGTCTGGATGGTTTCCAGCAGGTTCGTTTGTCACGGACTCCGCAACAGGTCAGTGAATGGGCCAAAACGTGCATGCACTGCCAGACGGCCAAGGTGCAGCGGCACACCAAAGCCCCACCGCAGCAGTTCCATCCTGCCCACCGGCGTTTCGAACACATTCATGTGGATACCTCCTGACTATCGTGGACCGGTTCACAAGATGGCCAGAGGCGTTCCCGCTCACCGACACCACCTCCGAATCTTGCGCCCGAGCCCTGATCACCACCTAGATATCTCGCTTTGGTGTACCAGCCCACATTACCTCCGACAGAGGCGCCCAGTTCACCTCCAGCCTGTGGTCAGCTATGGCCAGACTTTTGGGGACTCAGCTGCACCACACAACTGCCTACCACCCACAGTCGAATGGGCTAGTGGAGTGTTTCCACCGTCACCTGAAGTCGGCCCTCATGGCCCGCCTGCGAGGAGACAACTGGGCGGACGAGCTTCTCTGGGTCCTGCTCAGCCTCCGCACAGCACCCAAAGCCGACCTGCACGCCTCGTCGGCCGAGTTGGTATACGGCGCGCCCCTGGTCGTCCCCGGGGAGTTCCTACCAGCCCCACGGGAGCAAGAGGAAGATCCCGCAGCAGTCCTGGGCAGACTATGCGAGAAGCTTGGTAACCTGGCCCCCATACCCACTTCACAGCACGGGCGGAACCCGACCTGCGTACCCAAAGACCTGCAGAACTGTAAGTTTGTGTTTGTACGAAGGGTCAGGCATCGGCCACCACTGCAGCGGCCATACGAGGGGCCGTTTATAGTGCTCCGGAACAACGGGTCCACGTTCGTGCTGGACGTTGGGGGGAAAGAGGAGGTTTTCACGGTGAACCGACTCAAACCGGCCCATGTGGACCTGGCGCAACCGGTCGAGTTTCCGGCACCTCGGCGCAGAGGCCGACCTCCCTAGCAGGTTCCGGCCCAGACTGTGGACATTGGGGCGTGTATCGCCGGTTCTGGGGGGGGGGGGTTATGTGGCGACCCATTTCCTGGCACATCCGAACCGGCTCACAATTAGCCAGCTTTCCGGCTAAGGGAGATAGCTGACGGGGGTTTGCGAGCACAGAGCTTTAGAGCCTCTGCGCCATGGGGGGGCAGGTTGAGGGGGGCTTAAAAGTGAGGCTGAGGATTTCGAATAAAGCTTTTTCTTCGACTGCAGTTACCGACTCCGTGTCGTAATTTTAGCACTACGTGTAGCACACCGCTACAACATAATAGATTTAAGGATTTTTATAAAATGCTAATCAAATCATAATCAAATTATTTAATCAAAATCTACTCACCATCAAGGATGTTAAGTGCCCAGAGAGAATGCTGAAGAGATTTACTGTAACTGTAGCTCTAAGGATAAGGATAATCCAGATGATTAAAAGTACATCTAGGTATATTAATGGGATCAGACTTATTGAAAACATAGTTTGAGGTGGTTAACAACACCAAGAAGTACTGATCTGTTTCCATTCATATACAGTATATACATTTTCAATTTTAATAATTAAATGATTTTCATTGCAGAGCCAGAGCCAGCATTTATCAATAAAGGAACAGTTCAAAAGGAGGTGAAGGTTCAAGCCTCAGAGAATGCTGTTCTCAGCTGTGAAGTGTCACACATCAAAGCTGAGGTCAAATGGTCCAAGAGTGGAAATGTTCTCACTGCTAGCTCGAAAGTTAAACTTGTTTCTGAAGGCAAAGTTCAAAAATTAATTATTCAGAATGCAGAGCCAAAGGACACGGGCAATTATATCTGTGAAATAGCTGGAGAGAAATTAATTTTCCATATTGAGGTTAAAGGTTAGTATTCATTGTTAGTAGTTTACTGTGTTTTAATTTTATAGTTTCTAAAGGGAAGTTAATTATCTCTTGGAATGATTTTCTAACAGAAATTTTCTCAATTTCAATTGTGGTGTCTTGGCTGGCAGGATAGAGAAACTACATTTCAGTGTGCACAGGAGCAGTCATTTAGGAGTATCTTAAGAGAAATTTCCAAACATAACTTTAATCTTAAGATGCTTGCAAGATTAATATGCTTTCCCTGCCATATAAACCATGAATTAAGCTGTAGGCTTTTTCTATAGGGAATGAGATTTAAAGATTAAATCATTTGCCCTGTTTTTTTTTCTCATTCATCCTTCCCCACTGATTTCCCACTTGGCACTTATCCTTGCAAGGGTAACAAGTGCTATACCTGCCCCTATACCTCCTCCCTCACTGCCATTCAGGGCCCTAAACCATTCTTCCAGGTGAGGCAACACTTCACTTGTCAGTCTCTTGGAGTCACCTGAACTATCCGGTGCTCCCGGTGTGGTCTCTTGTATATTGGTGAGACACCTTATATTCTGTTTGGGTAGCCTCCAACCAGCTGGCATGAACATTGATTTCTCGAACTTCTGGTAATGCCCCCCATCACCATCTCCTTCACCATTTCCCTCCCTCTCCTTATCTACTTGCCCACCCATCACCTCCCTTTGGTGCTCCTCCCTCCTTTTCTTTCTTCCATGGCCTTCTGTCTTTCACCATTCAACTTCTCAACTCTTTATTTCATTCCTCCTCCTTCAGGTTTCACCTATCACCTTGTCTTTCTCTTCCCCCTTGCCCCACCTTTTTAAGTCTACTCCTCAGCTTTTTCTCGCCAACCCAGCTGAAGGATTTTGGCCTGAAACATCGACTGTACTTTTTTCCATTGATGCTGCCTGACCTGCTGAGTTCCTCCAGCATTTTGTGTGTGTTGCTCAGATTTCCAGCATCTGCATATTTTTTTTTGTTTAAGCCAACACACTGATATATGGTGTTCGTCTGCTACATGGGTTTTTCTCCAAGTTCTCTGACTTGAGAATCAACAACAAACTCTCCCCCACCAATAAAAGAAAGAGAGAGAGGGTATGATACAAGTTCAGAGCCCCTGACAGCTGATCTGCTGTTCCCCTGATGTTTAATTTTCTCCCGTGATGTTTCAGTCGGTGGCATCGGCATAGAGTCAACTCATCCCCAGGGCCGCAAAGTCTCGGAATCCCGAAGGCACGTTTGTGAATGGGTCCCATCACTGTAAAGAACTAAAGTTTGAGTGTAGCTCTAAAGCAGGGTTTTCAGCAGAATCCCATCCACCTCAGGAAGGAGAAAGAGAGACATTGAAGGTAGTTAAGCTGTTTCCACAGATAAGCTTGAAGAAGTCGCTATTGAGCCCCATTGTAGCTCCTCCCCTTGTGCTTTTGATAATAAATTTTCAATAATAGCAAGGGTCAAAAGGCAGTTATCTGGCTTGTATCCGATGTTACAAATCTTGAGCAAAGTTCACAAAATGCTGGGGGATCTCAGCAAGTCAGGTAGCATTTATGGTAGGGAATAAATAGTCAATGTTTTGGGTTGTGACCCTTCATCAGGATTTGTAATGAAGGAAATTTCAGGAAAAGTTCCTGATGAAGGGTCACAGCTGAAGCATCGACTCTTTATCTCCTCCATAAATGCTACCTCCAGCATAGGTTGTTTGGTACAGGGTATCTAAAATGAGCTGTCTGAGGAAGTGTTAGAGTTGGGTACATTTACAGCTTTTAAAAGACAGTCAGATATGTACATGGATAGGAAATGCTTAGGTGTATTTAGGACAGATGCAGGCAATTTGGTCAGTATGGAGAACCTAGGCCAGTGCACCGATCTTCCTATTATGTCACTTGGTGACTGGGTATAATACTATAATGAAAGTGCTCCAAAACATGTTAGGATGTAAATTCAATGTTAGATAGTGGAAGAGACAGGAAACTGAAGAAGTTTGGAGATGAAATTCTGGAAATTCAGCCTAGGTGGTTGGAAAATACAGCTACTAATTGGGGGGCAAAAGAAGGAGGAATGTAGAAAATGGTGGAATTGGAGGATCAGGGTGTGAGGGTTGGAGGAGGGTAGAAAGGATGTGATTCTGGTGGGAATTAAACATGAGCAAAATACTTAATTCTGACACTGCTCTTCTGCTGATTTATAATGTTCGTGTTACATCACTGGAATTGCTGGCAAGTTCAGGGGCAGCACAGAAGTCAGGTAATGAAACTTCTTTATCATATATCTGACTTTCCATTTTAATGAAAGGTCACAGGAATAAGAAGGAGAGGGTCATAAAGCTGCTGGGTGTCCATGTAACCTGTATCCATGAATTCCAACTCCACAATTTTTTCACTTACTGAAATATTATTAAGCTCTTAAGTAATTTAATTTATGAAAAATTGCTTGAATTTATTAGAATAGTAATTAGCACTTACTAGAATTGTATTTTTCTTGCAGAATTACCTATATTGTTCACAAAGAAGCTACAAAACGTAAATGTGCTGTGTAATGCTACAGCTGTATTTACATGTGAATTAAATCAAGCAAAGGCTGATGTCTTGTGGCGACGAAATGGAATAGAAATCAACCCAAGCCTCAGAATAAAAATAAAGGCGGATGGTCAGAAACGAAGTTTGACCATTTCCAAAGTAACTGTTGAGGATGAGGGGGAATATCTCTGTGAATCAAAGGATGATATTACCACTGCTAAACTAACCACCAAGGGTAATGCTTTGTACCTTATTTCAGTTAATTTGTTATATCTCAGTTGAAGTTCAGTGGCTTTAGCTGCTGAATCGCACTTCTGAGATTCAGTAGCCAAAGCTAGGATTTCATAATTGTTTAACAAGATTCCTTGCTACTTTCCTTGCTCACAGTTATTTAATGACTAAATTCTGAATTTTGAAGAATAATCATTTAATAATTATGGGGGGATTTAAAAAGGAAATCTGCTCTACTATTTCATCATGACCGATTCAATTTTCCTCTCAGCCCCAGTCTCCTGCCTTTTCCTCCCGTATCCCTTCATGCTCTGACCAATCAAGAATCAGAATCAGGTTTCTTATCACTGGCATGTGATGTGAAATTTGTTAACTTAGCAACAGCAGTTCAATGCAATACATAATATAGAAGAGAAAAAAATATTATTAATAAATCAATAAGATTATTAATAAATAAGTAAATCAATTACAGTATACATATATAGAATAGATTTAAAAACATGCAAAAAACAGAAATATATAGTGTATATTAAAAAAAGTGAGGTAGTGTCCAAGGGTTCAGTGTCCTTTAGGAATCAGATGGCAGAGGAGAAGAACTATTCCTTAATCGCTGAGTGTGTGCCTTCAGGCTTCTATACCTCCTACCTGATGGTAACAGTGAGAAAAGGGCATGCCTTGGGTGCTGGAGGCCCTTAATAACGGATGCTGCTTTTCTGAGACACTGCTCCCTAGAGATGTTTCAGGTACTTTGTAGGCTAGTACCCAAGATGGAGCTGATTAGATTTACAACCATCTACAGCTTCTTTCGGTCCTGTGCAGTCATTTCCCACCCCCCCCCCCCACCCCCAAACCAGACTAGACAGTGATGCAACCTGTTAGAACACTTTCCATGGTACATCTATAGAAGTTTTGAGTGTAATCTATCAATCTCTGTATTAAATATATATGAAGCCTGTGGCAAAGAATTCTACAGACTCACCACTCACAGGCTAAAGAAATCCATCCTCATCTCCATTCTAAAAGGACGCTTCTCCATTCTGAGGCTGTGTCCTCTGGTATTAGACTTTCCCACCATAGGAAGCATCCTCTCCACATTCACTCTCTCTAGGGTTTTTTCCATTCGATAGGTTTCAATGAGGTCACCCTCATTCTTTCAAATTCTAGTCAACAAAGGTGCAGTGCCTTCATATGCTCTTCATATGTAAAGCCATTCAATCCTGGAATCATTATGGTGAACCCCTTTCCAGTTTCAGCACATCCTTTCTAACATAAGGGACACAAAATTGCTCACAAGTGAGGCCTCTTCCAGTTCTTTATAAAGTCTCAACATTGCATCCTTGCATTTATATCCTGGTCCTCTTGAAATGAATGCTAACATCACATTTGCTATCCTCACCATAGACTCAGCCTGCAAAGTAACCTTTAGGGAATCCTGCACAATGACTCCTAAGTCCCTTTGCACTTCAGTTTTTTGTATTTTTTTCTCTGTTTAGAAATAGCCAGCCCTTTCATTTCTTCTATCAAAGTGCATAACCGTACACTTCCCAACACAGTATTCCTTCTGCCATTTCTTTGCCCATTCTCCAAATCTGTCTAAGTCCTGCTGTCACCTCTCTACTTCCTCAAAACTACCTGCCCGTCCACCTTTCTTCATATTGTCTGCAAACTGTAACAAAACCATCAATTCTATCATCCAAATCATTGACCTATAACATAAAAAGAATTGATTCCAACACAGACCCCCGAGGAACGCCACAAGCCACTGGCAGCCAACCAGAAAAGGCTCCCTTTATTCCCACTCTTTGCCTCCTGCCAAACAGCCACTGCTTTATCCATGCCATGCTAGAATCCTTCCTCTAATACCATGGCCTCATAGCTTGTTAAGCAGCCTCATGTGTGGCACCTTCTGAAAATCTAAGTACACAACATCCACTGATTCTCCTTTGTTTATCCTGTTTGTTATTTCTTCAAAGAATTCCAACAAATTTGTCAGGCAATGTGTTCCCTTGTGGAAACCATGCAGAATATTGCCTATTTTATAATGTGCCTCCAAGTACCCTGAGACCTCATCTTTAATAATCGACTCCAACATCTCCCCAACCACTGAGGTCAGACTAACTGGCCTGTAGTTTCTTTTCTTCAGACTATCTCCCTTCTTGAAGAGTGGAATGGCATTTGTAACTTTCCAGTCTTCTGGAACCATTCCAGAATGGAATGTGAAGTGATTCTTGAAAGATCATTACTAGTCCCTCCATGATCTCTTCAGCCACCTCTTTTAGAACTCTGTGGTGTACACCATCTGGTTCAGGTGACTCATTTACCTTCAGACCTTTCAATTTCCCAAGGATCTTCTCTGTAGTTATGGCAACTTCACACACTTCATGCCCCCTGACACCTGGAATTTCCACCATCATGTTAATGTCTTCCACAGTGAAGACTTGTACAAAATACTTCCTCAGTTTATCTGTTATTTCATGATCCTCCATTACTATTGCCCCAGCATCACTTTCCAGTGGTCCAATATCCACTCTTGTCTCACTTTTACACTTTATGTATCTGAAGAAACTTCAGAAATTTTATGCATTTGAAAGCATTTAAACATTGGTAAAATTAAATCGATACCTAACTTTAAGGACTCTTTATCTTGTTATTTCATGTTCTCATTATTTATTGTTATTTATATATATTTATTTATATTTGCATTTGCACATTTTGTTGTCTTCTAGTTATCTTTCATTGGTCCTATTATAATTACTATTCTATAGATTTGTTGAGTATACCCGCAGGAAAATGAATCTCAGGGTTGTATATGGTAATGTATTTATTTTTAATAATAAAAACTTACTTAGTATCTTGAATGATACTTTAAAATAGAACATTCCTAGTGTATTTCAATAGGATGCAATGTAATTCTTTTTTGTGTTTATTTATAAAACCTGACTTAGTGAGAGAAATATGTTTTTTTTCAAATTAAGACATTTATCGATGAAAACTGCTAATAATACATATTATCAGTGTGTATCAGTAGCTAAAAGGCAACACCAGTTAATTCTCAATGTGCTTTTTGTTATATTTCCCATAGTTCCAAAGATTATTAAGTTTGTAAATGAGCTTCACAGTTTAGTAGCTGTAGAAGGAGAAGATGCTGAATTTAAATGTACTGTGTCTCATGAGGAAGCTATAGTGACCTGGTATAAAAATGGCATCAAAATTGAGTCAAGTGAAAAATACATAGTATCACATGAAAGAACCAACCACAATCTGACCATCAGAAGCCTAACAGTAGAGGATGCATGTGAAATTACTGCACAAGTTGAAAATGTAAAAACAACAGCTAAACTTCAAGTTCAAGGTGAGAAAACAAACTTAATATTTTAGCAAGTACCCTCAGTGATGTGCAATGAAAATAAAATGATAATTTATTTCCTAGAGGCCAACCTAACAAAGATATTGATTAATTGAAATATTTGGGAAGAATAGAGATGGTAAAATATCTATATATTCAGTCAATTAATAGCATCTGTAAACTTGCTGGAAATAAATTGGATTTGAAAGTAATACAAAGACAAGTGATCATTCCTAAATGACCACATTCTTAACCAGTGTTTAGAAGTGTTGAGCTCTTGCTTTATCAAACCTTCTTAGCAATAGCAGAATTATCACTTTAATCCAGTTATCAGTCCTTCATGAAGTGTTAAGGCTTCATTCATTCATTATGTTTGTTCTTGCCGAATTTTTCTACAGAAGTGGTGTGCCATTGCCGCCTTCTGGACAGTGTCTTTACAAGATGGGTGACCCCAGCCGTTATCAGTGCTCTTCAGAGATTGTCTGGAGTCAGTGGTCACATAACCAGGATTCGTGATATGCAGCAGCTGCTCATACCTGCTCCCAGGGGCTGATCAGGGGCAGGGGGCGGGGGAGCTAAGCAGGTGCTACACCTTGCCTAAGAGTAGAGAAGGGAAGGGAAGGAGCACCTTACACCTCCTTTGGTAGAGACGTATCTTCATCCCACCATCCAAAATCTTAAACACACTAAAAGAGGACATTTTAAAATGATATTTTAATATTTAGAAGCATGTGCTTGCAACAGCATGAAGGGTGATTGTGTTTTGTGCAGTGGATTAGACATTTGGAAAATGGTATGTTTATTGTTGAGAAAGTTCAAGTTGCCATCGCCAATACAACTCCCTGAAAAACTGTTTAATACTCTTGTGTATATATTTGTAGCTTCAACTTAAGAGTGCCCTGCCTCGGTGCCAGAGCTGTCATTTTTCTGGTCTTTTGGTGGTGAAGACTTTGGTAGATTAAAAATCGATCAAGGGTAATTTTGTAAAATATTAGGATTCAGTTTCTATAGCTGCTAATCCACCAATGTCTTCACCACCAACAGACCAGTAGTGTAGCTAATTTTAATGGAAAGGAACGTTGATTTGGTTGGATTTTGGTAGCTTAGTCGCAAGAGCCACTTTGGGTGACATTTGAGGTAAGACCATAAGATATAGGAGCAGAATTAGGCCATTCAGCCCATCAAGTCTGCTCTATCATTCCATCATGACTGATCCCAGATCCCACTCAACCTCATACACCTACCTTCTTGCTGTGTCCTTTGATGCCCTACCCAATCAGGAAATGATCAACTTCCGCCTTAAATATACCCACGGATGGCCTCCACCGCAGTCTGAGGCAGAGCATTCCACAGATTCACTACTCTCTGACTAAATAAATTCATCCTTGCGTCTGTTCTAAAAGGTCATACTTCAATTTTAAAGCCTTCTAGTTCTGGATACCCTCGTCATAGGAAACATCCTCTTCATATCCACCATATCTAATCCTTTCAATATTTGGTAGTTTTTAATGAGATCCCCATGCATTCTTCTAAATTCCAGTGAGTACAGGCCCAAAGCTGCAAAATGCTCTCATATGTTAACCCCTTCATTCCTGGAATCATCCTCATGAACCTCTTCTGGACATTCCGTTGTTCCATTGTTAGGATGGATGTAAAACAAAGTAGAGATTTCTAGTCCTCTGGCCATCACTATAGTTGGATAACATAAGCAAAAGTAAATTTAGTAGAATTGTGCATGAATTATGTATTGTGTTTTTGAGCAGCAGTGTCGACAGTCTTTCATTTTATATTCTCTCTTTTGTCCTTTGTCACATGGAATATCAATCGTAGCCCATTTGGTTTTTGAGTCAAGTTGAAATATTTCCATTCTTGCATTTCCACAGTTATGGTAGAACAGTGCCTATAAAAAGTATCTCCCCCACCCCCCGGAAGCTTTCATGTTTTATTGTTATACAACATTGAACCACAGTGGATCCAATTTGGATTTTTTAACACTGATCAACAGAAACAGACTCGTGTCAAAGTGGAAACAGATTTCTACAATGTGATCTAAATTAATTATAAATGTAAAATACAAAATAATTAATTGTATGAATATTCACACACTAAATTATCACTGGTACAACCAATTGGTTTTAGAAGTCACATAATTAGTTAAATGGAGATTACCTGTGTGCAGTCAAGGTGTTTCAATTGATTGTCTTAAAAAAAAAACACCTGTATCTGGAAGATCCAACTGTTGTTGAGTCAGTATCCTGGCAAAAAACTACACCATGAAGAGAAAAGAACACGCTAAGCAACTCTGTGGAAGAAAATTACTGAAAAGCATAAGTCAGGAGATGGATACAAGAAAATTTCTGAATCAGTGAATATCCCTTGGAATCAGTCAACAAGAAATAAAAGAATATGGCACAGCTGTAACTCTTCCTACAGCAGGGCTGTCTTCAAAAACTGAGTAACAGTGCAAGAAGGGGACTAGTAAGGGAGGCCACCGAGAGACCTGTGACAACTCTGGAGGAGTTACAAGCTGCAGTGGCTGATATGAGAGAGACTACACAACTGCAACTGTTGTCTGGATGCTTCACTAGTCACAGCAAAGAGATTAAAAAAAACTCTCCTGAAATCTCAGCTAGAGTTTGCCAGAAGGCATGTGGGAGACCCTGAACTCTGCAGGAAGAAAGTTCTATGGTCCGATGAAACCAAAATTGAGCTTTTTTGTCATCAGACTAAATGCTATGTTTGGCATAAGCCAAACACCACACATAATCAATAACACACCATTCCTACCGTGAATCATGGTGGTGGCTGCATCCTGCTGTGGGGATGCTTCACTGCTGCAGGCTCTGGAAGGTAAAATGAATGCAGTAAGATACAGGGAACTTCTGAAGGATATCTTGATGCAGTCTGCAAGAGAACTATGACTTGGGAGATTTGTTTTCCAGCAAGGCAATGACCCCAAGCATAAAGCAAAAGCTACACAGGAATGGCTTAAAACAATGAAGTTAATGTCCATTTGACAGTTTGAGACTGGCCTTGAAAAGGGCTGTTCACTCACGATCCCAATGCAATCTGACAGAGCTTGAGCAGCTTTGGAAAGGAAAATGGGGATAAATTAGAGTCCAGATGTGCAGAGCTGATAGCTGTTATCCACATAGACTCAAGGCCGTAATTGCTGCCAAAGGTGCATCTACTAAATACTGAGTTGAAGGGGTTGAATACTTACGCAGTCAATTATTTTGTGTTTTATATTTGTAATTAATTTAGATCACTTTGTAGACACCTGTTTTCACTATGACATGAAAGTCTTTTTCTGTTGGTTAATGTCAGAAAAAAACAAATTAAATCCACTGTGATTCGAAGTTGTAAAACAATAAAACATGAAAACTTCCAATGCAGGTGAATGCTTTTAAAGACACTGTATCTATGTTTTGGCTTTAATAGTAAAGTTGCTGTGAATCTTCAAAGGTTAACAAGGCTGATTAAAATGGAAATTTTAGGAGACAGTCTGTGGTTTAAAAAAAATCAAATAAATCAGACTGTTGAGACCCCAAAATGTAAAAAGCAAAAACATTTGTACATGTTTTGTCTGTATTGAATAAGTACAAATATAGAGCCCCTTAAAGTAAGCCTGAATCAGCTGTTAAGTCCTGTATGCATGTGTAAGGGGCTGAATACCTTTTGGAGCCTTTAACTCCAGGGTTTGTAAAGCAGCTGTTTTACAATTCAGCAATATAGTAAGAGAGTGAAAGTGGAATGGAAATTGCAACTTGAAAATAATAATAACAGAAACTCAAAATGCTGATGAGGTTAATCAGTGAGGGAGAGGGAGATCTGGAAATGGTTCATTGTCTTCACAGAAGAGGGGAAAGCTGTGAAAAATGGACAAGTAATGTGAAATACTGGATGAGATAAAGTTTGAGGAGAAAATAATAAAGTTTTTTCATCTTTAGAAGAAGCTGAATAGCCAGGCTTAACCAAATCATATTCCATTGTTAAGTGAAATGGAGGGAAGCATTAACTTTATTTTCTAATTTTCTCTGGCTATTTGCATAATGCTGGAAGCCTGAAAAATTGTCAGCATGAAGCATTTAATTTGAAATGGAAAAACAAATAGAAGGAGTAACTATATGCAATTTAATCCATCCTTTGTGATAGTCAAAAACACTTGTAGGTGCACTAACTCTGGTTAACAGAACAGATGAGAAGATAGATAAGAAGGTATTCATATTCTTTACTGTCTGAGGTAAAGATCATCCATGCAGGGTGATCTTGGTACAATTTATAAAGCATTAACTAGGCCACAGCTAAAGGACTTTTTACCCCAATTCTCAGAAGGAATTGATTGCACTTTAGAGGTTAAATAGTGAGATTTTTGAGAATCTTGTTTGAATTTCATTGGTCTACTCTCATTATTCTAAATTCTAGTTAGTGCAAGTCTATTTGAGTAGAGATGGCTGGCAGATTTAATTGAGATCAGTAATTGGTTTATTTTATCACATGAAACCAAGATACAGTTTTTAAAAAGTCTTTGTTTTGCATGCTATCCAGACAGATCATACCAAACATTAATACACCAAGATAGTACAAAAGGAAAAATGGTAATGGAATACAAAATAAAATTTTGGAATTTCAGATAAAGTGAATTGCAGGTAGACAAATAAGGTGCAAGGGCCATGACAAGGTGCATTGAGGTGCAAACCTCATGTATGAGGTTTGTTTAAGAGCTTAACTAGAGGATACAAGCTGTCCTTGAGACTGATTGGTACCTATTTTAAAGCTTTTGTATTTTCTACCCGATTCGGAGAGTTGGGTGGTGCAGAGAAGAGAGAAAGGGTCTTTTATCATGTTGGTGCTTTCCCAAGGTGGCAGTAAGTGTAGACAGAATGAATGGAGGGGAGTCTGATTTCCTTGATGGCTTCCTGGAGTCTTGGGCAGAGCAGTTGACGTGTACAGTAATGTAGCAGTTAACATAATGCTTTACAGTGGCAGCCATATGGGTTCAATTTCTGTTGCTGCCAGTAAGGAATTTGTACATTCTCTCCATGACTGAATGGGTTTCATCTAGGTGCTCTGGTTTCCTCCCAGATATATTCCAAAGACATATAGATAGTAAGTTGTGGACATGCTGTGTTGGTGCCAGAAGCATGGCGACTCTTGCACGCTGCCCCCAACAAAATCCTCAGACTGTGCTGGCTTTTGACACAAATAACACATTTTACTGTATGTTTTGATGTGCATAGAACAAATATGTTAATTTTAAAAAATCTTTAAGATCTTTGTTTACCCAGTTGTGATGCAACAATAGAGGATCAATAAGGGTCTGGATCAGTAAGCATTTCATTTAACAGAGAGGTCATATTCTGAGGGTTTGCAGATTTAGATCATTGATAGAATTATAAATTATTCCTTCCAGATGGTGACAAGGATTAGGAATTCATAACACTATAATGATATAATTTCCTTTGAAATTTTATTGCAGAAGCTCCAGCCTTGTTTAAGAAGAAATTGGAGAACATAACTATTGAAGAAAAACAAACAGTTATTTTGGAAGTAGAACTCACAAAACCTTGCAGTGATATCAAGTGGATGAAAAACAATGTCGTTATCCAGCCTGATGGTAGAATAGACATTACAGTGGATGGAAACAAGCAAATCCTTACTATTAAAGATGTGAGATTAGCTGACCGTGGTAATTACACTTGTGAAACACTTCATGAAAAGACAAAAGCAAGGTTAACTGTTGAAAGTAAGTTCAGCTGTCTGAGCAAAATCCCATTTTCTACATTTTGTTCAAAAATACTAGATATTGACAATCTAAGTTGCTATTTCTTTCCCATTATGTAAGTATAATGGCAGGAGGGAGATTGTGGTTGTCTGCAAAGATCCATGGCGTGGGCCTCCATTGGTCAGAGTTGACAATGGATGCTGAGTCTTAGTCCTAGCTGTCTAGATATGCAAACCCGGGCAGTACGATATGGAGAGCAAGCTGTTGCCCATGCAGCAAGCTCTCCCCCTCCATGCATCCGATGAACCCAAATGAACAGCAGAGACCAATACAGTTTGGTACCAGCAGTGTCGCAGGCATTGTTAGTCGGCATTGAACTCAATGTATGACTGCTTTATGGACTCCAGCTCTGAATTTTTCCCTCGGGAGTTGCTTCTGAAGCCTTTCCCATGAGTGGGTATAGCCACAAGGCAACAGAGGTTTGAGATCAGAGTTTTCCTTCTAGATGAGCTGCCAACCACAGCTGATGAGCCGTGTCTGCTCGAAGTAACTGGTTTTAAGATACCAGTTACCCACCTTTGCCACATCTCCCGTCAGTGGAAACTGTTCTGCCAGACTTAGTAGCTAAGCCACACATGAAGGCCAGGAGTTGGACTTGGTTGTCAGAGGCTATTTGAGACGCACACAACTGGGAGCATTTAATAGGTAGTGGAAGCTTATCCCCATTACCACCCCTGGCTATAACAACCTTATGGAACCCTTAGGAGACTCATTTCACTGGAAACAGTAGAAAACGGTGTCAGATTAGTTGAGATTTGGCTTCAGTGTTGAAGGTAAGAAAATGGCAAAATAAACAAATAAATATAGAAAATTTAAACATCATGTTCAAATGGTTAATGCAACTAACAAACAGTAGAGTTACAGGACCCATTTCTGTAGAACACCATTGGTCACTTGTTTCCAAAACAAAAGCAACTCTCCAACACCATCCTTACTCTCCTATAAGCAAGTTGAATTTAGGTCCAATTTATTAAACTGACTTGGAACTCGTAGGTGCTATCTTTTGGATTAGTTTTCCATGTGAGACCTTAACAAAGATCTTATTAAAGTTAATGTTGCTTAAATAAGCTGTAATGCCCTCATACATGTATAAGATAAGGGTTTCAACCCTTATCTTAAGGATGATGAAGGGTTTCGACCCGAAATGTTGACTGCTTCTTTCAGTGGATGCTGCCTGACCTGCTGAGTTCATCCAGCTTTTTTGTATGTCTTAATTTGACCACAGCATCTGCAGTGCACTTTGTGTTCTCATAAGGCATTCTCCCCAGTCCTGTAACATTAGGCTTCTGTACCTCCTTCCTGCTGGTAGCAATGAGAAGAGGGAATGTCCTTGGTGATTAGAGTCATTAATAATTGACTCTGCCTTTCTGAGGCACCGTTCCTTAAAGACGTCTTAGATACCACAGAGGCTAGTACCCATGGAGAAATGACTAATTTTATAATTTTCTTTAGCTTCTTACGGTCCTAAGCAGTAGCAGTGGTGTCTGTCACCGTGCTCTCCACGGTATATCTGTAGACAAACCAAGTCTCCTCAAACTCCTAATGAAATGTAGCCATTGTCTTGCCGTCTTTGATCCTCAGAGATATTGATACCAAAAACTTGAAATTGCTCACACTATCCACCTCTGATTCCTCTATGAGAATTAGTTGGTGTACCCTTTCTGAAGTCCACAAGCAGCTCCTTGGCCTTACTGTTGAGTGCAAGGTTGTTGGTGTGACAGCACTCAGCTAGCTGGTATAGCTCACTCCTGAAGAGTTATTGAAATTGTGTCTGCCTTATTTGTGATTTAGCATATTATGGTGGTGTCATCTGCAAACTTGTCAATGAAGTTAGAACAGAATGTGTATGTATAGGGAGTAAATTAGCCTGTGGGTGCAGTCTTATGGAGGACCAGTGTAAAGGATATGTGTAGTGGAAGTGTTGCAGCCTATGCTTATTGATTGTGTCTATTGGTTAGGAAATCAAGGATCCAGCTGGAAGTGTTGAATCCCAGTTCAGGGAGGTTGGAGATGACATTGGTCTCATGGGCTTGTGATTACCTGGTTTATCTTTGATATCTGGATTGAATAAGGATATTTCTTAATTGTTCCTGACTAACTTGGATAGACCAGGACTTCTCTGTGATTTTACTTTTTCTGCAAACTTCAATCAAAGTTTCAAGTTATGTTCATAGCTATAATGCAGACTGATGATTTGTGCTTTTCATGTGCCTAAAACAGACCATAATACAAAGCATGAATCCTATTTTTCTCAGTGCTACAAACTCTGCAAGCCAAATTCTTATCTACTTCAGAGTGATGTTTATCATGAATGTATGGGGTCTAAAATGGCTTATTTCGCTGTTCAATTATTAAGCTTTCTTTATGAAAAAGTTTTGCAATTTGACCAATTTGTGATTTGTTGCATTTAATATTTTGTGTTTTAATAATGCATTAATAATAATAATAATAAAAATTCTTGGCTTAATTAGTGAGAAAAATTAAACTGATCAAAGGATTGGAAGAGGTGAATGTGCATGAGAAAGAAACTTGCACTTTTGAAGTTGAGCTGTCTCATGAAGAAGTGGATGTAACCTGGCTGAAGGATAATATCAGACTGAAATCAGGTCCCAACTGCAAGATTACTACACAGGGCAAGAAACATGCTCTGACATTGTCTGCTTTGAGAATTGAGGATTCAGGACTAATTAGTTTCAAAGCTGAAGGTATACACTCATCTGGAAGACTCAATGTAACAGGTAAATCTTTAAAGTACAAGAGCAAGTCACATACTTTGCTTTGGGTTAAGACCATAAGACATAGGAGCAGGATTAGGCCATACAGTCCATCAGATCTGCTTTGCCACTCCAATCATGGCTGATTTATTACCCCTCTCAACTCCACTCCCCTACCTTCTGTTTGTAATCTTTAATGCCCTTACTACTTAAGAACCTATCAACCTCCACTTTAAGTATACCCAATGACTTGGCCTCCACAGCCGTGTGTGACAATGAATTGCACAGATTCACCAACTGTGGGTAAAGAAATTCCTCTTCATCTCTGTTGTAAAGGGATATCCTTGTATTCTGAGGCTGTACCCTCTGGTTTTAGACTCTTGCACTATGGGAAACATCCTCTCCACATCTACTCTATCCAGGCTGTTCAATATTCAATAGGTTTCAGTGAGATTCCACCTCCCCCCCACCTCATTCTTCTGAACTCCATTGAGAACAGATCCAGAGCCATTAAACACTCCACATTCATTCCTGGGATAATTCTTGTGAACACCCTCTGAGCCCTCTCCTAGCTTTTATATGCTAGTCCTTTTGAAATGAAAGCTAACATTACATTTGCCTTCCTTACTACCAACATAATATATAAGTTATGCAATATGCAAGTTAGCCTTTAGGAAATCCTGTACTAGGACTCTGAAATTGCTTTACACCTCAGATTTCTGAATTTGTTCCCTTTTAAAAAAGTAATCTACTCCTTTATTCCTTCTGCAAACACTTCCCTACATTGTATTCCATCTGTCACTACTTTCCTGGTTCTTGTAATCTGTCCTTCTGCAGACTCCCAGCTTCCTCAATACTCTGCCCCTCCACCTATCTTTGTATCATCCACAAATATAGCCAACGTTCCTTTAACCAAATCATTGGCATATAACATGAAAAGTGGTCTCAATGCCACCCTCTGTGGGACACTTGTAGTCATCAGCAGCCAAACAGGAAAAGCCCTCTGTATTCCCACTCTTTGCCTCCTGCCAGTCAACCAATCTTCTATACAAGCCTGTATCTTTCCGTTAATCTTGTTTAAGTAGCCCCATGTGTGGCATCTTGTTAAAGGATTTCTGAAAATCCAAGTAAACAACATCCTCTGACTGTCCGTTTTCTATAACCATATAACAATCACAGCACGGAAACAGGCCATCTCGGCCCTCCTAGTCCGTGCCGAACTCTTAATCTCACCTAGTCCCACCTACCCGCACTCAGCCCATAACCCTCCACTCCTTTCCTGTCCATATACCTATCCAATTTTACCTTAAATGACACAACTGAACTGGCCTCTTCCACTTCTACAGGAAGCTCATTCCACACAGCTATCACTCTCTGAGTAAAGAAATACCCCCTCGTGTTTCCCTTAAACTTTTGCCCCCTAACTCTCAAATCATGTCCTCTCGTTTGAATCTCCCCTACTCTCAATGGAAACAGCCTATTCACGTCAACTCTATCTATCCCTCTCAAAATTTTAAATACCTTGATCAAATCCCCCCCCTCAACCTTCTACACTCCAATGAATAGAGACCTAATTTGTTCAACCTTTCTCTGTAACTTAAGTGCTGAAATCCAGGTAACATCCTAGTAAATCGTCTCTGCACTCTCTCTAATTTATTGATATCTTTCCTATAATTCGGTGACCAGAACTGTACACAATATTCTAAATTTGGCCTTGTACAATTTCAACATTACATCCCAACTTCTGTACTCAGTGCTCTGATTTATAAAGGCCAGCGTTCCAAAAGCCTTCTTCACCACCCTATCTACATGAGACTCCACCTTCAGGGAACTATGCACTGTTATTCCGAGATCTCTCTGTTCCACTGCATTCCTCAATGCCCTATCATTTACCCTGTACGTTCTATTTGGATTATTCCTGCCAAAATGTAGAACCTCACGCTTCTCAGCATTAAACTCCATCTGCCAACATTCAGCCCATTCTTCTAACAGGCATAAATCTCCCTGCAAGCTTTGAAAACCCGCCTCATTATCCACAACACCTCCTACCTTAGTATCATCGGCATACTTACTAATCCAATTTACCACCCCATCATCCAGATCATTTATATATATTACAAACAACATTGGGCCCAAAACAGATCCCTGAGGCACCCCGCTAGTCACCGGCCTCCATCCCGATTAACAATTATCCACCACTACTCTCTAGCATCTCCCATCTAGCCACTGTTGAATCCACTTTATTACTCCAGCATTAATACCTAATGACTGAACCTTCTTAACTAACCTTCCATGTGGAACTTTGTCAAAGGCTTTGCTGAAGTCCATATAGACTACATCCACTGCCTTACCCTCGTCAACATTCCTCGTAACTTCTTCAAAAAATTCAATAAGGTTTGTCAAACATGACCTTCCACGCACAAATCCATGCTGGCTACTCCTAATCAGATCCTGTCTATCCAGATAATTATAAATACTATCTCTAAGAATACCTTCCATTAATTTATCCACCACTGATGTCAAACTGACAGGTCGATAATTGCTAGGCTTACTTCTAGAACCCTTTTTAAACAATGGAACCACATGAGCAATACACCAATCCTCTGGCACAATCCCCATTTCTAATGACATCTGAAAGATCTCCGTCAGGGCTCCTGCTATCTCTACACAAACTTCCCTCAAGGTCCTGGGGATTATCCTGTCAGGACCCGGAGATTTATCCACTTTTAAATTTCTTAAAATTGCCAGTACTTCCACCTTTTTAATTGTCATAGGTTCCATAACTTCCTTACTTGTTTCCCACACCTTACATAATTCAATATCCTTCTCCTTAGTGAATACCGAAGAGAAGAAATCGTTCAAAATCTCTCCCATCTCCCTCGGCTCCACACATAGCTGACCACCCTGATTCTCTAAGGGACCAGTTTTATCCCTCACTATCCTCTTGCTTTTAA
This sequence comes from Hypanus sabinus, assembly GCF_030144855.1. Lineage (NCBI taxonomy): Eukaryota > Metazoa > Chordata > Chondrichthyes > Myliobatiformes > Dasyatidae > Hypanus > Hypanus sabinus. The sequence goes on from NC_082711.1 coordinate 15,944,812, forward strand.
TATAACTGTAGAAATCTTTCGGATTTACTTTCACCTTATTTGTCAAACTAACCTTGTATCTTCTTTTAGCTTTTCTGATCTCTTTCTTAAGATTCCTTTTACATTCTTTATATTCCTCGAGCAATTCCTTTACACTATGCTGCCTATATCTATTGTAGACATCCCTCTTTTTCTGAACCAAGTTTCTAATATCCCTTGAAAACCATGGTGCTTTCAAACTTTTACTTTCAACCTAACAGGAACATGAAGATTCTGTACCCTCATAATTTCACCCTTAAATGACCTCCATTTCTCTATTACATCCTTCCCAAAAAACAACTTGACCCAATCCACTCTCTCTAAATCCCTTCGCATCTCCTCAAAGTTAGCCTTTCTCCAATCAAAAATCTCAACTCTAGGTCCATTCCTGTCCTTCTCCATAATTATATTGAAGCTAATGCTATTGTGATCACTGGACCTTAAGTGCTCCCCAACACATATATCTGTCAGCTGACCTGTCGCATTCCCTAACAGGAGATCCAACACTGCCCCATCTCTAGTCGGTACTTCTATGTATTGTTGCAAAAAACTATCCTGCACACATTTCACAAACTAAACCATCCAGCCCTTTTACAGAATAAGCTTTCCAATCTACGTATGGAAAACTAAAATCTCCCACAATCACCACCTTGTATTTACTACAAAGATCTGCTATCTCCTTACACATTTGCTCTTCCAACTCACGCTCCCCATTAGGTGGCCTATAATGCACTCCTATCAGTGTTACTACACCTTTCCCATTCCTCAATTCCACCCAAATGGTCTCCCTAGAGGAGCTCGCTAATCTATCCTTCCAAAGCACCGCCATAAGATTTTCTCGGACAAGCAATGCAACACCTCCTCCTCTGGCCCCTCCTACTCTATCACACCTGAAGCAACTAAATCCAGGAATATTTAGTTGCTATTAACACCCTTCCTGCAACCATGTTTCACTAATAGCTACAACATCATAATTCCAGGTATCAATCCACGCTTTAAGCTCATCCACCTTTCTTATAATGCTCCTAGCATTAAAATAGATACATTTAAGATACTCTCCATCTCCTCCTCTCTTTCCATCCCCAACAATGCATTCAAATTTATTATCCTTTTCTTTCTTCTCCCCTACATCTTCGGGCTGAGCGCATCCCTTCTCCATCACCTGCCTTTCCTCCCTCACACAGTGTCTACTTACTTGATCTACTGGTGAACTAACCTCCTCTCCCATAGTTTCCTCAAATTGATTCCCGCCCCCCCCCCCCCATCTTACTAGTTTAAAGTCTGCCCCGTAGCCCTAGCAAACCTCCCCGCTAGGATATTGGTCCTCCCCAGGATTTGAGTGTAACCCGTCCTTCTTGAACAGGTCACGCCTGCCCCAGAAGAGGTCCCAATGATCCAGAAACTTGAATCCCTGCTCCCTGCTCCAGTCCCCCAGCCACGCATTCATCCTCCACCTAATTCCATTCCTACTCTCACTGTCGCGTGGCACAGGCAGTAATCCCGAGATTACTACCTTTGCAATCCTTCTTCTTAACTGCCTTCCTAACTCCCTATACTCTCGTTTCAGGACCTCTTCCCCTTTCCTACCTATGTCATTGGTACCTACATGTACCACGACCTCTGGCTCCTCACCCTCCCACTTCAGGATATCTTGGACGTGATCAGAAACGTCCCGAACCCTGGCACCAGGGAGGCAAGCTACCATCCGGGACTCCCGATCACCTCCACAGAACCGCCTGTCTGAACCCCTGACTATCGAGTCCCCTATTACTATGGTTCTCTTTCTTCTATCCCTACCTTTCTGAGCTACAGGGCCATCCTCTGTGCCAGAGGCCCGGCCACTGTCACTTCCTCCAGGTAGGCTGTCCCCCCCCAACAGTACTCAAACTCTATCTTGCCTGTTACGTCCTCAAAAAATTCCGGTGGGTTAGTTAGGCAAGATTTAAGGAAACCATGCTGACTTTGGCATATTTTATCAAATACCTCCAAATACCCCAAAACTTCATCCTTAATAATGGACTCCAACAGCTTCCCAACCACTGAAATCGGGCTAACTGACCTATAATTTCCTTTTTCTGCCTCTCTCCCTTCTTAAAGAGTGGTGTGACATTTGTAGTTTTCCAGTCCTCAAGACCATTTCAAAATCTAGTGATTCCTTAATGATCACGACTTAGTGTCTCCACAGTTTCTTCAGCTACCTCTTAGAACCCTGGGGTTTAGGCCATCTGGTCCAAGTGACTTATCTACCTTTAGACCTTTCAGCTTCCCAAGCACCTTCTTTTTAGTAATTTAATTTCTGGCACACGACTGGTATCTTCTATGGTGAAAACTGATGCAAAATACTTGTTAGGTTCATTTGCCACTTCTTTGTCTCCCATTATTTACTACCTCTCAAGTGTCATTTTCCAGCAGCCTGGTATCCACACTTGCCTTTCTTTTATTCTTTGTATAATCTGAAAAAAAAAATTGGCATCCTCTTATATTGCTAACTTGATTACCTTCAGATTTCATCTCTATATTTGCATTTGCACAGCTTGCTGCCTTCTGCACTTGATCTTTCAATGATCCTGTTACAGTTATTATCCTCTAGATTTGCTGAGTATGCCCTCAAGGTTGTATGTGGTGACATGAACTCTGAAAATAAAATTTACTTTGAACTTTTTTCCCTCTCCATATTGCTTTTTAGATGCTTTCTGTTGGTTTTTAAAAGCTTCCCAATCCTCTAACTTCCTCTAGCTTAACAGCTAACCGCTGCCCATTGGCTCTCCCAGTCATAATATTGTTTCAAAATGTCATAAATTAGTAAGCATTGTGCATTAGCAGTTGTATAAAAGAAAAGCCTCTAGTTATAAATAAATAACACCCCAAAGTGAATTAAAATGGATTGGATACAAAGAAGTAATGTCTACTCTCCTGCCTCAGAATCTGCTGCTGTAGCCTTCAAGTTTTCCTTTGTGCTGTTATGACTTCCAATAAATGTATTTTTATCAGTTAATTCTCACTGACTTCAATTTTTATTGAAACTCCTCGATGTCAAACTCAGTCAAGTTCTGCCATGAAATCAGGGCCACCACTTACCATTCTTTCGAATTTCAGTTTTATGGATGTTGATTGTGCTCAGAGGTATCCAGCTGAGATGAGCTGATGCAAGTTGGTTGATACTGCCAAACACAGCTTACACGGAGGGGAGTAATTGTCCACTCGTTACATTTTAATAGAGAGGTTAAACTTGCAAGTTTTGTTTTGCACATTGTAGTTACTCTTATTTTTTTTAAACAGAGCCTGTGGTGACCTTTGTTAAACTTTTAGAGGATATAAAAGTTCCAGAGAAAGATAAAGTTGTTTTCGAATGTGAACTGTCAAGAGCCAACGCAGAAGTTAAATGGTTTAAGGTATGAAGATACAAAAATCGTTCAATTAATGAGAGAAAATTCAACAAAAGTAATGGAAGACTCCTGTTTTAACAGAAAATTAGAGAATATCTATGGCACTGCTGATTAGAGTGTCAGTCAGGTACTGTTAAGGCACTACCCTTCCCTGGTGGTTGCTACAAAGGTGGTTACATATTTGCACAGTGGTGTACTTTGGAGATGTTTATGTAGTTGCAGAAACTGCAAATCGTATGAGCATTATATTTTCATTAAAGTTGACTAGAATGGCCTATATAGACAAGGTAAATAGTTGTATGATTTTGCATTGGGGGCAAGGAAGTTGGATATAATAAATTCCAATTGATTTAACCTGGACATTCTGCGAGGCTCTATTATGCTTATGCAAAAGCAATTCTTGAAGCACAAGAATAGACTCATCAGTGCACACCCTCTGTACTGATCTTTATTCTGTCTGGTCATCTCTCAGCCTTTGATGGTGCACAGAAAATAACTTAAGCTTGTCCATCCTCTCCTTATAGCTAACATAGTCCAATTCAGGTAACATCCTCGTGAACTTTTTCTTGTCTCCTTTTCAAAGCCTCCACATCCTTCCTATGGAGTGGCAACCAGAAATGCATGCACTTTTGCCAAAATTCCTATGCAATGGTTATATCTAAGCCATGAAGCCCTTCTCACATTTGTTTCACAGTTCTTGTCTGACATAAGAAAAATCTTTGTTCAGAAGTTAGACGAGCTTTTAATTCTAGATTTAAATTCTACCATCTCCCTCCTTCCATTTCAGTCTTGAAGGAGGGTCTTGGCCCAAAACATCAACCTTTTATTTATTTTTTTAAATGCTGTCTGACCCGCTGAATTCCTCCAGCATTTTGTGTTTGTTTCTTTGGATTTCCAATATCTGCAGACTTTCTTGTGTTCCATTTAAAAAAAACCTTGCCCAGGCTTGCGCCCTGGAAACTTTTCAAGATGCAAATCCATAGTCAATCGAGACTAACGGAGGCCTACATTTTCACAATTATATACACCTATGTTTGATAAGTTCTTTAATCCTTCTGTTCTGTCTGGAATATTAGGAGTGATTTGCCACAGGGTAAATTACAAATTTATCTCAGTCATTAATGTTTCCTTGCACTGTTTTTGAATTATTGTCCGACTAGAGATTGGAACAATATTTCTAGTATCAGAAACAAGAAAGTGCTGTTAAATCAGTTTGGTGTCACATAATGACTAAATTTACAGCTATATATAACCATAATTCATATAATCATTATAATTTCCTGCAGGATAATGTGGAAATTAGACCAGGGAAAGGATATAGTATTATATCTAAAGGAAGGAAAAGGAGTCTTATCATTTACCAATGTGGACATGAACACCAAGCACAATACACATGTGATGCGGTGGATTGCAAGTCATCAGCTATGCTCACTGTCCATGGTATGTGGTTAGTGATGATTGGTCCTTATTTATACCACTGTTAAGTTTTAATAAAGTAATTCTGATATCTCTGCTTGCTTGACCAAAATGATTCTATCTGAACTGCAAGACAATAGACAATTATACAGTACATGTAAATATTTGTGTATAGGATCCCACCGATGTACTTAACACAAACTTCTCTTAAATGTTGCAATTGAACCTGCATCTACTATTTCTGCTGGCAACTCATTCCATACTTGCATCACCCTGTGAGTGTCATACAGTGAAGTTTCCCCTCAGGTTCCCATTAAATATTTCACCTTTCATCCTTAACCTATGACCTTTAGATATTTCTGAATCCTCCCCAAAGCCTACATTGCCGCCAAGTTTAGTGTCATGAACTGACTGTAAACTGTATCTCTTCATTCAAATCATTGATAAAGATTGTGAACAGCTGATATATTTTTGTGTGCCATTAGTCATTATTTCCCTGCCCAAAAATGACTTTTTTAATCCTACTCTGTTTTCTATCTGTTAACTAACTTTTAATCTATGCCACCATACTACCATTATGCCAGGCACTTCAATAATGTTTAATAATATCCATTTGTTTTCATATCAAAGACTTTCATAAAGTTTAAATACATTATGTCAACTGGTTTATTTTCATGTGTTACAATCTTTAAAAATTTCTAACAGTAAATAGTTAAATTATTAAATGAAATAGAAAGATTAAGCCTGGGCTCTGTGGAAATTATCTCCTGAAGCATAAAAGCTCCTAAGGGATTTTGACAGTGTGAATACACAAGTATGTTTTACCCATTAGAGTTGAGTGTAGAGTTGAGATTGGTTTGAATTCCTTCTCTGAGAAAGTTGTAAATGTTTGGAAATCTTCACTGAAATGTGCTGTGGGCATTGACTGATTTAAGCTTGAGGTAGACTTTTAGTCTGTGAAGTATTATGAGGATCACATGGGAAAGTGAAATTGCGTCTAGAGGTCAGCCATTACTTTTTCGTAGAGCAGGTGAGATTGAAGGTTCATTGGACCTGGCCTTGCTCTTACTATTTTACTACTTAAATTCTTGTGTAAAAGGAAGATATTTTATTACTTGGGATTAAGTGATTTAGAAATATTCTACTGTTGTTAAACATACCCATTATATGTAAATATTCATAGAATTTTAGTTTGAGAAATGAAATAATGTTTGGAAGAATGGGTGGCTAAATGGAGAAATGTACCAATGAAACTAGATTTACCATTTTAATTATTTCTGCTCTGTGACATTTGATTTAATAATAGTTGTATTATATAAGCTATGTTACTTTGCAATAAAATTGACGTAATGAGTTTACATTGTGATATTTGATGTTAACTGTAAGGATACGATAAGTGTGCTAGGCAAGAGGAGAACAGTGAAGGGAGGGGATGGGAACTGAGTGCGTGGAGTATATGGTTGATAGGCTGAGCAGCTGGGAGAAGGGTAAGAAACTGGGACACCGATGGCTGGGGGTATGAGAAGTGAGAAGAGTTAGGAGAGAAGAGAGTATACGGGAGGACCTGGGTGAATCAGGAGAAAAGAGAAATGAACAGAGGTTGAATTCACTGTTCATGCTTTTGGGCTTTAGACTATGCAAGTAGAATATGAAGTTGTGTCCGCTGTGTCTCCAGGCACAGTTGCATCTCCACCCCTTCCTTCCCCATCTGATAATAAGGGTGAAACCAAAGTAAGATCCAGGAAAGGTTTAACAAAGCATGGGCTTGAATGATGAAATACAGTTTAAGATGCATGATTATGGAAGTAGATACAATGGAGAAAATGTAGAATGTAAAACTGAGATAGAGAAGATTTCTGTAAACAAAATATTACAGTTTTATTTGAATACATGAAGCACAGAGGATAAAGGAAGGAAAGGGAATTCCAACAGGTTAGAGCACAAAATTAAATAAAAGGGTCAGAGACAACATATAAGAGTACTGGTCTTGCCCTAAGCTATGGAGGGGGAGAAGATGGGATGTTTGCTTGTGTACACCTCATGAAATTCTGAGCTAATCCTAACCACATTGGTCATGGTGTCAGATGCATAGTCCATGTCTTCAACTGTAACAAAACTAGGTTAATCTTTTTTGAAAACTGAAGGACTAGAAGCTATCCAATTTTCATCAACTTGTAAACTGAAGTACAAAATTGGTTGATCTACCAAATACCCTACATTGTAATGGATAGAGAACAGAACATTGTTTGGTGTGAATGAGTGTACAGCCCTGCTTCACTTTGCTCAAGTTAGCCTATTTAGAAAATTATTGCTGTTTTGTTGTTTGATTCTTAATTTTTATTATAGTAATAATGATAATTGACATAACAAGTCAGTGCAGTGCCAGTCAATCTGCCTACACAATTGTCAGTATATCCCTTTTGGGCTCCTTATTTTAGAAGGGATATACTGACACTGGAGAGGGTTCAGAGAAGATTCATGAGAATGAATCCAGGAATGAAAGGGTTACCATATGAAGAACGTCTTACAGCTCTTGGGCTGTATTCCCTGGAGTTCAGGAGGATGAGGGGGGATCTCATTGAAACATTTCGAATGTTAAAAGGCATGAACAGATTAGATATGGCAAAGTTATATCCCATGGTAGGGGAGTCTAGGACAAGAGGGCATGGCTTCAGGATTGAAGGCGGTCCATTTAGAACAGAGATGCAGTGAAATTACTTTAGTCATAGGGTGGTAAATCTGTGGAATTTGTTGCCTCAAGCAGCTGTGGAGGCCAAGTCATTGGGTGCATTTAAGGCAGAAATAGATAGGTTCTGGATTAGCCAGGGTATCAAAGGGGATGGGGAGAAGGCAGGGGAGTGGGAATGACTGGAAGAATTGGATCAGCACATAATTGAGTGGCGGAGCACACTCGATAGGTTGAATGGCCTACTTCTGCTCTTGTGTATTTGGTCTTATGGTCTTGCACTGAAGTTGCAATGAGAAAAATGAATGTGGGAAAGCCCTTGAATTTATATGACTTCAAGGTGTTTCAGATTCCCTAAAGGTTAATTTGCAGGTTGAGTCAGTGGTAAGGAAAGCAAATGCAAAGTTATCATTCAATTCGTGGGAATTAGAATATTAAAGCAAGGATGCAATGTTAAGGTATTGGTGAGTCCTCATTTGGAGTACTGTGAGCAGCTTTAGGCCCCTTATTTAAGAAAGGATGAGCTAACATGGATTCAAAAGAGGTTCATAAAAATGATTCCATAAGGCTTATAATAAAGAGTGTTAGATGGCACTGGGTCTCTACTCATTGGGATTTAGAAGAATGAGGGAAGATCTAATTGAACCCTATCAAATGTTGAACGACCTTGACAGGATAGATTTGGAAAGGATGTTTCCTATGATGGAGGAGTCTAAGACCAGAGGATGTAGCTCAAAACAGAGGGATGTCCATTTAGAACAGAGAGGAGGAGGTATTTCTTTAGCCAGAGAGTGGCGAATCTGTGGAATTCATTGCCACAGTGGTTGTGGAGGTGGAGGGTGACAGTTTCTTGATTAGTCAGGACATGAAGGGATATGGGAAAAGGCAGGAGATTGGGACTGAGAGGGAAATGGATCAGCCATGATAAAATGGCTGATCAGACTTGATGGGTCAAATGGCCTAATTCTGCTCCTATATCGTATGATCTTAGTTTAAGGTGAGGGTAGAAAGATTTAAAAGAGACCTGAAGGGTAACTTTTTTGCTCAGAGATTGGTCAGCATATGGAACAAGCTGCCGGGGAAAATGGTAGAGGCAGGTATACTAACACTATTTCAATGACATTTGGACAGATTTATGGATAGGAAAAGGTTTAGAGGGAGACGAGCCAAATGCAGCTAAATAGGATTAGCTCAGGAAGGCACCATGGTTGCAGAGGATAAATTGGGCAAAAGGGCCTGTTTCAATACTGCATGACTGTATCGTACAATTTATCTCTAATGAACTTGCTATATTGTCCAAGCAGTTAGAGGTTAGAACTTATTAAATAGATACAGTTAGACAGCAAGTGCAATTTCTACCATGCTCCTTTATGGAAGGATTGAAAATCAAATAAGGAATTCTGGTTTAAACAGCTAGACCAGTATTTTGGTTTGTGGATTTACAAGGTTGACATTTGTTGTGCACACTGATTGCTCACTGTACCAATTAGTTTGCAAGCCATTTCAAGGGCAGATAAGTAGTAAATACACTGGTGAACTTACAAGAATGGCATATTTCATGACCTTGAAGAACATTAACACACCAGAATAGCTTTATTTGTCAAATGCATTGCTTGCATCAAAAACCAACAAAGTCCAAGGATTTGGTAGAGGTGTATATATGACCATAAGATATAGGAGCTGTAATAGGGTCGTTTGGCCCAATGAGTCTGCTCCACCATTCAATCGTGGCTGATTTATTATCCCTCCCAACCCTATTCAACTGCATTCTGTAAATTATGGTTGAAAATTGTTACTGTAGGCAAGAAGTTCTATGGAGGCAAATTCAAGCATTAAATAGAAGATTTACTGCTTTGTTTTTCTTTAGCTCGTGATATCAAAGTAGTTCGGCCTTTGGAAGATTTGGAAGTGATTGAGCAGGAGAGTGCTTCCTTCTTATGTGAAATTTCACATGATGAAGTCGATTTTCAGTGGTTTAAGAACAACGTAAAAATCAAAGCTGGGGACAATGTGAAATTACGTCAAGAAGGTAGAATTTTTCTTGATTATTTTAAAGTGATTTTAGATTGGTATATGGTATATTCAAATATATGCTTCCAATAGGACTCAAGTACTGTAATGCCCAGTCAGTGGATGCTGTAAAGCCCCATTTTGCACACATCCATTTTATATTTTCAGTTGCAGATCTAGATATAACCAACTGTTTTGTATATAGGAAGGACGCATATTCTACTCTTTAAATCAGTGAAGCCTGAAGATGCTGCAGAGATCAAGTTTGTTGCTGAAAGTGCCACTTCCAGAGCTTTCCTTCGAATTAAAGGTAAGAATTCTTGGAGGAACAATGGAGAAACTTTGAGAGAAAAAGCTCTTGTACTCTATATTACATAAACACAAGATATTCTGCACAGGTCTGTACATTTCAATGGAGTCATAATGCAAAGATTTTTACTCCCTCAGATTGTGGGATGGAGGTGAGATTTAACTAAATTCTAATGCTGGAAATCCAGAGCAACACAGAGAAAATGCTGGAGGAACTCAGCAGGTTAGGAAGCATTTATGGAGAGAAATAAACGGTTGGCATTTTTGGCTGAGGTCCTTTATCAGGACTGGAAACAAAGGGGGAAGAAGCCAGAGTAAGAAGGAGATGGGATGGAAATGAGTAGAAGCTTGCAGGTGATAGGTGAGTCCAGGTGAATTAAAGCTGGGAGGTGATAGGTGGAAGTGGTAAAGGGCTGGAAAAGATGGAATCTGATAGGAGAGGAGGTTGGACCCTGGGGGAATGGGAAGCAAAAAAGGGTACCAGAGTGAGTTGATAGGCAGGTAATGATAAAAGAAAAGGTAAGAGGAGAGCCAGAATGGGGATGGAATAAGAGAGAAGGGTAGAGGGGAGAAATCACAAAGTTTGAGAAATCAGTGCTCATGCCATCGAGCTGAAGGCAATCCAGGCAGAATATGAGGTGTTGCTCCTTCAACCTGAGAGTGGCCTCATCGTGGCAATTGAGGAGGCCAAGGACCAACATGTCAGAATGGAAATGGGAAGTAGAATTAAAATGGTGGACAGAGTGAAGGTGCTCGATGAAGCAGTTTCTCAATCTACGTAGTGTCTTACCGATGTAGAGGAGGCTGCACCAGGAACACTAGGTATAGTAGATGACCCTCGGACATACTTTCACTCCAGTAGCCTATGTATGCATACAGCACATCATTCTTTGCCACTGCTGTTTGCAATAATGTGATCCCATACCAGCCAAATCTTTCCATTCCAACTCTTCTCTGCTTTCTGCTCTGTGACTGCTTCTCCTCTGTCCTCCTGATCTACTCAGTTCCTACACCCACCCCAGACCCACCATCATACTTCTTTCCCTCCTCCACCCACTCTATCTGCCCATCACCACACACTCCCATTCTTTTCACCCCTCTATTCCCATTTACCTCTCTTCCCTTATTTGATTCCATGCTCCATCTTTCTCTCATAGCATATTTCGATATCAACAGCCCTTTGTCACCTCCATCTATTACTCCCGGTCTCTATCACTACTTCCACTCTTCTATCCTGCCTATCATCCCTCTCACCTGGATCTATCAATTGATTGCTATATCTTGGTCCACCCCATCATTTTACCTGTTTAAAATTATTTTATGTTGGTTTTTCAGTCCAAGTAATGGATCTTGACCTGAAACGTTGACTGTCCATTTCCCTCCACTGATGCTGTCTGATCTGCTAAGCTCCTCCAGAATCTTGATTGTTGTTTAATATTCTGGTGAATCTCCTCTGCACTGTCTGTAACAGAATAACATCCCATTCAACCAGAACTGCATATAAAAATCCAAATGCAATCTAACCACTGTTTTATAAAGTTCCATTTTAACATCTCAACTTTTATATCCTTTTTCTTTACCTATGAAGGAAAACTAGCTGAATTGCCTCAATCAGAACCATATTTGCCTGCAATATGACTTTCAGTGAACTATGGTTTTAAGACTTTGTGATTATACCTCTTTAATTTTGGATTTGCAATCCAATTAACAATTAATATAATATTTACACATTTAACATAATTCACTTTTCATTTTAAAATCTTTTTATTAATTATTGAAGATTAACAATAAAAGATACATTAAGTCAATATGTCATTATGTACAATAAGGAATTAAACAAGCAAGTAATTGATTAACAAAGCTAGGCAATATATCAATAATAATCAGAAAAAATAAAGTGTTAAAAATATTTTTTGAAAGAAGATGAAGGGGAAAAAAAAGAACCCCTACTAACTGGGAAAAAACCCAAAAAAAACCCATTGGGAGCACAAACCTGGAGCTATACATCATACAAGCTTCCATTAAAAAAAACATCAATCCGCCAACTCAAATCCATTTAAAGAAAAATCGGAAGGAAACCATGTTAATTAACTCAAATCAGATGATAGTAGCGGGCGAGTGAACCCCAACTTTTCTCAAAATCAAATCGAGGAACAAAAGTTTGACTTCTTATTTTCTCCAAATTAAGACATTACATCATGTGAGAAAACCACTGTATCAAAGTAGGAGTGGAAGCACCTTTCCATTTTAACAAAATAGCCCTTCTGGCCAATAGTGACCAGTTCAGAAGCAGATAAAAACCTGGCCAGCAGGAGCCATCTCTTCTCTTCAAGACTGCTTTGAGCACACTGACTAGCACATGTTCAGGGAGGCTGCAACCGATAGCGACTCTACCAACTTAGAGGAGTACACAGCATCAGTGACCAGCAAGTGCATTGATGATGTTACTCTGTCCAAGACCATCACTATATGTGCTAACCAGAAGCCGTGGATGACCACAGAGGTGCGTGCGCTGCTGAGGTCCCGCGACTCCACCTTCAGAGCAGACAACAAGGCAGCTCTAACAACAGCAAGGGCCAAATTGTCCCGAGCCATCAGAGGGGCAAAGCGTGCACAGGCCGAGCTAATCCACAGCCACTTCCAGGACAGCGGCAATACATGCATGTGGAAGGGCATCGAGGACATCACCAATTACAGGACAACATCACCTGACTGTGCAGGTGATGCCACCCTCCCAGATGTGCTGAATAACTTCTACACCCGGTTTGAGGCAGAAAATGACGTGGCGGCGAGGAAGTCCTCCCCTCCTACAAATGACCAGGTGCTATGTCTCACCGTGGCCGATGTGAGAAGAACCCTGTGCAGGGTCAATCCACGGAAGGCTGCTGGACCAGACTTCCTGGTAGAGTGCTCAGAGGATGTGCAGCCCAGCTAGCAGATGTTCTCACTGACATCTGCTAGCTTCAACATCTCCCTGAGCAGCGCCACCGTTCCAACGTGCTTCAAGGCCACCACCATCGTCCCCGTGCCGAAGGAGTCTTCAGTGTCCTGCCTAAATGACTACCATCCCATTGCACTAACATCCATCATCATGAAGTGTTACAAGAGGCTCGTCATGAGGCATATCAAGACCCTGCTGCCCCCCTCACTGAATCCCCTGCAGTTTGTGTACCATCTCAACCGCTCAACAGATGACGCCATTGCCACCACCCTCCACCTGGCCCTAACCCACCTGGACAAAAAAGACACATATGTTCGGATGCTGTTCATAGGCTTCAGTTCAGCATTCAACACAATCATCCCTCAGAAACTGATTGGAAAGCTGAGCCTACTGGGCCTGAACACCACCTTCTGCAACTGGATCCTAGACTTTCTGACTAGAAGACCTCAGTCAGTCCAGATCGGAAGCAGCTTCTCCAACACCATCACACTGAGCACGGGGGCTCCCCAGGGCGCCGTGCTCAGCCCACTGCTGTTCACACTGCTGACCCATGACTGTGCTGCAATGCACAACTCGAACCATATCATCAAGTTTGCCGATGACATGACTGTGGTAGGTCTCATCAGCAAGAACAACAAGTCAGCTTATAGAGAGGAGGTGCAGCGGCTAACAGACTGGTGCAGAGCCAACAACCTGTCTCTTAATGTGAACAAAACAAAAGAGATGGTTGTTGACTTCAGGAGGGCACGGAGCGACCACTCCCCGCTGAACATCAATGGCTCCTCGATAGAGATCGTAAAGAGCACCAGATTTCTTGGTGTTCACCTGACGGAGAATCTCACCTGGTCCTTCAACACCAGCTCCATAGCAAAGAAAGCCCAGCAGCGTCTCTACTTTTTGTAAAGGCTGAGGAAAGTCCATCTTCCCCCCCCCCCCACCACCATCCTCATCACATCCTACAGGGGTTGTATTGAGAGCATCATGAGCAGCTGCATCACTGCCTGGTTCGGAAATTGCACCATCTCGGATTGCAAGACCCTGCAGCGGATAGTGAAGTCAGCAGAGAAGATCATCAGGGTCTCTCTTCCCGCCATCACGGACATTTACACTACACGCTGCATCCGCAAAGCAAACAGCATAACGAAAGACCCCACGCACCCCTCGTACAAACTCTTCTCCCTCCTGCCATCTGGGAAAAGGCACCGAAGCATTTGGGCTCTCACGACCAGACTATGTAACGGTTTCTTCCCCCAAGCTATCAGACTCCTTAATACCCAAAACCTGGACTGACACCTTGCCCTATTGTCCTGTTTATTATTTATTGTAATGCCTGCACTGTTTTGTGCACTTTATGCAATCCTGGGTAGGTCTATAGTCTCATGCAGTTGTTTTTTTTTTCCTGTGTTTTTTTCCGTAGTTCAGTCTAGTTTTTGAACTGTGTCATGTAACACCATGGTCCTGAAAAATGTTGTCTCATTTTTACTATGTACTGTACCAGCAGTTATGGTTGAAATGACAATAAAAGTGGCTTGACTTGACTAATGTAACAAATGCAATTACATGTTGGTCTGATGGAGAAATACCATGAATATACTGAGAGATAATACTAAATAAAACTGTCAATTTATTAGGTTGTAAATTAATTTTTAAAACTTTAGAAATTATAGAGGAAATAGACTTCCAAAAATGTTTCAGAACTGAACACGACCAAAACATATGTGTCAATGTGGCTGTCTCGGTTTTACATCTGTCACACTGACTATCAACATTAAGAAACATTTTAGACAGTCTCCCCTTTGTCAAATAGTAACGATATACAATTTAAACATTTTAGTTTAATTTATTGAAATTATTTATTTAAACCTTCATTAAGTGATACTACCTTTCTTCGTTGGAGGAATAAAGGAGTTTATTCCTTCATGGATCTGTTCCAAGATGGCCGATTGATGTCTTTTGAGAAATTAGTAACTAAATACTCTCTCTCGTATTCACATTTCCTGCGATATCTTCAGGTCAGGCATTTCTTACAAAAATATGTAAGTAATTTTCCATATATACAAGATTCTGACCTGTTAGATATTATTTTAAAAATGAATCCTTTAGTGAAAGGTTTTATTGGGAAAATTTATAATTTATTGTTACAACAGCACAATTACCCTTCACTTAAGATTAAGCAAGATTGGGAGAGAGAGCTTAACATGACCCTGATAACAGAAGATTGGTTGTGAATTTTGAAGTTGGTTAACTCTTCTTCGATTTGTGCCAATCACTCTTTAATTCAATTTAAAGTTGCACATTTAACATAATTGACATAACCTAATTTATGTTAACTGACAACTAACGTAATATTGCTTTCTATCACTATTCACAGTTTTAATACTGACATCAAACTATTGTTCACATATCTATTTCAGAATTACCTGTTAAGATTGTGAAACCCTTAAGGGAGAAAATAGGCATGGAGAAGCATCGTGTCTTTTTTGAATGCAAAGTTTCTAGAAAAAATGCTGTGGTCAAATGGTATTATAAAGGAAAGGAGATTCATCCCAGTAAGAAGTACGAGATTGTGAGTGAAGATTTGCACAGGAAGCTCATAATAAATAATATTGCTTTTGAAGATGAAGGCAACTACACATGTGATGCTGTAGATGACAAAAGTACTGCCATGTTGTATGTCGAAGGTATGAGTTTGGAAACATCAATTTTGGAATGTTTCATCTGTTTAAGGAAGAATGAAGTTAAAAATAAGGTTTTGTTTTTAAAATATATCCCAATGCTTGGCTAAATAGGGCAGTACATGATAGAGTCAAGGAATCATACAGCGCAGAAACAGGTCTTTTGACCCAACTCGTTCACACCAACCAGGATGTCCATGTAAGCTAGTCCCATTTGCTGACAGTTGGCCCAAATCTCTCTAAAACTTTTCCGTTTATGTATTAGTTGAAGTGTCTTTTAAATGTTGTTGTTAATGTACCTACTTCAACCATTTGCTCTGGCAGCTTGTTCTATAAACACACAACTCTCTGTTTAAGCAAGTTGTCTCTGAATTCCCTTTTAAGTCTTTCTCCTTTCATCTTAAACCATGCCCTCAAGTATTTGACTCCCTTTCCCTGGGGGGTGGGGGGTGGAGAGGAAGATTGTGTACCTTTCTATGTCTATCATGATTGCATACACCTCCATATTGTCACTGCTCAGACTCCTTTGGTAGAGCAATGAATAAAAACCGAGCGTAGCAAACGTAGATTGCTCAGCCTTTCCCTATAACTGAGCCCCTTGAGTCCTGTCAATATTCCTGTTAATTGCCTTTGCACTTTTTCTATTCAATTACATTTTTCTTTTAACAGGGTAACCAAAATTATACACTATTCTCCAGGTGTAGTCTCACCCATGTTGAATACAATTGCAACATAACATCCCAAATATTAAACTCAGTGCCCTGTTGATGAAGGCCAGCGAAAAAAGCCTCTTTCACCATGACCACCTGTGATGCTATTTTCAGGGAGCTATGTACTTGTACTTTTGGGTCACACTATACTGTACTGTGCCCATGACCCTAGTCTTCACTGTGAAAGTCCTAGCCTAGTTTGACTTCCCAAGATGCAACACCTTGCACTTATTGGTTTGGACAGTATTTGCTGTTCCTTGGCCCACTTATCTAGTTGATCAAGATACTTTTGTAATTTTTGATAAGCTTTCTCACAGTGTTTGAAACCATCTTTTTTAGTGTTCCCTGCAAACTTACTAGTAATGCATTATCCATTCTCACACAAATGATTCCTATGAATGATGACGTCAGGCAGAACCCCAAACCTCGTGGCACACCATTAGTACAGGCCTTTGGTCTGAAAAACAACCTTCCACTATTACCCTCTACTTCTTACCATTCCTAGTTATGTATCCATTTAGTTATCTCTCCCTAGATCTAATCCAATGTAACTTTCCAGACTAGACTTGTAAGTGAGATCTTATAAAGGCCTTTCTGAAGCCCATATTATTAGAACATCTATTGCTCTTGCCTCTTCTTACTTGCCTCTATAAAAGCATTACGATATTTGTAAGACATAGTTTGCCCATGCAAAAAGCCAGGCTGGCTGTTTCTAATCAATCCTTTCTTTTTCAAATGGTGGTAGATCCAGTCCTTTTGAATCCTCTGTAGTAACTTCACCACCACTGATGTTAGGCACACTGGCCTGTAATTTCTTAACTTGTCTTTGGTGGCCCTAAGTGACGGTGCAACATCAGCAATCTACCAGAACTTCATAATATAGCAACCATTCTACATTAAAGTTCAAAGTACCTTTATTATTAAAGTATGTATAATTAAGCAACTGTGTGATTCGTCTGCTTACAAGCAGCCACAAAGCAAGAAACCCAAAATAATCCAATTAAAAATAAGACCAACACCCAACGTGCAGAGAGAAAGAAACACAAATCGTGCTAACAATAAAAACAAGCAATAGCATTGAGTCCATAGACCCAGGGCAGCTGGAGTAGGCCCATGCAATCAATGCTATTAAAATTTAAAATCCATTGCTTCTTGATCCCTTCTTTAGGTTGCTTTATTTCTATACACTATGATGTCTAAATAGAGTGGGTGTGCAGCTACAATTTTATACTGCTCTAACTGGCAAATGGAAGATTAACTTGAGAGGTTGTCAGACCCTACAGTTTTCCTAAAATTTTGTGACTTAGTCACATAGTCTCTGATCCCAAGTGATCAAAAGATATAAAATGTACTGATGGAAATCCTCACTAAATGCTGAGTGTAAGCTTGGGAACTGTTTTATGGAGCTCCATTTGCAATGATATCATTGAGCTTCTGGTTACATTTCATTTCAATTCTCCTTTGTATTCCCACACTGATTTGCCTGTCCTCTGACTTTCTCATTATGGTGAAGTCAAATGCAAACAAGAACAGCACTTCATTCTACTTGAGTAGTCTGCAAACCAATGGTATGAACGCTGAATTTTCCTGTGTTACCACTTTAAGGGAACAATGGATTTCCAAGATTCAATTTTAAATTTCACATTTATTTATCACATGTACATCAAAACATAGAGTGAAATATGTTGTTTGTGTTGACAACCAACACACTTGAGGGCATTCTTGGGGCAGCCCACAAGTGTTCCCACACATTCTGGCACCAACACAGCAACACACAATACTTTGCAGAACAACACAGAACACAAAATAGAACATACCAAGGAACAAAACAATGCGCACATACACAGTCCTGCAACCCAAGGACAGGCTGTCTTCAGCTGCCAGCAGACTTGCACTCTTTCTTGCAAACTTAGACTCCTAGATCAATGAATTTGTTTAAATATGCTTTATTGACAGAGCAATCAATTACCATCAATAAGGCAATATCTGATGTGGAAGTGACTGAGCCAAACGATGCCAGATTTGAATGTGAGCTTTCAGTTGCTGATGTGAAACCTCCAAAATGGATACTAAATGGTGAAATACTTCATCCATCTAAAAATGTGGACATTGAGCATTGTGGCACTATTCACCGCCTTATCCTGAAAAATACATCTTGCCAGATGACCGGCATAGTTCAATTTATTGCTGGGAAATCAAAATCTGAAGCAAGATTAACCATTAAAGGTATTCAAACACTATATAGTCTTGGATGTTAGCATATGGTCCTACAGGCACCTGTACATTTAATCTCATGGTGAAACATAAACCATCCGTTGCCTCTACATATGCTGACTGGCCCGATGTGTTCTTCCAATAGATTATATTTTGCTTTAGTTTTTAGTACCTTGCTGCCATACCCATATTACTCATGGTTTCTGACATGAATATTGGCATGTGTTGGGCATGTAAAAATCAGGTGTGAGAAAAAGTTGTTTCTCAAGTCCATTTTAAATCTTTCCCCTCTCACTTTAAACCCGTGTCCTCTAGTTTTATACTCCTCTGTTGTGGGGGATAAGGACATTCACTTTATCTGTACTTCTCTTGATTTTGTTAATCTCTATTAAGTCACTCGTGGCTCATGGCAAAAAATGATGTAAATATCTCTGCCAGGATCCCTGCAGTTTCTTTGCCAGTTTTCCACAATGACCTAGGATACACAGGGTCAGACCATCTTAATAAGCTTTAAGTATGCCAGCTCCTTCTCTTTAAAATTCTGGAAGAATCATGGAGCACTACAACATAGAAGCAGGCTCTTCAGCCTGTCGAGTCTATGCCAAACTGCTATTCTGCCAGGTCCCATTGTCCCAGAGCTGCATCATGGTCCTCCATACCCACCTTATCCTTGCACCTATCCAATATTGTCCTAAGTGCTGCAATCGAATCTGCATCCACCACTTCCATTGGCAGGTCACTCCCCACTCTCAACACCTTCAACATGAAGAAGTTTCCCCTCAGGTTCCCTTTAAATATTTCAACTTCCTCCAACATTCCCTCTAATTTTTTTTATGCAGCTGCGTGGACCAACTATTGCTTTGAGCGGGAAAGTTTTTTTTTGTAATAGAATGAAAATTTAAAAATCACATACTTTTTTCTTATTGAAGGGCATAATGAAATACAGTACAACAAAAGTATCTCATGTTTGTAGACTTTTTCTCATTTGTCTTTCTTAAAATCCATTGTCGATAAACACTGTCCAGATTAATTCACATCCAGATGAAAGATACATCTTAATCCTCATTTGATCCACTTAAATATTTCACTTCTAGTCTGTTTCTGAATATATATCTAATTGAATTCATAAGACTGAATCCACGTTCAGTCAGCACTAGAAGCTTGAAATGTTCCAATGATGTCAACAAGAATTGACATTTCTTCAAATTCTTTATTTTAAGCATGTAGTTTAACACGTCAGTGAACGTAATTATTAAACCAATCTTGCCTTTCTCAGAAACAAAGAAATTGAAATCATAGTATTGCTGCAATATTTATGAGGCGACACTGTCGTCGCATATAAAAGAAAATTCCAGCTGTGTGTGATTATTTCAATTACTGTACAGCTATGCACCTTTGCAGCTTAGAGGTAACAGTGCCATTCATCCTTCATCTATGACTTTTAGTTCTAGTCTCACCCAACCTGCTTTCATTCACCCTATCTATATCCCTTATAATTTTATATACTTTATCCCTTCATTCTCTATGCTCCGGGGAATAAAGTCTGAACCTATTTAATCTCTTCATATAACTCAGGTCCTGAAGTCCCTGCAACATCCTTGTAATTGTTTGCTGTACACTTTTAATCTTATTGATACCTTGCCTGCGGGTAGGTGACCAAAACTGCACACAATACACCAAATTTGGCCTCAACAATGTTTTATACAACTGCAACATAATATCCAGTTTCTATAATCAATAATCTGATTAATGAAGGCCAATGTGCCAAGAGCTTTCTTTACAACCCTATGTACACCTGTGATGCCAATTTCAAGGAATTATGGATCTGTATTCCCAGATTCCTTTGCACTTTGTTGATATCCTCCTTGGCTTTGGGACTTGAGATCGCTATGCAGGCCTTGTGTTCCTTCAATCAATACCTGTTTTTCTGCTTCTCTTTTACAAAAGCTCTTAATCGTTCCATATCTACAACCTAGCTTTTGGCCACCTGTCCTGTTATCTTATTAAGAGACTTTGTCATTATCTTGTGAATCATTGCAACAAAGGTGCCACAGAGATGTAAGTTGTTGTTCAATAGCTTTAATTGTAAGTTTACATATTTTTCAGAGCCTCCATCAAAGGTTGTGAGAGAACTACAGAACATAACAGTAGAAGAGAAGAAGTCTGTTACTTTGAGCTGCGAGTTTACACCTACTCCCAAGGTGGTTAGGTGGTACAAAGACCAGAGCTTAATTGAATCTTCTGACAGATTCAAATTCAAGCAAGTTCAGAATGTGGTAGAACTTTCAATCTCAAATCTCAGCCCTGAAGATTCTGGTAAATATAGCTGCAAGTCAAGTAATGCACAGACCACCGCCACGCTCACAGTTGAAGGTAAGAATTTTTATCTGACAATAAATCTATCAACATTTTACTAATAAAAAAAATAGAAAAAATTCAGGTCAGGCAGCTTTTGTAAAAAGAGAAAAATAACTAACATATTAGATTGTAGATCATTTCAGAATATCCTCATTTTGATTTCAGATCTGCAGCATCTGTGCTTCTGTGATTTATTTTCAGTAAAAGCTGAGAATCAGAATCAAATTTATTATCCCTGACTTGTATGTCATGAAATTTGTTGTTTTGCAGCATCAGTAGGGTGAAGTCATAAAGTTACTACAAATGTCAAAATAAATAAATAGTTCAAGGAAAAAAGAATATTGAAGCAATGTTCATGGATCATTCAGAAATCCAATGCCAAAGGGGAAGAAGCTGTTCCTAAATTGTAGAGTCGTCTTCAGGCTCTTGTTCCACCTCAAATATTTTTGTTCATTATTATTCTTTGAGACACAACACCTCATGTGGTTGGAAGCAGAGCAAAAAAAACATATCTGCTGGAGGAACTCAGCGAATCAGGCAGCATCTCTGGAGGCAAAGTGAAAGTCAACATTTCTGACTATCCTCTTGCCTCCCCAGACCAGCTGAGCTCCTTCTGCAAGCCTTTTAGCCATTCAGTTTCCAGAAATATCCCCTTTTCTAACCACTTGAGAGCCAGTTTCGTGCATGGATGACTACAGGTAGTCCCCAAGTTACGAACGACCGACTTACGGACAATTCGTACTTAAGGACCAAGGAAGGAGAACACTGTCTACCATTTTAAGTCCGATCGCGATGCCGTCCACCATTTTAAGTCGCTGCCGTTGACACGGTGTGTTGAGTGTTTAACTTTGTATTTGGCTTAAATTTTTCTTAGTAAGATTCACCCTGACCCCCTCCCCCCCCCATGGTTCCGGTCGGCTGGTGGTGCAGTGAGATCAGTGCTGGGTTGGAGAACGGACTTTCTAGAGTTCGATCCAGTGAAAGACTGCTCACAGTGTTTCTGTTCCATTGACGGGAAGCCATCATGATTGAAAATAAAGTGGAAATAATGAAGCGTTTGGAAAGAGTTGAAACACCATCAGTCATTGGAAAATCGTTAGGCTACAGTCGGTCAACGATTGGAAAAATTTTAAAGGATAACGGAAAATTGAGAATAATGGAGCATGTGAAAGGTGCTCCCCCGATGAAAGCTACAATTATTACTAAGCAATGCAGTGGTTTAATTATTGAAATACATACATTTCTTAAGTGTTTTATATCCATAGAAACTTAAAATATATACTATATACTAAGACAAACATTTGTCTAACTGACGCTAAATAATACCAGATGTATTTGTTCCGATTTCCGTGCAAATCCGACTTAAAGACGGACTCAGGAACGGAACTCGTGCGTAACCCAGGGACTGCCTGTCTCTATTTCAGGTTTCATTCTGGTAAAGGATAACATCATGTCTTCAACACTACGGGAATGTTTTTCAGATAGTTAGGCAACTTTTAAAAAAGATGAATAAAATTATAATATTAAACCTGAAGGCAAGTAGAAAAATGCAGAAGTCTTTCAGCTGTGTATTAAAACTAACACTAATAGTACAGTTTTCTCACTGACACTGGTAGTTTGAGGTTATTGATTTGTAAGGACAACAAAAATTAAGGGAGAGAAGAAGGGAGGAGAATAGTGGAGCAGACTTGATGGGCTGAATAGTCTAATTCTGTTCCTAGTATCTTAAAGACTTGGAATTATGTGTTTCTTGACAGTGCTCACAATTCCTAATGAATAAGCTATGAAATAACCCAATACAATTACACAAATATACATGTGTTGGTTTTCATAGACAGTATCTTGTTTCAAAACAATGATGGATCAATTAGCCTGTTAAAATAATTCTGCCACACTAATTTGTTTTGTATTACTTTATTTCCTTTCAAGGGAGGCTTAAGGAAGTAGGTGACTTACCTTGTGACTTATTGATTTTGCTGTAGAACATAGAATAGTACAGCACAGTACAGGCCCTTTGGCTCACAATGTTGTGCCGACCCTTAAACCCTGCCTCCTATATAACCCCTCACCTTAAATTCCTACATACACCTGTCTAGTAGTCTCTTAAATTTCACTAGTGTATCTGCCTCCACCACTGACCCAGGCAGTGCATTCCACGCCCCAACCACTCTCTGAGTAAAAAACCTTTCCTCTAATATCCCCCTTGAACTTCCCACCCCTTACCTTAAAGCCATGTCCCCTTGTATTGAGCAGTGCTGCCCTGGGGAAGATGTGCTGGCTGTCCAGTCTATCTATTCCTCTTAATATCTTGTATACCTCTGTCATGTCTCCTCTCATCCTCCTCTCCAAAGAGTAAAGTCCTAGCTCCCTTAATCTCGGACCATAATCCATACTCTCTAAACCAGTCCTGGTAAATCTCCTCTGTACCCTTTCCAGTGTTTCCACATCCTTCCTATAGTGAGGCAACCAGAACTGGACGCAGTACTTGAGGTGTGGCCTAACCAGAGTTTTATAGAGCTGCATCATTACCTTGTGATTCTTAAACTCTATCCCTTGACTTATGAAAGCTAACACCCCATAAGTTTTCTTAAATACCCTATCTGCCTGTGAGGCAACTTTCAGGGATCTGTGGACATGTACCCCCAGATCCCTCTGCTCCTCCACACTACCAAGTATCCTGCCATTTACTTAGTACTCTGCCTTGGAGTTTGTCCTTCCAAAGTGTACCACCTCATACTTCTCAAGGTAGAACTCCATCTGCCACTTCTCAGCCCAATTCTGCATCCTGTCAATGTCTCTCTGCAATCTTCGACAATCCTTTACACTATCTACAACACCACCAACCTTTGTGCCATCTGCAAACTTGCCAACCCACCCTTCTACCCCCACATCCAGGTCGTTAATAAAAATCACAAAAAATAGAGATCCCAGAACAGATTCTGTGGGACACCACTAGTCACAACCCTCCAATCTGAATATACTCCCTCCACCACAACCCTCTGCCTTCTGCAGGCAAGCCAATTCTGAATCCACCTGGCCAACCTTCCCTGGATCCCATGCCTTCTGACTTTCTGAATAAGCCTACCATGTGGAACCTTGTCAAATGCCTTACTAAAATCCATGTAGATCACATCCACTGCACTACCCTCATCTATATGCCTGGTCACCACCTCAAAGGCTTGTTAGACACGATCTGCCCTTCACAAAGCCATGCTGACTGTCCCTGATCAGACCATGATTCTCTAAATGCCCATAAATCCTATCTCTAAGAACCTTTTCCAACAGCTTTCCCACCACAGACGTAAGGCTCACTGGTCTGTAATTACCCAGACTATCCCTACGACCTTTTTTGAACAAGGGGACAACATTATCCTCCCTCCAATCCTCCGGTACCATTCCCATGGACAGATAATGAGGACATAAAGATCCTAGCCAGAGGCTCAGCAATCTCTTCGTTCACCTCGTGGAGCAGCCTAGAGAACATTCTGTCAGGCCCCGGGGACTTGTCCATCCTAATGTATTTTAAGAAATCCAACACCTCTTCTCCCTTAATATCAACGTGCTCCAGAACATCAACCTCACTCATATTGTCCTTACCGTCATCAAGTTCCCTCATTGGTGAATACCGAAAAGAAGTATCCATTGAGGACGTTGATCACTTCTACAGCCTCCAGGCACACCTTCCCACCTTTATCTCTAATTGACCCTATCTTCACATAATTGAAGAATGCCTTGAGGTTGTCCTTTACCCTACTCACCAAGGCCTTCTCATGCCCCCTTCTTGCTCTCCTCAGCCCCTTCTTACGCTCTTTTCTTGCTACCCTATATTCCTCAATAGACACATCTGATCCTTGCTTCCTAAACCTCATGTATGCTGGCCTTCTTCCACCTGACTAAATTTTCTACCTCACTTGTCACCCATGGTTCCTTCACCCTACCATTCTTTATCTTCCTCACCGGGACAAATCTATCCCTAACATCCTGCAAGAGATCCCTAAACATCAAGTGCATGTCCATAGTACATTTCCCTGCAAAAACATCATCCCAATTCACACCTGCGAGTTCTAGCCTTATAGCCTTATAATTTGCCCTTCCCCAATTAAAAATTTTCCTGTCCTCTCTGCTTCTATCCTTTTCCATGATGCTAAAGGCCAGGGAATGGTGGTCACTGTCTCCCAGATGCTCACCCACTGAGAGATCTGTGACCTGACCCGGTTCCTTACCTGATACTAGATCTAGTATGGCATTCCCCCTAGTTGGCCTGTCAACATACTGTGACTGGAATCCGTCCTGGACACACTTAACAAACTCTGTTCCGTCTAACCCATTGGAATTAATCAGGTGCCAATCAATAATAGGGAAGTTAGTCACCCATGATAACAATCCTGTTATTTTTGCCCCTTTCCAAAATCTGCCTCCCAATCTGCTCCTCGGTCTCTCTGCTGCTACCAGGGGGCCTATAGAATATTCCTAATAGAGCAACTGCTCCCTTCCTGTTCCTGACTTCTACCCATACTGATTCAAAAGAGGATCCTGCTACATTATCCACCCTTTCTGCAGCTGTAGTAGTATCCCTGACTTGTAATGCCACCCTTCCTCCCCTTTTCCTCCCTCTCTATCCCTTTTAAAGCACTGAAATCCAGGAATATTGAGAATGCATTCCTGCCCTGGTGCCAGCCAAGTCTCTCTGTAATGGCCGCTACATCATAATTCAGTGTATGTATCCAAGCTCTCAGTTCATCACCTTTGTTCCTGATGCTTCTTGTATTGAAGTACACACACTTTAGCCCTTCTACCTTACTATCTTTACACCCTTTATTCTGCTTCTCTTTCCTCAAAGCCTCTCTATATGTTGGATCTGGCTTTACTCCATGCACTTCTTCCTCTGCTCTATCACTCCGGGTCCCATCCCCCTTGCAAATTAGTTTAAATCCTCCCGAACCATGCTGGCAAACCTAACTGCAAGGATATTGCTCCCCCTCGAGTTCAGGTGCAACCCATCCAATCTGTACAGGTCCCACCTTCTCCAATGATTCAAAAATCTAAAACCCTGCCCCCTGCACCAGCACCTCAGCCATGCATTCAACTGCCATCTCCTCCAATTCTTACCATCACTATCACCTAACACTGGCAGCAATCCTGAGAATGCCACCCTTGAGGTCTTGTTCTTTAGCCTTCTGTCTAATTCCCGAAACTCACACCTCAAGACCTCATCCCTCTTCCTGCCTATGTCATTGTATCACGACTTCTGGTTGCTTTCCCTCTTGTACCATGATGTCGTGCACCCAGTCAGAGACATCCCGGACCCTGGCACCTGGGAGGCAACAAACCATGCGGGTGTCCTTCTTACGTCCATAAAATCTCCTTTCTGCTCCCTTGACTATCGAGTCTCCAATGATGACAGCTCTCCTCTTCTCCATCCCACCTTTCTGCGCCACAAGTTCAGACTCAGTGCCGGAGGCCTTGCCACCGTGGCTCACCCCTGGTCGGTCGTCCCCGCCAACAGTATCCAGGACGGTATACTTATTATTCAGGGGAATGGCTACAGGGTGCTCTGTACTACCTGTCTACTCACCTTCGCTTTCCCCCCTCTGACTGTCACCCAACTACCTGCTTCGGGCAGCCTAGGTGTGACTACTTCCCTGTAGCTCTCATCTATGACTGCCTCATTCTCCCTTATGAGTCGAAGGTCATCCAGCTGCTGCTTCTGATTCCTCTCACGGTCTTCCAGATTGCCCAGCTGCATGCACTTCTGGCAGATGTGACTCTGCAGGAGAGGGGAGTTCCCTCAAGACTGCCACATCTCACATGAGAGGCACATCACCGTCTCAGGAGGCATTGTGAAGCCTAACTGGGAGCAAGCTCGTCCTCTGCCTCTTCTCGTCGAGGCCTCTTGAGTCAAAGCCTCAAAGGTCCACTCCTTCATTGGCCCATTCACTCACTGGCTGCTCCGCTTGAGCTACCCCTCTGTTTATTTGTTTACGCTTTTCAAACTGCTTGGTCACCTGACCTTGATTGCCCAATCTGCTGCTATATTTTAGAGGGAGTTGAATATGACAAGTGTTCAAACATTGTTTCAAGTTCAAACAAGTGTTCAGACTGTCATTCAGTGCATATTATTTACACATTCCTAATGTTCAGGTGCTTTGATAATTATTTGGGAGTGTTGCCATTCTCTAGTTCTGGCATAGTTTCTTATTGCAATGCCGAAAGGCTGGTGCAGTGCTGCAACAGATAGTGCCTCTAAATCGTAGCTACTGCAACCAAGGTTTGATTCTCATCATTAGTGCTGAAAGTGCAGAGTTTGCATGTTCTTCCTGCAACCATTTAGGTTACTTTGAGCGTCCATTTCCTCCTACAACCGGAAGATGTGCTGGTTGATAGGCTAAAGTGGTAAGAAAACTCCTTGGAGGGATGGGGTGCTAGGTAGTATTTGTGGTGGTGGCATTAATGTTCATGTGTCGGGGAATAGGTTGCATGGGAATAAGTATTGGTGTTGGTTTGTCATTGCAACATGTACCAAGATACAGTGAAAAGCTCCTCTTGCATACTGTTCATACAGATCAAACAATCGCAAAATGCGTTGAGCTAGAATAAGGTAAAACTGTAACAATACTGAATAAAAATATGCAGTTTAACAGCAAGTTGTTGTCTTGGATGCCACCTTTTCTGACGCAAATTAAGTATGGATATTTGGCTCATCGGGTCTCTACTGCCTCCTAGTGGGGCAATCTCATCACCCCTCATCTAATTTTCTATTTATCTTCAATTTATTTCCATCCCATGCATATCAGTTCACCTTTTATAAACTTTTAGATTTAAATTTACATTTGAGAAGTGGAGAGTAATCGGAAAAGTTGCACACTTTATATAGACAACACTCATAAAGACAGTATTGAAATTCAGTAAAAACACAAAATGCTGGCAGAACTCAGCAGGCCAGACAGCATCTATGGGAGGAGGTAGTGACGAAGTTTTGGGCCAAAACCCTTCATCAGGAGGGTTCATTGAAATTCATTGGAACTCAGTTCCTAGAATTGTTAATCTGTAGCACTGACTGCTGCCCTATTGTCCTGGCCATTTTGAGTCCCTTTCTTTAAGCTGCACCTAAGACTGTAAGTTCAACTGTAGACTTTAAACCTTTCCAGTTTTCTTCCGTTAGTGTGAACCTTTTTCCTTATTTATTGAACTTCGTTTAGTCATTTTCTTGTGGAACATCTTGGAACATTTCATCTCATAAAAGATACTGTCTCTGTTCAATCATGTCTCCTGGGAATCTGGCAGTGACTTAACAATTCATCCCATCACTGAGTGAGGCTCCTGTGCTCAGAATGAAAGTTTTTGCCATGGAATTTTAAGTATTTATATACTCAAACTAGAATATTAAAATAATAATGTTTGTATTTGTTTCTGCAGCTTTAAAAATAGAAATAACAAAACACTTGGAGGATGTAGATACTGAAGAGGAAAGCAATCTTGTATATTCATGTGAGTTGTCCCATGATATTGATGAAGTGCAGTGGTATCTAAATGATACTCCCTTACTCTCAAATGACTTTAATGAGATGAAGAAAAAGGGAAAGAGACACACATTGATTTTGAAAGGTGTAACACCAGAAGATACAGGAACAGTAATGCTGAAAGTTAGAAATCTGACAGAAACAGCGCAGCTGAATGTACGAGGTAAGGACTGCTCAAATGGACACACCTAAGTACTCAAATCCTTGTCTGTCTTTTCTATTGTAATTTCACTGTGACAAAAGTCTTGTAATTTGCAATAACCTGCATATTGAGTAAACATTTGAGGAAACCTTTCCTGTTCATATAGAAGATCTAGATTATTAAGGCAGTCCCATTATCACAGAAGTCTGTGTCAGTTACTGCTGAGACACCTACTTATTGCAATGGTTTTAAAAAAACACTCCCTGCTATTTTAATGTGCTGTAAACTTGTTAAGAATTCGAAAGCTGAGTCTCTTGTGAAGGGTCAAGTAATTTTCCATTTGTCAGCAGGTGAGAAAAGCAAGAAGCTAGCATGATATGTGCTTAGTTCCACTGAGAATTTTCTGCACAAAACACCTTTTTCAGTTGTTCTCTTGGGATTCAGCTTCTGACAACATCAACCTGGAATTGCATTGGCCTTTACAGAGATATTTAAAACATCCTTAGCCATGGGTGAGGTGCCAGATGATTTGAGAAAGCTAATTTGTTCCGTTGTTTAAGGTTCTAAGAGTAAGCCAGGAAATTATAGACCAGTGAACCTAACATCAGTAGTTGGAAAGTTATTGAAAAGTATTCTATGGGATCGGATATTTGAATAGGCAGGAACTGATATGGGATAGTCAACATGGCTTTGTCTGTGGTGAGTCATGTCTAATCCAAATTAGCAATTTATTAGAGAATTTTTCAAGGAAGTAACCAGGAAAGTTGTCTACGTGGGCTTTAGCAAGGCTTTTGACAGGATCCTGCATGGGAAGTTGGTCAAAAAGGTTTAGTCACTTGGCGTTCAAGTTGAGGTACTAAATTGGATTAGATCTTGGCTTTTCAGAAAAAGCCGGAGAGTGTTAGTAGATGGTTGCCTCTCTGACTGGAAGCCTGTGACTAGTGGTGTTCCGCAGGGATTGGTGCTGGGCTCATTGTTGTTGGTCATCTATATCAGCAATGTAAATGATAATGTGGTAAACTGGAACAGCAAATTTGTGGATGACTCCAAGATTGGGTTGCAGTGGACTAACAAAGCTTGCTGTGGGATCTGGACCAGCTCAAAAAATGGCATATGGAGTTTAATGCAGACAGTTGTGCAGTGTTGCACTTTGAGAGGACCAACCAGAGCAGCTCTTCTTCTGTGAGTGATAGGGCACCGAGGAGAGTAGTAGAACAGAGGGAACTGGGAATGTGGATCCATAATTCCTTGAAAGAGAGCTTCTGGCATAAATCAATGTATTGATTACAGGAGTTAGGTTGATTTGTGGACATTTTTGGAGATGTTGGTGAGGCCTAATTTGGTGAGTTGTGTGCAGTTTTGGTCACCTATCTGGAGGAAAAATATAAATAAGATTGAAAGAGTACAAAGGAAATTTGCGAGGATGTTGCAGGGACTTGAGGATCTGAGTTATAGGAAAAATTGAGTAGGTTAGGACTTTATTCCCTAGAATGTAGAAGATTGAGATGAGATGAGGTATACAAAATTATGAGGGTTATAGGTAGGGTAAATGCAAGTTGTCTTTTTCCACTGAGATTGGGTGGAAACATAACTAAGGGTCATGGTTGAAGGTGAAAGGTGAAATGTTTAAGGGGAACTTGAGAGGAAACTTCTTCACTCAGAGGGTGGTGAGAGTGTGATAAAAGCTACCAGTGCAACTTGTGGATGCAGAGTTGATTTCAACATTTAAGAGAAATTTGGATAAGTATGTGGATTGGAGGGGTATGATCTGTGTGCAGGTCGATGGGAGTACGCATATTAATAGTTCAGTATGGACTAGATGGGCCAAAAGGCCTGTTGTAGTGTTCTGATCCTGCTGAAAATATCCAGCTGGATGTTCCTGTCAGGTTACTGCTCAAATGGTTCTTGTGTGTTGTTGGAGAAGTATGAAGGAAATCTCCTTGCTGTTGGGATTCATGTGTCAAAATTTGCCTGGTCAGTCAGCACCCAACTCAAAGGACGGACTACTCTCATTCAGTCTCTTTGTAAATGAGAGTTGTTTCTATGCAGAGCATAATGACATTGGTAGATGTATTGACACAAGTGCTGAAAAAGTATACAGTAAAACTTCCATAATCTTTCATCTCCCTGTATTGTGCTAGAGGTTTTCCTATGTTTCTATACTAGGCAATTTCTAAGGTAAGGACATGTTTGGCACAGCTTTGTGGGCCCAAGGGCCTGTATTGTGCTGTTTGTTTTGTATGTTTCTATGACTTTATGACATTCATAGTATCCTCTCAAATTGTCCTTCCCAAGTTTGAGTGGAAGGAAAATAAGACTTGAAAGACTCTGAGGTTGGTTCACTTATCTATCCAATTCAGTTTGAGGATTTCAGAGAAAAAAATAAGAAACGTACAAGAGTTCAGTATTGAAAATACAGTATCCATTTAGCACTCGCATTGCACATGTTCAAAGGTTGTTTCTCATCAGTGTCAAAGGAGAGGTTCTTTACCAACTTACCAAGGCTATACCAGAGAGCTTTCTGATAATAAAAATTGATGCTAAGATCCTGTAATGCTTGTGTCACTTCCATATTTGAGAGACACCTTTCAGTGGAAGCAGACACGATTGATAATATTCACGATCATCTCCAGGACTACAGACACCATTTGGCCAAATGAGATAAAGAGTATTTGAAGATCAAGACCTCAAACAACACAAAAGCCAAGGTTTACTGGATAGCTGTAATTCTTCCCCTTTCATGATTCCATGATTCCAACAATAATCCAGAGTTTTCTGCTTATGCATTAAAAAAGAATGGGCTCAATAGGTTCATGCCTCATGCCAAGAAAATATCAGGCAGAATAGCAGTAATATCCTATCAAATGCCTGGTTTAATTTTGTATTTGGTGTAATTTCAGCTAGAAATAATCTGAGTTTATTTATTCTGCATGAAGTCACAATTGGATCATGTTGTGTCTAAAAAGCAGGCATTATACAGTCTGATTTCTAGGCTTCTGAATGCCAATACAAATGTCAGTTATACAAGGGGATTTTGAAAATTAAGTTTTTTTTTTCTGTCTCATTGCAGAAAAGCCTGTGGTTTTCATGAAATCTTTGGATGACGTTGTTGGGGAGGAAAGAGGAATGATTTCACTGGAGTGTGAAGTATCTAAACCCAAGGTCAAACCCGTCTGGAAAAAAGATGATGTGGTTCTTGGTTCAAGTGACAAATATGAAATACTGCAGGCTGGAAAAACACTTTGTCTTATGGTACATGACCTGAATAAAGGTGATGCAGGAGTGTATACTTGTGACATAGGCAGTGATAAAGCAAATGCAAAGGTCACTATACAAGGTAGGTATTACCATTAGATGTCAAGTTTAGATTGGTAACTAATTTTTAAAACAAGAGGAAGAAATTTCTGTGCAGCCTCCAGCCTTATGGAATGAATATTGATTTCTCTAACCTCGATAATTTCCCCCCTTTCTCCTTCTCTTTTCCTTATGTGCCCATCACATCCCTCTGGTGCCCCTCCTCCTTCCAATGTACACACACAAAAATGCTTTCTTTCTTTTTCAATCTTTTTATTGAATTTCATATATAAAAGAAACATAATATAATAATAAATAGGTTATAAATGCATAAGACTTGAAATTGAATTAATAGTAGTATAACAATATCCTATTAAAATATCAACATAGAAACATAGTACATTATCAATCAAGTCTATAATAATTATATGAAAAAAATAAAAATAATCATCAAAAGAAAAAGAAAAAAATATAAAAATACAGGCAAAAAATATTTTAAAAAAACTAAACTAAACTAACATGGGCAATAATAACAGTTTATTTGTATATGATAGTGCCAAAAACTCTGGAACTCCATACCCGAACAAGAATAAGTAAAGAGAAGGTCTGGAAGAGGCCAAATTAATTCATATGAAAATGTCAAATGAACGGTCCCCAAGTTTCTTCAAATTTAATTGATGAGTCAAAAATAGTGCTTCTAATTTTTTCCAAGCTCAGAAAAGAAATAGTTTGAGAGAACCACTGAAACGTGGTAGGAGGATTTACTTCTTTCCAATTTTGTAATATAGACCTTCTGGCCATTAATGTTACAAAAGCAATCATTCATCTAATTGAAGGGAAAAACTGATTATCATTCTCATTTGGTATACCAAAAATTGCAGTAATAAAATGAGGTTGTAAATCGATATTCCAAACTGAGGAAATGGTAGCAAATATGTCCTTCCAATAGTTATGTAAAGCGGGACATGACCAAAACATGTGGGTCAATGAAGCCACATCTGAATGACATCTGTCACATTGAGGGTTAATATGAGAATAGAATCGAGCAAGCTTATCTTTAGACATATGAGCTCTATGTACAATTTTAAATTGTATTAAAGCATGCTTAGCACATATAGAAGAAGAATTAACCACTTGTAAAATTTTTTCCCATTTTTCTATTGATATACTATATTGAAGTTCTTTTTCCCATTCTTGTTTAATTCTACCTGATATTTCTGGTTGTATCTTCATAATCATATTATAAATAAAAGCCACTAATCCCTTCTTTTAGGGATTTAAGGTAAAAATCATACCTAAAAAGTCCATTGAAGTTGAATTGGGGAAGGATGGTAGAATTTTATGTAAAAAATTTCTAATTTGTAAATATTTAAATAAGTTAGATTTAGGTAACTCAAATTTGTTGGAAAGTTGGTCGAAAGACATCAAACTACCTTCAAAGAAAAGATCACGAAAACATTTTATACCTTTACTTTTCCATATGCTAAAGGCTTGATCTGTCAAAGAAGGTTTGAAAAAAAAATTAAGTAAAATAGGGCTATCAAGAACAAAGTTTTTCAGAGTAAAAAATTTACGAAATTGAAACCAAATTCGTAATGTATGTTTGACAACAGGGTTGGATATCTGTTTATTGAATTTAACTAAATCGGCAGAAAGAGAAGAACCCAGAACGGAGAATAGAGAATATCCCTGTGCCTCATTGCATTCTAAATTTACCCACTGTGGGCACAATGGTGAATCCAAATCTGATTTCCAATAAATTAAGTTACGAATATTATTCGCCCAATAGTAAAATCTAAAGTTAGGTAGAGCTAAACCACCATTTTTTTTAGATTTTTGTGATTGCCTTTTACTTAACCTAGGATTTTTATTTTGCCACACAAATGAAGAAATTTTTGAATCAATGTTATCAAAAAAAGATTTAGGAATAAAAATTGGTAAAGCTTGAAATAAATATAAAAATTTTGATAGAATCATCATTTTAATAGCATTAATCTGACCAACTAATGATAAGGATAAGGGAGACCATCTTGTAGTAAGTTGTTGAATTTGATAAAGCATAGGTAGAAAATTCAATGTAAATAAATCTTTATATTTCTTAGTAATTTTTATACCTAAATAGATAAAGTTATCATCAACAACTTTAAATGGTGTCCTTTCATTCAATAAAGTTTGCGCGTTTAAAGGGAATAAATCACTCTTATCCAAGTTTAGTTTGTAACCAGAAAAACTACCAAATTGAGCCAACAAGGATAAAATAGCGGGAATAGACCTGTCAAGATCAGAAATATATAACAACAAGTCATCAGCATAGAGTGATAACTTGTATAATTTCTCATTACGGGTGATACCAAAAATATTAGGAGATTCACGAATAGCAATGGCTAAAGGTTCTAATGCAATATTAAACAATAAAGGACTTAAGGGACAACCTTGTCTCGTACCACGAGATAATTGAAAAAAGGAAGATCTGTAATTATTTGTAAGAACAGAAGCAACAGGTTTATGTTATATTAGTTTAATCCATGATATAAAATTAGGACTAAGATTAAAATATCTCAAAGTGTTAAATAAGTATACCCATTCAACTCTATCAAAGGCTTTTTCAGCATCTAGTGAAATAACACATTCTGGAATTGTGGGTGAACACAAAAATGCTGGAGGAACTCAGCAGGCTTGGTAGCATCTATGGAAAAGAGTAAAGAGTTGACTTTTTGGGCTGAGACCCTTCATCAGGATCTGATGAAGGGTGTCGGTCCAAAATGTTAACTCTTTATTCCCTTCAATAGATGCTACCAGGCCTGCTGAAGTCCTCTAGCATTTCGTGTGCGTTGCTTGGATTTCCAGTATATGTAGATTTTCTTGTGTTTTTGTCCTCTGTTCCTTCCCTTTTCCCATGATTCACTGTCCTCTGACATCAGATTCCTTGTTGGGACAGGAGCCAACTAAAGTTCCTTTTGATTGGTTTTGTTCACTGCTTTTTTTTCCCCTCCTTTTTTCTATTACAAAATTCATAATATCTTTTCATACTATTTTATGCAAATAAGCTATCTGAGGGAACTAAATTTTGGTAATTTTGTATTTTTATATTCCACTAAATAAGCTTGTGGAAACCTAGCTGTCAGATTATATTAAGAAATGTAATGTCTACTAACATCATTGAAACGGCCATCGTCTGAGTGGACAGAATCAGAGTAGTGATCTTGAGGCCTTAGCTCTTTGAGCTTTCAGTCAGAGAAATCAAAGAAAAGAAAAGCTCTAGGTTAAGTTTTCTTTTCCTTCCCTTCTTTATATCTGCTCAGTTAGAACCATAGAGGCTCTAGGTAGGATAGCTGAATGCTCCTCTTATGGGATGTGGGAAGGCAAGGAGTTTTCCAGTGTCCCTGACGACTATGACTGCAAGAAGTGCATCCAGCTACAGCTTCTAATAACTCGCGTTAAGGAGCTGGAGCTGGAACTAGATGAACTCCAGATTATTCAGGAAGCTGAAGGGGTGATTGATAGAACATACAGAGAGGTAGTTACACCAAGGGTGAAGGACAGAAGAAACTAGGTGACAGTCAGGAAGGGGGAAGGGGTTAAGGAACCAGTGCAGAATACCTCTGTGGCCATTCCCCTTAACAACAGGTTGATCACTTTATATACTGTTGCGGGGGTTGACCTAACAGAGAAAAGTTACAGTGGTTGGGTCTCTGGCTCAGAGTCTGCCGCTGAGACTCAGAAGGGGAAAGAGAGGCACACTGCAATGATAGTGGATTTGTTAGTTATGGGAATGGACAGCAGGTTTTGTGGGCGAGAACAAAATTCCTGAATCGTATGTGGCCTCCCAGGTGCCAGGGTCCAGGCCATCTCAGACTGGCTTCTTATATGTGAGAGTGAACAGCCAGAGGTCATGTAGATGCCAATGATCTGGGTAGGACAAGTGAAGAGGTTCTGCATAGTGAGTTCAGGGAGTTAGGTGCTAAGTTAAAGGGCAGGAATCCCAGGGTTGTGATCTCAGGATTGCTACCTGTCTCGTGCTCGTGAGGCCAGAACTAGGAAGGCTTTATAGTTTAACACGTGGCTAAGGAGCTGGTGTTGGAGAGAAGGCATAAGATTTTTGGATCACTGGGCTCTCTTCTAGGGAAGGTGGAAGGAATGGTTTGCACCTGAACTGGAGAGGCATTAATATCCTAGTGTGAAGGTTTGTTAATGCTGCACACTGGGGTTTAAACTAGAGTTGCAAGAGGATGGGAACCACAGTGCCAGAAGAATTAGTGGAGAGGTTGTGGAGGTCGATGTTGATAAGAACTCAGACAAATTCAGGAATCAAAAGGTTGAGTGTGGTGCAACTCGTGTCCTGAGCTGTGAATGCTTCAATGCAAGAAGTATGGTAGGAAAGGCAGATGAGCTCAGGGCATGGATCCACACCTGGAATTATGATGTTGTAGCCATTAGTGAGACTTGGTTACAGGGAAGCAGGACTGACTGCTCAAAATTCTGCAGTTCCATTGTTTTAGATGTGACAAAGCACGAGGGGTGGTGTTACTAGTTAGGGAAAATGTCACAGCAGTGCTCCAGCAGGACAGACTCCACTAGTGAGGTGTTATGTGTGGAACTGAGAGAGAAGAAAAGTATGAACACATTAATGGGGCTATATTAAAGACCACCCTACAGTCCAAGAGATTTAGAAGAACAAATTTGTAAAGAGACTGTTGCAAGAAGCATACGGTAGATATTGTAGGTGATATTAACTTTCTACAGATTGAATGGAACTCCCATACTGCAAAAGGACTAGCTGGGATAGAGTTTGTCAAATGTGTTCAGTAAAGTTTCCTTCATCAGTATATAGAAGTCCCAACAAGAGAGCAGTGATACTGAATCTGCTATTAGGGAATGAGACTAGGCGGGTGACAGAAATTTTCATCCAGTGACCACAATAGTATCAGTTTCAAAATAAACATGCAAAAACATAGATCTGTTCTGTGGGTTAAAATTCTAAATTGGAGAATGGCCAATTTTGATGGTTTCAGAAAGTGGCTGGCAAGTGTGGATTGGGACAACCTATTTTCTGGCAAAGGTGTACTTGGAAAGAGGGAGGCCTTAAAAATTAAATTTTGAGAGTACCAAGCTTATATGTGCTTGTCAGAATAAAAGATAAAGCCAACAAGTGTCGGGAACCTTGGTTTTCAAACGATGTTAAGGTTATTGGGAGTAGGGAGTTTAAATAGTTTTGGCATGGACTAGATGAGCTGAAGGGCCTGTTTCTGTGCTGTATTTCTCTGGCTCTATTATGTCCCTATGTCTTTACAAACCTACAACCATTACATTTCTCTGTAACTTTCACTTCCGCTAGTGGCTTAATATAGGGGGTGATAGCCCCCGGCCCGGCCAAACTTAAGAAATCTCGTTTGGGCGGATGCTGCATGATGTGTCCCCTGTTACAAATCAGTACCCCGAAATAGCAAATAGTACACAATATACGATTAAACTTTATAATTCTTACTTTGACTATATGGTTAGTAAAGAAATGAGAAAAAAAAGATAAGAAGTCCCAATCTTATTAAATAGTCTGTTGCGCAAAGTTGGAGCTCAGATAAGTCGATCATTCACCATTGACCTCCTCCGATCGTCACTGCCCTTTGGACCCTCGCTCCGAGTCCACCCCGCCCAGCAGTCTATCAAATCTCTCCATTCGCTGGCAAAAGCCCACAAAAGATCTCCTACCAGATTCACAAGACAGAGCAACAAAATCCTTATTGGCTAACATGTATACCAAAGTCCTGTTATCTCCAGCCATAACCCAAACATTACTGCTACAGAGAAACTGTTACCTCAGCAGTGAACATTACAGAGAGGCCATTTCAATAGCCTTAGCAGTGAAACATTACAGAGAA
Source organism: Hypanus sabinus (assembly GCF_030144855.1). Lineage (NCBI taxonomy): Eukaryota > Metazoa > Chordata > Chondrichthyes > Myliobatiformes > Dasyatidae > Hypanus > Hypanus sabinus. The sequence continues at coordinate 15,982,367 of NC_082711.1, forward strand.
GCGATTACAGCGTGTTACATCTATTTGCAATGTACTTGGCCTGTTAAAGAATATTGCCCATATATACTTGTTTATTGGGAATACTCTTAACAAAGATTCATTTTATTATCAAAGTATATTTGCAGAATACAGCTCTGAAACTTGTCTTCTCCAGGTAACCATAGAATACTGGAAAGACATAAATATTTGAAAGAAAGACATCAAACCTCTGCACACCAAAAGAAAAAGAAACAAAACTCTCAAATCCAAACACTGCCAACCCCTCCCTTGCACAAAAACTGACAATTCACCCAAACCCCCAGCCCGCAAATCTGCAACAAGAAAGAGTGGGTGAGATCACAAACAAAAGCAAGCCAAGTACATAGTATTCCAAAGTGTTAATGCTATAATATTTCACAGAATTGATCAATAGGATTTTACTCGGTCTCCTTTAACAAATATTATTGATTTCATTTGTCCATTCAACCATTCAATAAAAATATGTCTGATTTTCATTTTAAATACTTTTGTTTATTGCAGATCTAAACATTGGAATCACAAAGCGGCTGAAGAGCACAGAGGTTAAAGAGGGAGAAAGTGGATCTTTTGAATGTGTACTTTCTCATGAAAGCATTGATGAATATTACTGGACTGTTAATGGGCAATTAGTGAAAGGCAATGAACGGTTTGAAGCATTTAATATTGGTCGAAAGTATATACTCAGCATTAAGGAAGCGGCTCTTTCAGATGCAGGTGAAGTTGTTTTCAATGTGCGGAATCTCAAATCTAAGGCTTCCTTGATGGTAAAAGGTATGATCTGAAAACATCACTGTTCATGTTGTTAGCATTCTACCCACTGTCTAAGTAGGCAGCATAGTTTGTGCATGTATTGCACTGTATGCTGCCACAAAGCAACAAATTTCACAACACATGTCAGTGATATTAATCTTGATCTTAAGAATAAATCATTGGGCTATAGGAGTGGATAAGGAACTGGACAAGGGGAGTGCCCTTCTTGGAACTGGTGTAGAACCAGTGCTATTTTTCTGGGTTGCAGTAACTTCTCTGAATAAACATATTGTTGTAAAAACATATGCAAATATCTTGTGTATTTATCCAAGAACATTACTGATCAAAGAACAGTAGCACGGAACTAATGTAATGTAGATTTGGATAGCAGAAGAGATATTGCATATGAGCTGTATAAGATGATGAGAGGCATTGATCATCTGAATAGTCAGAGGCTTTTTTTCTCCACGGCTGAAATGGCTAACATGAGGGCACAGTTTTAAGGTTCTTGGAAGTAGGTACAGAGGAGATGTCAGGGGTAAGTTTTTTACGCATGAGTGAAGAGTGCGTAGTATGGGCTGCCGGCAACGATGGTGGAGGCAGATATGATAGGGTACTTTAAAAGACTCCTGGATAGGTACATGGAGCTTAGGTAAATAGAGGGCTATGGGTAACCCTAGGTAATTTCTGTAGTAAAGACATGTTCAGCACAGCTTTGTGGGCTGAAGGGCCTGTATTGTGCTGTAGGTTTTCTATGTTTCTTTGTTTTCTTCTATATGAGATTAACTGTTTTCATAGCTGGTCATTCAGTATTAACTGAGAATAGACATGATTTAGTAAAATTATTGAGAGGTAGGAATGAATAATTGATTTTTAGAGTTAACTAAGCAAGCAAGTCCCATTCATACTGTTCATATGAGGAAGAAAATGTACCCCTTGTCGTGAAAGTTCATTACCTCATTCAGAAGCAAGGAACAATATTATACTATACACTATATTTCTGACCACTATATTGCTCAAATTAGTACACTCTTGGTTTCTAGTTTCCCTTGACTTTCCAAGATCAGCCTACAGAGGGGTTGGGTGACTTTTGCATGAGTGACTTGTCTCGCTTATTAAGGGGAGAGCCTGTTAAAGATATTTAAAACTTTGCATTTGATATCCATTTCTCTGTCGTACCTTTACAAAAGAATAAGTGAATTTCATGGAGTAGTTTGCAAATTAAGTACAACACTTTAAAAGACCTATGTAAAATTAGAAAATGTGTGAATATTGATTTTTTTATGTTTCAGAAAAACCAACTGAAATCATAAAGCACCTTGAGGACAAGGTGACAATAGCAGGTGAAGATATTGTGCTGTGCTGCGAAACCTCTAAGCCTGATTCTTCAATGAAGTGGTTTAAGGATGGCAAGATAATTAGAAAGAGCACTAAGTATGAAGTATCTCATCATGGAACTGTAAGCCAATTGATAATCCATCAAACTACTACAAAAGATGCTGGAGAGTATGAATGCAGAGCAGAGGTTTCTAAATCTAAAGCCACCGTCACTGTAAAAGGTAAATAAAAAATTAATTATATTTTCAACTTCTGGCATCTTTATTCTTTGTTAATTTAACTATAGTGTGTGAGTGTACTAGGATATTGCAGATATTTATTCAGTCAAGAATCACCATTCACTATTGATTTATAGGCTGTATTTAAGTCTAGAGTTAAGTAGCTGAGCAGTAATTAATTTACAAGAAAAACAACAAATTATTAATTGAAATGAAATGTTTGTGTTGCTGAATGTTATGACTGCACTTTTAATTTCCATGCCATATAGTGATATAACACCTGGACTAGATGGTAATTTTGCATTCGAATATTTAAATATTGTGCGATTTGAATGGTACATTAAAACAAGGTTTAAAGTGATACATATTTCCCTATAATCTTGGAGGGGAAACTGGAAATAAGGTTTTGCTTTGGGTTCCTGTTTTGCCCTTTCTTTTGCCCAAGTGATTATACATCTATATGGGTAGAAAGTTGGGGGTAATCTGCCCGCTGATTCATGGAGAACTTCAGAAAAGGTCTTGGATAATACATACATTATTGAATTGAGAAAGCTGTGGTGTAAATGTGAATTTTTAAAATCCTCTATTAAAATGGGAAATGTGCCTGTCTTTTTAATCATAGACTAAGCTTTCACATTTTTCGGAAGTGCGCTCCATATCATCCTAACTCCCTACTATTAGAGTGAGTTTAAACTAGGTTGTCAGGCAAGTGGGATCCCAAGCTTCAGGGAGGCAAAGAAGAGGTTGGAAAGTGATTTGAAAGTTGTGATAGCAAATTGAATAAACATGACAGGCAGGAGAATGGCCAGGAGTGAGGAAAGCCTGTTGGATCGAATCGCATCTATTTCAATACAAGAGGTTTGACAACTTGGGGCTTGGTATATATGTAGGACTGTGATATTATAGATGTTACAGAAACATGCTGAAGAAGGGATGATTTTGGCAGCTTAATGTTCAGGGGCACTGGTGCTTTGGGCAGGATAGAAGTGGGGGAAGAAGAGGAGGGATGTGTTGCATTTTTGATTAAGGGGAATATCACAGCAGATGACATTTCTGAAGGATCATCAGTGAGACTTTGTGGGTAGATCTGAGAAATATGAAAGGGATGACTACATTGTTGGGATTGCATTATAGTATTCAATGGGGATTAGAAGAACTATGGTGTGGGTTTAACGTGAGAAGGGAAAGATTTAAGAGAAACAAGAGGCAACTTAATTTTTACAAATATAGAGGTATCTGTGTGTATAATCTGCCAGAAGAATTGTTCAAGGAAGGTACAATAACAACTTTTGAAAGTCATTTTGGACAGATTCATGGATTAGAAAGGTTTAGAAAGTTATGGGCCAAATACTAGTAAATAGCACTAGCTTGGATGGAGCATTTGATGGGCATGGACCAATTGGGCTGATAGGCCTGTTTTCATGCTATATGACATAATGATTCTATGCTAAAAATTGCTGAATTACTCTGTATCAATTCAGTATTTAACTTGTAGTTATCCGTGTATGTTATATTCACTAATCTTATTTGTGAATATATTTGTACTTTTACATCTTTTCCAGAAGTTGTAAATCGATTTGTCAAGGAATTACATGACATTAAAACTGAAGAGAAAGGATTTGTAATTTTTGAGTGTGAAACTGAACAGCCAGCAGGCAGGGCTGTCTGGAGAAAAGGGATGGCAGAAATAAAGTCAAGCAAGAAGTATGAGATGAAACAGGAGGGCAGTTTACTAAGCCTTAAAATTAATCAGCTAGAGAAAATTGATAGTGACCACTACACGTGTGACATTGGTAATGCACAGTCAAGAGCTCTGCTGTCGGTTGCAGGTCTGAGTCATTTGTATCCCATCAATTGTTTTATTGTATGTACATCACTAATGGATATAAACTTTAATTTTTGGTTTCATGGACTAACACCCATTATTCATGATCCATTAATCATTTCACATAATGAGTAGATTAGCTTAAATCTTTATAAAATAATCTCTACCACAAGATCATCCTTTTGATGTGATAAAATATTAATATTTAAAGGAATGGATTGATCATTCCATGTTTACCAATGGTTATTAACTGATATTTCCTTTTAATCCGTATATATGAATGGTATATCTGTGACCTAGATTAATTTTATTATGGGGAACCAGTTGTGCGTTTAATTCACTGTATTTCCAGGATCAAATTCAAAATAGCTGATTTTAGAAAAACAATTTTTTTGCAATAAGATTGTAATTGTTTAGATCTTGTTTAGATCATAATAGTGTAGATTAGGTCATTGCATTGAATGTTTTGAACAGAAGGAAATCTTTTTTTGAAATATTTACTGGAACATAGTATCAGACTTGATGAATTCTGAGAATAATTGAGCAATTTCAGTGATAAGAAGTTTTATTTTAAATAACTTTAAAATTAAAAAAAAATCTTCCATGAACTGATTCATTCATATGACAAGGAACTTGTATTTGCCATTGTCTTAAGTAAATAACCATGTTCATTCAATATGACGAGAATAAAATAAAATAAGAGCAAGGATGTAATGCTGAGGCTTTATAAGGCATTGGTCAGACTGCACTTGTAGTATTGTGAGAAAATGTGCTGAGACATTGGAGAGGGTCCAAAAGAGATCCACGAGAATTATTCTGAGAACGAAAAGGTTAATATCTAAGTAGCATTTGATGGTTCTGGGCCTGCATTTGCTGGAGCTTAGAAGAATGAAGGGGGATCTCATTGAAACCTATTGAATATTGAAAGGCATAGATAGAGTGGATATGGAGAGGATGTTTCCTACAGTGGGGAAACCTAGGACCACTTCAGAATAGAGACCACTTCGAACAGAAATATCGAGGAATTACTTCAGCAAGAGGGTAATGAATCTGTGAAATTCATTGCCACACATGGCTGTGGATGCCAAGTCATTCAGTATATTGAAAGCAAAGTTTCTTGATTATTCACGATGTCAAAGGTTATGTGGAGATGGCAAGAGAATGGGATTATGAGGGATATGGCAGAGGAGACTCGATGTGCTCAATAGCCTTACTCTGCTCCTATCTCTTATGGTCTTATGACTTGTATGCAGAGAAGAGAAAAGTCTACAAATGAGGAATTTGAACCATCTAATATGGGGTAAAATAGTCAATGTTTTTCATTAGGTTATAAATGTACTTTTTTACTAAATGAAAAGTCACATAGGTTGATAAATCTATTTCCTGTGGTAGGGATTTCAGGAAAAAAAGGTGAGAGGAAGGTATTTTAAAGGGGGTTTGTGGATAAATTATTTTTACGTAGAGTGGTTGATAACTGCAATTCACTGTCAGGTGGTGGAGTCAAATACGTTTGCAATGTTTAAAGGATACTTGGGCATTTCAAGAGACAAATGATGAAATTTTTTTGACCTCCTTGATGCATCTGAGCACTGACACGTATATCCTATGCAGCCATCTAAAATATTTATGTCTTGTTCAGAATTCCTGTTGCTTGATACGTCTTTAATTGAATGTTCTTCTGCGTAATACTGAGAAGCGAAAAAGGGTTGACTTTATTTCTCAGTCATATTGGTCTAAAAAGAGTGAATTTGGAAAACAAAATAATTTTGGGATACTTACTACCTGATGCATATTAACCTTGCACTTTGCCTGATTTTTTTTGCTTCCTAAACCTTAGTTATGTTTCCTTATTTCTCATGACTAAACATTCTGTCTCCTTTGTCAACCACAGTTTCTTTACCCTACCATCCTTTCCCTTTGTCAACCCCATCCGGATCCCAGTGCAAAGGCTCCTTAAATAGCCCCCAAAATGTTGCTGTACATTTCTCTGAAAACATCTGTTCCAAATTTATGCTTCCAGGTTCTCGTATAATACCATCGTAATTAGTCTTTCCCATGTAAATGCTTCCTCATATCTTTGGCCTCTGTCCTTATCCATGGCTATGCTAAAAGTCAGGGAGTTGTGACTATCTTCAAAATATAACCCTATGGAGCTCTTATCATCTGATATTAGATCCAGTATGGTTTTTCCTCTAGATGGTCAGTCTACATACTGTGTTAAAAATCCTTTCTGGACCCTCTAACATACTCTGCACCACCCAAACCTTTTGTAATAAGGAGATGCCAATCTATATTAGGGAAGTTGAAGTCACCCTCTTATTTTTGCAGTTTTCTAACATTTGTCTTCGGATCTGCAGATCAATGCCCTGGTGGCCACTGGAGAATCAAAAGCTAAAAGGGAGCGATCACTCTTTTGGGAGTACTCCCATTTGAGTGATAGCTTCTTTCCTGTTTTTGACTTCTGAATTCCACTCATTTCCTCCCTTTCTACAGCTGTGATGTTATACTGTCCATGATTAGCAATGCCACTCAACTCCCTCTCCCACCCTGACCCTTTACTGCCCTCCTTATCCCTTTTGGAAAACCTCAACCTGTAATATCAAGCAGCCAATCCTGTTCCTGCTATAGCCATATACTCTAATGGCCGCAACATTGTATTCCATGCATGTATCCATGCTCTAAGCTCACCCCTCTATCCTTAATACTTCTTGTATTAAAGTAAACACATTTCTAACTCACTGTATTTATGTTGTATCCTCTGCCTATCCTTCCTCACTCTCAAATCTACATATTGCATCTACCTTTATACCAACTGCTCAATTGTCTCACCTAATTCTCTAGTTCCCATCCCTCTGCCAACTTCGTTTAAACCTTCCTCAGTGATTCCAGCAAATCTGCCCACGGGGGCATTGTTTCCTCAAGAGATCAGGTGTAACTCTTCACTTTTTGTATAAGTCATATCTTTGCTGGAAGACATCCCGATGATACATAAATCTGAAACCCTACACCCTGCACAGACTGTTCAGCATTTCTATTCTTTCCCTCACAGGTGCATGGCACAGGCAGCCATCCAGAGGTTACTACCCTTGAGGTGCTGCTTTTAAGCTTCATTCCTAGCTCCCTATATTCACTCTTCAGAACCACATCCATTTCCCCTTTTACCAATGTGTACCATGACCTCCAGCTGTTCATCTTTCTCCAGAAATGCCATGGAATCGATCTGACATGTCTCTGACCCTGACACCTGGGAGGTAACAGACCATCCAGGAGTCATATTCTCAACCACAGAATCCTGTGTTTGTTCTCCTAACCAATGAATATCCTATCACTATCGCTCTCCAGTTCTTTCCCATTCTGCTAGTTGTTTGTTTACTTGGCCATGTTTTCACACATACAGACTGTTGCTAAAAGACTGTACAACCTTAATGTTGCATGCAGATTAGGGACCTGTGTGATAGCAGCTTATGGATATGATTATAACATCAGATTTTGAAATTTTTTTGCCAAAGCATAGAGGATGAAGTATCAACAGCAAGATCATGGGTATCTGGTTGCTATTGTATTGTTTACATTACCACAGGTGTTTTCCCTTTGAAATGTGCTTTTTCTGCACCATTGCTTTATTGTCAACAGATGAGAAGAAGGGGACTGCTTGAATGTGGTCTTTTCTGGCCTGTAGTTGCAAATCCTAGAATGCATTACATCTAGGGTGTTGCCCGTGACAAGATCTACTGATCTGGTTCACTTTGTCTCTGAAAATCATAACAGCTCACAACTTATTTGCCTTGTGGTTTCAAGGTACCAGGAATATTTACAGGATCTCTAATTTAGTTATTCATGCCTGCTTTATGCAAGAGCCATGTTAATTTCATCTGGAACAAAAGTTACAAACTTATACTGTACGGTTCTGATGGAAGTAGCTGGAGAGATTGTGAAGCATTAACAATGATCTTACAAGAATCGATAGGTTCTGACATTGTACCGGATGACTGGAAAACTGTAAATGTTACTCCACTATTAAGAAGGGTAGGAGGTAGCAGAAAGGAAACTGTAGACCTGTTAGCCTGACATCAGTGGTTGGGAAGTTGTTGGAATCGATCATTAGAAATGAGATTACAGAATACCTGGAGGCACATGACAAGATAGGCCAAAGCCAGCATGGTTTTTTGAAAGGAAAGACCTGTCTGACTAACCTATGCCAAATTTTTTGAGGAAGTGACAAGCGGTAGACAAAGGAGATGCAGTAGATATGGTATACTTCGATTTTCAGAAGGCTTTTGACAAGGTGCTGCACAGAGGCTGCTTAACAAGGTAAGAGCCCATGGAATTACATAGGAGTTAGTAGCATGGATGGAGCATTGGCTGATCAACAGAAGACAGAGATTGGGAATAAAGGGATCCTATTCTGGTTGGCTAATGGTTACCAGTGGAGTTCCACAGGGGTGGATGTTGGGACTGCTGCTTTTTATAATGTAAATGATTTGGACTTTGGGTTTAATGGATTTATGGCTAAATTTGCTGATGTTACAAAGATAGATGGAGGAGCGAGTAGTGTTGAGGAAACAGAGAGCCTGCAGAGCAACTTAGATAGTTTAGGGGAATGGGCAAAGAAGTGGCAAATAAAACACAATATTGGAAAGTGTATGGTCATGCACTTCGGTTGAAGAAATAAAGGGGCAGACTATTCAGAGTACTCAAGATGCTGAGATGCAAAGGGACTTGGGAGTCCTTGTGCAGGATACCCTAAAGGTTAACCTCCAGGTTGAGTCAGTAGTGAAGAATGCAAATGCAATGTTTGTATTCATTTCTAGAGGTATAGAATATAAGAGCAGGGATGTGAAGTTGAGGCTCTATAAGGCACTTGTGAGACCGCACTTGGAGTATTGTGTGCAGTTTTAACATAGAACATAGAATAGTACAGCATATTACAGGTTCTTCAGCCCACAATATTGTGCTGACCCTCAAACCCTGCCTCCCATATAACCCCCCCACCTTAAATTCCTCCATATACCTGTCTAGTAGTCTCTTAAACTTCATTAGTGTATCTGCCTTCACCACTGACTCAGGCAGTGCATTCCACGCACTAACCACTCTCTGAGTGAAAAACCTTCCTTTAATATCCCCCTTGAACTTCCCTCCCCTTACCTTAAAGCCATGTCCTCTTGTACCGAGCAGTGATGCCCTGGGGAAGAGGTGCTGGCTGTCCACTCTGTCTATTCTTCTTAATATCTTGTACACCTCTATCATGTCTCCTCTCATCCTTCTTCTCTCCAAAGAGTAAAGCCTTAGTTCCCTTAATCTCTGATCATAATTCATACTCTCTAAACCAGGCAGCATCCTGGTAAATCTCCTCTGTACCCTTTCCAATGCTTCTACATCCTTCCTATAGTGAGGCAACCAGAACTGGACGCACTACTCCAAGTGTGGCCTAACGAGAGTTTTATAGAGCTGCATCATTACATCACGTCTCTTAAACTCTATCCCTCGACTTATGAAAGCTAACACCCCATAAGCTTTCTTAACTGCCCTATCTACCTGTGAGGCAACTTTAAGGGATCTGTGGACATGTACCCCCAGATCCCTCTGCTCCTCCACACTACCAAGTATCCTGCCATTTACTTTGTACTCTGCCTTGGAGTTTGTCCTTCCAAAGTGTGCCACCTCACACTTCTCCGGGTTGAACTCCATCTGCCACTTCTCAGCCTACTTCTGCATCCTATCAATGTCTCTCTGCAATCTTTGACAATCCTCTACACTATCTACAACACCACCAACCTTTGTGTCATCTGCAAACTTGCCAACCCACCCTTCTACCCCCACATCCAGGTCGTTAATAAAAATCAAAAAAAGTAGAGGTCCCAGAACAGATCCTTGTGGGACACCACTGGTCATAACCCTCCAATTTGAATGAACTCCCTCCACCACGACCCTCTGCTTTCTGCAGGCAAGCCAATTCTGAATCCACCTGGCCAAACTTCCCTGGATCCCATTCCTTCTGACTTTCTGAATAAGCTTCCATGTGGAACCTTGTCAAATGCCTTACTAAAATCCATGTAGATCACATCACTGCACTACCCTCATCTATATGCCTGGTCACCTCCTCAAAGAACTCTATCAGGCTTGTTAGACACGATCTGCCATTCACAAAGCCATGCTGACGGTCCCTGATCAGACCATGATTCTCTAAATGCCCATAAATCCTATCTCTAAGAATCCTTTCCAACAGCTTTCCCACCACAGACATAAGGCTCACTGGTCTATAATTACCTGGACTATCCCTACTACCTTTTTTGAACAAGAGGACAACATTCGCCTCCCTCCAATCCTCCGGTACCATTCCCGTGGACAATGAGGACATAAAGATCCTAGCCAGAGGCTCAGCAATCTCTTCCCTCACCTTTGGGTTCCTTATTTCAGAAACAATATACTGACATTGGAGAAGATTCAGAGAAGATTCACGAGAATTATTCCAGGAATGAATGGGTTACCAAATGAGGAACATCTGGCCGCTCTTGGGCTGTATTCCCTGGAATTCAGGAGACTGAGGGGTAATCTCATTGAAACATTCCGAATGTTAAAAGGCCTGAACGGATTAAATATGGCAAAGTTATTTCCCATGGTAGGGGAGTCTAGGACAAGAGCATACGACTTCAGGATTGAAGGACGTCCATTTAGAACTGTGATGTGGAGAAATTACTTAAATCAGAGTGTGGTAAATCTGTGGAATTTGTTGCCATGAGTGGCTGTGAAAGCCAAGTCAGTGAGTGCATTTAAGGCAGAGATAGATTGGTTCTTGATTAGTCAGGGCTTTAGAGGGTATGGGGAGAAGGCCGGGGAGTGCGGATGACTGGAAGAATTGGATCAGCCCATGACTCAGCAGACTCAATAGGCCGAATGGCCTGCTTCTGCTCCTCGTATGGTCTTACACCAGCAATCCGATTGTGATCTGTTATTAGTAGCTGAGTTTTACTGCTTGTAATGGGTATAAGCTGCATACATGTAACCATGAAAACACAACAAAATAAGCCAAGCACATCCATTACAGGATGGAAATTCATTCCATCAATTCTATTGGTGATTAGTTATGATTGCCATACATTCTTCATCCAGCACTGTCATCTCTCTACAATTCCACCAACTAAGGAGCACAAGTATCCTTTTGGTGGAAAATGACAACATTTTCTTGCATATTTCTGATGCGCTAGAATTTAGGAGTTACAGCAGGTGTCATACAAGACTTGGATGTTGGAAGCAACATTTTGGGGACAATACAGGTCTGAGGGTTTCATCTGGCATCATATTCTTCATGTAGAATATTGAAGAGAAGCAGCAGGAGGAACTCCCCAAGTTATCTGATGAATTAAAGGAAAGAACAGAAGAATAATAACCTGCAGTCAGAAATTCCAGGGATGAGTTAATTATTTCAATTGATTAAAACTTTCCACAATCCTGTACTGTACTAGCATTCCTTATTTCTTCATTTTCCACTCCCTGAGCTATCTAACAGAAAAGTACTGAAAACCTCTGAGTCATACAAGTCTTGTATCACATCTGATGCAAATCCTAAACCATACCCACTGGGAGTCAACCTTTCAGGTACAGTTTTCAAAATATAAAAGGGTAAAAACTGTGCAAAAGTTGTAGACACCTATAAGAGGCGAGCTTCGGCATTTGGCTCATCGAGTCTGCTCTGCCATTCGATCATGGCTGATCCTTTTTCCTTCTCCTCAGCCCCACTCCCTGGCTTTCTCCCTGTAACCTTTGATGCCGTGTCCAATCAAGAACCTAACATGCTCTGCCTTAAATACATCCAATGACCTGGCCTCCGCAACTACCTGTGGTAATAAATTCCACAAATTCACCACCGTTCGGAGAAAGAAATTTCTCCGCATCTATTTTAAATGGATGCTCTTCTATCCTGAGGCTGTGCCCTCTTGTCCTAAACTCCTCCATCATGGGAAACATCCTTTCATCCACTCTGTCTAGGCCTTTCAACATTTGAAAGGTATCAATGAGATCCCTCCTCCACCCCCATTCTTCTGAATTCCAGTGAGTACAGATCCAGAGATATCAAATGTTCCTCATATGATAACCCTTTCATTCCTTGAATCATCCTTGTGAATCTCCTCTAAACCCTCTCCAATGCCAGCACATCTTTTCTTAGATTAGGAACTCAAAACTATTCACAATACAGTAATCAAGGTGAGACCTCATCGGTGCCTTATAAATCCTCAGCATTACACCCCTGCTCTTGTATTCTAGACCTCTTAAAATGAATGCCAACATTGCATTTGCCTTCCTCACCATTAATTCTACCTGCAAGTTAACCTTTAGGGTGTTCTGCACAAGAACTCCCAAGTCCCTTTGCATTTCAGATTTTTGAATTTTCTCTGTTTAGAAAATAGTCTGCATAATGATTTCTATTGCCAAAGTGCATGACCATGCATTTTCCAACATTGTATTTCATTTGCTGCTTTATTGCCCATTCTCCTAATTTGTCTTAAGTATTTCTGCAGCCTTCATGTTTCCTCAACACTACCTGTCCTTCACCAATCTTCGTATCATCTGCAAACTTGGCAACAAAGCTAACTATTCCATCATCTAAATCAGTGATATACCGCATAAAAAGAAGTGGTCCCAACACCAACCCCTGTGGACCACCACTAGTCACTGGCAGTCAACCAGAAAAATTCCTTTTATTCCCACTCGCTGCCTCCTACCAATCAGCCAGAGCTCTAACCATGCCAATAACTTCACTGTAATATCCTGCACTCATGAACTTGATAAGCAGCCTCATGTGTGGCACTTTGCTAAAGGCCTTCTGAAAGTCCAAATTTACAACATTCACTGTATCCTGTTTATCTATCCCACATGTAATCTCCTCAAAGAATTTCAACAGTTTTGTTAGGGAAGATATTTCCTTAAGGAAATCACCCTGACTTTGTCTTATCTTGTCCTGTGTCACCAAGTACGCCATAACTTTATCCTTAACAATGGGCTCCAACATCTTCCCAGCCACTGAGGTCAGGCTAATTGGTCTGTAAATTCCTTTCTGCTGCATTCCTTCTTTCCTAGAAATTGCAATTTTCCAGTCCTCTGGCACCATGCTAGAGTCTAATGATTTTTCGAAAGATCATTACTAATGCCTCCACAATCTCTACTGCTACCTCTTTCAGGACTCTATGGTGCAGTTCATCTGGTCCAGGTGACGTATGGACCCTTCGGTCTTCCAGTTTTTTTGAGCATCTTCTCCCTTGTAACTACATTCACTCCTCTTCCCTCACATCTTTCAACGTCTGGCACACTACTAGTGTCTTCCACAGTGAAGACTGATGCAAAATACTCATTTAGTTCAACTGGCTTCTCCTTGGCCTTATTTTCTGAAACTCTTATATCCATTCTCATCTCTTGTTTTTTACATATTTGAAAATGCTTTTACTATCCACTTTGATATTGTTTACTAGCTTGCTTTTATATTTCATCTTTCAGTTGCTCTCTGTAGGGTTTTAAAAGCTTCCCAATCCTTTGTCTTCCCATTTTACCATTTGAGTATTGCTTTGTTTTTGAAATGCATCTATCCTGCACCTTCCTCATTTTTTTTTCCAGAAACTCAAGCCATTGCTGCTCTGATGTCATCCTTGGCTGCATCTCCTTCCAATTTACTTTGGCCAACTCCTCTCTCATACCACTTTCCTTTACTCCTTAATTTCCTTTACTCCTCTGATTACTGCTATGTTAGACTTTACTTTCTCCCTATCAGATTTCAAGTTGAAATTCATATTGTGATCACTGCCTCCTAAGAGTTATTTTACTTTAATCTCCCTAATCTGCTCGTTCATTACATAACACCCAATCCAGTATAGCTGATCACCAAGAGGCTCAATGACAAGCTGCTCTAAAAAAGAACCATCTTGTAGGCATTCAACAAACTCACTCCGTTCAGATCCATTCCCAAGCATGTTGAAATCTCCTATGACTATCATAACATTGCCCTTTTAACTCACCTTTTCTATTTCCTGTTATAGTCTGTGGTCCACATCCCAGCTGTTGTTGGGAGGCCTATATGTAACTGCCATCAGGGTCTTTTTATTCTTGCAGTTTCTTAATTCAACCCACAAGGATTCAACATCTTCCAATCCTATATCATATCTTTCTACTGATTTGATGCCATTCTTCATTAGCAGAGCCATGCCACCCCCTCTGCCTACCTTCCTATCCCTCCAATATAACGTGTAACCTTGGAAATTCAGCTCCCAACTACAGTCATCCTTCAGCTATGAGTTATGGCCACAACATCATACATGACAATCTGCAATGGAGCAACAAGATCATCCACCTTATTTTTCATACTCTGCATTGTGATATAACCTTTTGAATACTGTATTTACTACCCTTTTTGATTTTGCATCCCTAATGCACTGATACTCTGCTGGCTGCAATTTTATCCCATCTGCAGTGTGAAACTTCCTAAAATTCTGACTGCATGCTATCCTTTTTTACCATCCATCCTGTCCTGAGTCCCTTTGCTCCAGTTCCCACCCCCTTGCCAAATTAATTTAAACCCTCCCCGACAGCTCTGTACTGTATTTGACAACGTGGAGCAGAGGGAGAGTTTGTACATCTGGCAAAGGAAGTTGGGAATGGTGAGGGGTGGAGAGCAGCAGGAGAGCTATGGGACAGGTGGCAAAGGAGTGTTGGGCAGGGTTGGCATGGGTGCAGACACACCCAGCCCTGAGACACCAGGCAAAGTAACTTGATTCCAAGCAATTGGTTTATTGATCATTACATAATCTCTTTCTGGTGCTTCCTGCTCCCTGCCTTTTCCCTTTCTCTTTCTCCAACCATGATTCCATTCTCCTTCCCATCTTCCCACTCTTAATCCCCAATAGAGACCCATATCAGAGTCAGGTTTATCATCACTCACTTATGTTAGGATTTTTTTTGCAGCAGCAGTAGTACAGTGCAATGCTTAAAATTACTACAGTACTGTGCAAGTGTATTAGACACATACACACACACACACGCCCATGATTTGCGTAGTACTGTATTACTCTGTGTCTGTATATATATACACAGAGAACTGATTTGTAACTAGAGGTTGTTGCTGATGTGCTTAAAACTTGTTTGATGGGAGCAGTGGAAGTAGATATAATTGTGGTGTTTAAGAAGCTGTTTGTTATATAGACATGAATATATAGGATACTGTATAAAAATTTGAATCATTTACAGGTTTAAGCTGAAGGGTCTGAGACTGCCATGCTGTACTGTTAATTTGAGGAAAAGGTGTTAAAACATGTTGGTGTGGGAGGTGCTCAGATGTGGGATGAGAAATTGCTATTGAAGCATATGATAAATTCAAATGAACTTTCTGAACAGGTTAGTCTTTTTCTTGTTACATCTTGAGAGTATGATCATCTATGGTTATATAATGATTTTTAAGTTATTATGCTATGTTAATATATTAGGGGTTATTGATTGAATTTCAAATATTATTTGTTTAAGTGGATAGAGCAACAGTACAAACTTTGTTCTGCATGTTGGATTTTGTACCAATGGTTTCATTTAGCCATGCTCTTGATAAGCTAGCATCATCTTCTCTGATCATGTCTTTTTTCTGTTAAAGGCAGAGTATTCTTTCTATTTGAGATTGAAGTAGAGTGCTGCAAATATAGGAAATTCTTTTGTTGCAGCAGATGATGTTAGTCCAGATAGCTTGTTTAGAGGAATTTAAAGATCTTCATGTGATGCCAAATAGGGAGGTGTGATTTTTGATTTGGTTAAAGAGATTATGTGACAGGTGATTTTCTGAGGCAAGTCTAGTTTGAGCATTTTTGAGGGATAACATGGCCCAAAATTAGCAGACACTTAGTGTTCTTGTTGCAATAATTATCTAATGAGGAGTTAAGAAACTTTGTGCAGTTGCTACTTTTCCAGAGAGGAATATAGTGCTCATGTCATAGAATCATACAACTAGGAAGCTAGCCTATTGATCCAAACCTTCTAACACTTATTTACTGTAATCCTACAGTAATCCTATTTCATTCTCCTTTGAACTTTTTTCTCCTCACATATTGACAACTCATCCCCAACACACAATAGGGACAGTTTACTGTAGACAATTAGCCCACCTACCAGCGCATCTTTGGTATAACCATATAACTATATAACAATTACAGCACGGAAACAGGCCATCTCGGCCCTTCTAGTCCGTGCCGAACGCTTACTCTCACCTAGTCCCACCAACCTGCACTCAGGCCATAACCCTCCTAAGTGGAAACCAGGACACCTGGAATGTTCATTTTCTTACATAGGTTCTGCCTGACTTGCTGACTTCCTTCAGCATTTTGTGCTTCTTGATTCAGCATTGGATATCATGATTAAACATGGATTGCTATAGCTTTGAGGCACCAAGTCTACCAGGATGCTGCTGTAAAATAAATTACACTGCTGTCACCATATGCTAGATAAATTATTGAATCTTAATTGCACAGAATCCAAGCTTTTTGTACCCCTGTCACTTAGTTCAGAAAATTTTCAAAAAATTATGAAAAGTGAAATACTGTAGCTGTTGGAAAATTGGCAAATTGGGTTTAAGATTGGCCCAGTGAGTAAACCGTAGAGTAATATTTCTTAAATAGTTGGACATTTCCATTAGCAGCACTATTGATAACCATGGAATTGACTTTCAAATTAATTGGTAGTTTTGTTTTCGTAGACGGGGGTAGTGGACTTGAAGGCTGTTGAAGGTGAAAGATTTCAGGATATTAAAAATGTTATTTGGTGAGAAAAAACTTGAAGGCTATGGATTCAGAATTTTGAAGTAGGAGTAATTTAAGTAATTCTGTTTTTTGCCTGGTATAAACTTGATGGGTCAAATGTTGTCTTTCATTTGCAGTAAATTTCTAAGATTACCTGAAGTGCAAGGACCTATTTTAGAATTAAAATCAAGTTTATTATCATTATCTTACATGATATGAAATTTGTTCCAGTTTTGTGGCAGCAGTAAAAAGATGTGAATACCAACTCCATTTGGATTATGCATGCACATTTTAGTAGTCCTTCAAATTGCGAAATAAATAGTATTTGGAGGCAGTAACAAATCTTTGCTGATGTTATGTCGGAAAGGAAGTTGTCAGTTAAGGTCCATGCTGCAACATAAACAATTGAACCCTCAATATGAGAAATGGTAGGGGTCAACTATACTGTATCCTTGTTACCTCTTTGTAACAGCAGTTCTCCTGCAGATTTTTCTATTTATTGAAATAAGCTAGAAATAATATTCTGAGGATCCCACTCCCAAGAATTGTGCGCTGCATTTTCCATCATGACTGAAGAATTATTGTGAAGAATTATCCATGGCTAAACCTAGAATAGTTTCTCAACTATTATGGCAAAGCATTGAAAGAGAATTTTAAACAAAATGATGGTGTTAATACTTGAAAGTGACAACAGGAGGAAGGATAATCAGTATTGAATTGATTGAATGAAATGAAACCAAAATATGGAATTTGAGATCATTGATTACTTTAAGGTAAAATGTTGTAAGGTAGTACTAACAATGGCAATATATGCAAGTCTTCTTGTAAGCAGCTGGTTCACACTATCAATTTCTTTTTATTTTGCTCTGTTCACTGAACTAGGGTTTAAGTTTCAACTATTTGCTATATATTCATCTTTGCCCATTCTGTCCTGGAACTTTGTCAAGACAAATTTTTCACATCTGTTGGATATATCTTCCTCATCACCTTTCTCCATTGTGACTTCCAGAGCTCTATCTGGTAATTTAAAAATCAACTCAATAGACCTTTTTTCTGCCTTCAGTGTACCTCTCCTTCAAGTGTTGCAGGCTAGCAGGAATTGGTGCATTGGCCAAAATACCCATTTCCTTCATCAAACTGTGCAACATCAAGCACATCCATCAAAAGGTATTGTGCAATGCAAATGAGCTATTGGATGAACAATTTGATTGTCCTGTCCATTTTAAGATTGCATTTGGAGATGGTAGAAATGGCAGATGCTGGAATCTGGAAGAAAAATGTTAGTCTTCCCATTACATCTCGTATTCTGCCTGCCTAGGCTACAACCATATGAACAGTGAATTTTCAAATTTTAGGCAGTCTGTCCCTCCTGTGTTCCTGACTCTGCCACTCATCTCTCCCTTAATACTTCTCATTGTCACCTTCCTTCCAAATCCTAGAGCTTTTGTGACTTTGTTTATCATCCTCCAGCCTCTTCTACTGTGTTCCACCACCACCATTCACTCACTCCGAATGCACCTGCATCTTTTCTTAAATTTCTTTTTCCACATCAGCCAACTGCTTCTGTCTCCTGACTCTACCCTCTTCCCTCCCCAATGGGCTCCTTATGCCCATCGCCCTTTATCCCTCCTCAGTTCATCATAACCATTCGGCTCTTGCGTCATCCTCTCCTCTTGTACCAGCTGTTTTCCCTGTTCACACGAAGCCCTGGTGCATGATCACAATTCAAATGCTGACCGTTCCTTTTCCCTCACAGTTGCTGTTTGACCCACTGAGTTTCTCCGCCAGTTTATATATTCGCTTAAGAGTAAATTTGCTGTGCATTGAGGTCGATATACATGAATATACAGATTGAAAGGTTGAGAATAACAAATTGCATGTAGGAGTATAAAACTTCAGCTAACTACACGTGTGAAGAAAATGCTGTGCTGTGTACTCACATTGGTTGAAAACGATATTGAGACTTCTTTTACTAATACCATCAACAAGAGAAGATCTTCATTTCATCCGTCTGGACTAAATCTAGGTCTTAAGTGAAGAATTCTAATATTCTTCTCTACATGGACCCCTGCGAGGAAGCATGTATGCAATTCTTATGTACTGATTACAGGTCAGAAAGTTCGAATAATTGAAGACCTTGAAGATGTTGAAGTCCTTGAAGGAGAATCAGCAACATTTAAATGCAGGATATCACCATCAGATTATAACAATGTGCAGTGGTTCTTGGATAAAACACCTCTCCATACCAATGATGTGAACGAAATTAGTTCACTAAAGGATGGCTATCATACTTTAACAGTTAAAAAGCTTTCAGTCAAAGATTCTGGTAATATAACATTTGAAGCTGGAGATATGAAAACTTCTGCTATCCTGACAGTAAAAGGTAAAGTTTTGTTAAAAATATATTAAAATATGAAATTTACTTGTAAATATAATAAATACTGAATTAAGAGTATCCTTCATTCAGTATAGGATGATCCATTTTTTTTTTACAAAGAATGTCACAATTGTATTATTCCATATTATAGGTCTTATCTACATATATAGGAAGACAGTTTCTTTATCCCATTTAACGGATATTTATATTAAGACACTAGTCAGGCCGCACTTAAGAGTATTGGCAACAGCTTTGGGCCCCATATCTCAGAAAGGATGTGTTGTTATTGAAGTGTGTCCAAAGGAGGTTCATGTGGATGATTCTAGGAATGAAGGGGTTAACATTTGAGGAGCATCTGGCAGTTTTGGGCCTTGTTGGAATTTAGAAGAATGCAGGAGATCTCATTGAAACCTACCAAATGTTGAAAGGACTAGATAAGGTGGATGTGGAGAGGATGTTGCCTATGGTGGGGGTATTCAGAACTTGAGGGCACAGCCTCAAACTTGAAGGGTGATCCTTTAGAACAGAGGTAAGGAGGAATTTCTTTAGCCAAGGAGTAGTAAATCTGTGGAATGCTCTGCCACAGACTGCGGTAGAGACCAAATCTGTGCACACATTTCAGGCAAAAGTTAATCATTTCCTGGTTGGTCAGGACAACAAAGGATATGGTGAGAGGTAGGTGTATGGGGTTGAGTAGGATCCGGGATTAGCCATGATGGAATGGCAGAGCAGACTCAATGGGCTGAGTGGCCTAATTCTGCTCCTATGTCTTATGGTCTTTTGCGTTAAGCCATGCTGATAATCCTTAATAAACCTTTTCACCTCTAGGTAGGTTATCTCCTTCAGAATCCCCTGCAGTAACTTTCCTACCACTGGTGTTATGCACACTGGCCTGTAGTTCCCTTGCCTGGGATCTTCTTAAATAAAGGAGTCATGTAGGCCAGAACTTGTAAGGATAAAAGATTTTCTTTCCCCTAAAAGATTAGATGGCCCTTTATAACAATCCTGTAATTTCGTGGTTAGCATTACAGAGACTAGCTTTATTTTTAATTCTGTTAATATTTAATTACTTGAATTTAAATTCTCCAGCTGCCTTTGTGGGTTCTTGGTTCACTTAAAGCACAGAAGTATGCTTACATAGGCTCATAAAATACTACAGTATAAAAACAGTTCCTTCAGTCTATCAGGTCCATGCAGAATTGATTTTCTGCCTAGTTCCATCTACCGGCACCTGAACCACATTCCTCCAAACCTTTCCTACCCATATACCTATCAAAACTCCTCTTAAAAGTTACAGCTGAAACGGCATCTACTACTTCCATTGGCAGCTCATTACATACTTGCACCACGCTCCAAGTGAAAACATTTCCCCTCAGATTTCCTTTAGATATTCAGCTTTTATTCTAAACCTGTGACCTCTAGTTATAATTTCCGGCAACCTTGTAGGGAAAAAAACTTGCCGGCATTCATAATTTTGTGTACTTCTATAAGAACTCCTCATTTTCCTGCACTCTAGGGAATAAAATCCTATCTTAATACTCAGGCCGTCAAGTCCTGGCAACATACTTGTAAATTTTCTCTGCATTCCTTCAAGCTATTTGATATCTTTCCTGTAGATAAGTGACCAGAACTACTCAAGTACTATTCTTAAATGGGTCTCACCAACATCTTGTACAACTTCAACATAACATCCCAAATCAGAGTGCCCTGATTTACGAAGATCAGTGCACCAAATGCACTTTTTATGACCTTATCTACCTCTGATGATGTTTTCAAGGAATTATGGATCTGTATTCCTAGGTCTCTGTGTGCCATGACATAGCTTACTGTGATTCATTGAGTAAGTCTTATCCTGGTTTCTTCTCCCAAAGTGCAAAACCTTGCACTTGCCTACATTAAATTCTATCTGCCATTTTCAGCCCTTTTTCCCAACTGTTCAAGATCACACTGAAAGTTTTGATAGCCTTCCTCAGTGTCCATTATGTCCCCCAATCTCAAAGTCATGCACAAATTTACTGATCTAGTTTATCACATTGTCATCTAAATCATTAATATGATGATAAAGAACAAAGGACTTGGTGGCATACCACTAGTCATAGCCCTCCAGTCTGAGAGGTAGCCATCTACTACCACACTCTGTCTTCTCTAGCTAAGCCAATGTTGGAAGCAATTGGCTATTCCATCCTGAATGCCAAGTGACTGAACCTCTGAACCAGCCTCCCATACAGGACTTGGTTAAAGGTCTTGCTTGGGTCCATGTAGATGACATCTACCATCTCCTCTTCATTAATCTTCTTGGCAACTTCCTCAGGACATATCTACAAGATTGATCAGAAACACAAAGCCATGTTGACTATCCAAGTACTTGTACATTTAGTTAACAATGAAGTAGGAGTTGTATGTTAATACTATCTGCAGCTTGTAAAAATGAAGAGACTGCAAAATGAAAAGGAAATGAAATGCAAAGGAATGGAGTTGGAGTGAATGGAATATTATTACGTTTAAATAGGTACATTTAATGTCAGAGAAACGTATACAGTATACATCCTGAAATTCTTTTTCTTCACAAACATCCACGAGAAACAGAGGAGTGCCCCAAAGAATGAATGACAGTTAAATGTTAGAACTCCAAAGCCCCTCCCCAGCTCCTCCCATGCAGCAGCAAAGCAACTCCCACCAGCAAAAAAGCATCTGCACCACCCACCGAGCACTCAAGCGTGCAACAAAGCATCAATAAAGACACAGACTTGCAGTACCCCAAAGACTACTCGTTCACCCGATATTCGACATACCACAGGCTCTCTCTCTGCCTAATAAGGGACAAAGAGACGTCACTATTTCACAGCGAGATGGAAGGCATAACAATACAACTCACCGATTTATGGTGTTAAAAGTCTGTTGAGTCACTTTTTCTGAGCTCTGAGCCCACAGAACTTGGATCTCTGGGCATGCAGCCAGCTCGCTGTTTTCAATCTTCCATGTATCCCAAGACACATCAGGCGATGGCACCGACCTCGAATCCGCCCGCCTTCAGAACCACAAAAATCCAGCACCCTGAAAGCGCGCTAGTATTCCAGGCCATGTCCTTGGCATATCAAAAAGTAGCCAGTCATGAGGCCCTGAGAGCGGGTCCCATTTCCACAAAGAACCGAAATCAGCAAGTAACTCCAGGTCAGGGTTTTCAAAAGAACCCTGAAAAGGAAAAAAAAGAGATATGAAAGATAGAATAAAGTTGTTTCCAAAGACGCAAGCAAAGGAGTTGCTGTTAGGCACCATCATCCTCAGCTCTGCCCTCTGTCAACTTCATATACAATGAGCCAATGATATGCCTATTAGGATTAAATAGCAGGAAACTGTATGTGGGCCCAGTGGTGGTAATTAATGAAATGTGTATATATTATGTGGAGGTATTGATTGACGTTGTTATTGATGCTTGATGGGTTATATCCATTGAGCAGTATTTTGGTGCAACTGGTGGAAGATTGAATTTGGTGCAAACACTAACTTTGGTTATACATGAGGACTTGTAGGGCTACATCCAGGCTCTTAGAGAGTTAATTTCTCATGTTCATGATTAGTTCCTGAGTTCCGACTGGAAGACTCACATCTGCATGGTTGACAAAGACTTCCAGAAAACGTATGAAAATTTGATTGCTTTACTTGCCTCTGATCAGATGTGTCTTCAAACAGTAAAAATCACTCATCTATAAAGAAACATACCTGTAGCTTTAATTATTGTTAACTATCTTTAACTCATTGGTCACATATTGAGTTAGTTGGGGGAATGATGTTAATGATTTTGCAGTATAAATTTTGGGTATGGTCTGCACCAGTTCAGGTAGGTTAATTCATCTGTAAATCTTGAAGAATGTTGTTTCTCACTGTTTGCTATGTCTCCTAGCTCATTC